>NC_133410.1:15377500-15726250 GCF_049350105.2 Macaca mulatta
CAAGGCAGATGCTAGGATGGGAGTCACAGAAGGGGAGGGGTCCCAGAGAGCCACTGGGGGAGTGTGTTGTGTCACCTGGTAAATCTCAGAGAAGCACTTCCCAGAAAGACCCCGGAGTCTGTGTGTTTCCTTGTAAATATGCTTTGGGTTCCGACTGCAATCTTCCTCCAGAAAGAATCTGCCTGCCTCCTGAGGATCAAGTAGAATTTCACATTTTGTAGGAGACCCCCCCAATTTATGTCTCCCTTGTTGAGTAAAACAGCTTTATCTCCTTTATGTCCAAATAATCTTAAAAAAAAATACTGCACCAGAGTGCCTGTTCGCAGAGGTCAGGACCTCAGTGGAGTGTTTGTGAGGACAGTGAGGATGGACCCCTGGGTGAGCCAATTTTAGAAGTGCACAGCTTCAGAAATGGCTGCTTCCAGTGGATTTATGCAGAGACTGAGCAGCTGAGTAAATCAGTCAACATTTATAGCTGTGACCATGGAATTCTCAAACAGGTGGATTGTACATGAAATCCAAACACAGTTACAAGTTTTAACCTGTACACTGTTAGATCAAAACACTGCTTTTCGGCAATTTGGATTACATGTCAACCAATTTCATGTAAACACACCTTTATTTTGAGGCATCTCTTAAAACAATCAAAAAGTCTGACAATACTGAGCCCTATCCACGCAACGTGTTAGTCAATTGGAGCTGACTGTTGACCTTTAGAGAGACAGAAGCTCCAGTTTGCTGCAGTCCCCATGATGGTGCCTGCCCCAAAGCCAAAGGTCATTTACTTTTTATCATCAAAGTTGTACTACTGCTTTTCTTATTCTTGAATTAAGAAAGAATTGATCAATTTTTTGTACCCCCAAATCTATGAAAAGTGAGGTGACAAGGTATATTGAAGTCCACATCTTTTTTTTTTAATGGAAGTGAGTCTCTTACTATATCATGAATACATAAGTAATATGTCTTTTTGTGAAGAACAACATTTCAGACCCCATTATGAACCAAATTTCTTTTGCTTCACTTTATGTTAATAACTCAGCACTGTGAATATTGAGTATGCAGCCATACATGAAGTGCTGCTTTTGTCAGGACAGGGAGGATGAGTAGATGGAAGATTAGAGAGGCTAAGTAGTTTGGCCAAGTCATCATTGAGTCATCAATCATTGAGTCAATGATTTCTTTCAAAAAGCATTGATTATGGGTCTTCTTCTTTTATTTTCTTGAGACCCAGTCTCCCTCTGTCACCCAGGCTGCAGTGCAGTGGCACGATCTCAGCTCACTGCAACCTCCGCCTCCAAGGTTCAAGTAATTCTCATGCCTCAGCCTCCTGAGTAGCTGGGACTACAGGTGCCCACCACCACGCTGAGCTAATTTTTGTATTTTTAGTAGAGGCGGGGTTTCGCCAAGTTAGCCAGGGTGGTCTCGAACTCCTGATCTCAGGTGATTCACCTGCGTCGGCCTCCCAAAGTGCTGGGATTACAGGCGTGAGCCACTGCATCTGGCCTGATCATGGATCTTCTTTTTTTTTTTTTTTTTTGAGACAGAGTCTCGCTCTGTCGCCTAGGCTGGAGTGCAGTGGCACAATTTCGCCTCACTGCAACCTCCGCCTCCTAGGTTCACGCCATTCTCCTGCCTCAGCCTCCCGAGTAGCTGGGACTAGAGGCGCCCACCACCGTGCCCGGCTAATTTTTTGTATTTTTAGTAGAGACGGAGTTTCACCGTGTTAGCCAGGATGGTCTCGATCTCCTGCCCTCGTGATCCGCCCGTCTCGGCCTCCCAAAGTGCTGGGGTTACAGGTGTGAGCCACTGCGCCCGGCCGATTATGGATCTTTTTTATGCCCTGGGTTCACTTTACCCAGCCAAATCAGACAATCTTCCCTCCTTCATGCCTTTCCTGAGGCTCTTACTTCCTCCCCAATGCTCCTCCCACTCCCACAACCCCACTCACCTCAGTGTATCAAACCCCATGCATGTTCAACCCTGTGTCAATGTCAACATCACCTTTTATGACACTTTCATGAGCTTTACCACGTCCTTTCTCGTTTTGTGGTCTTCTGTGTCCATGTGGGATTGCGAGATAGAAATTTAGCACATTGGAGCTGGAAGAGAGCTTGGTTATCACTTCATCCAACACTGCGATTTCCAGATGATAAAGAAACTAAGGGCCAGGTGCTGTGGCTCAAACCTGTAATCCCAGCACTTTGGGAGGCCAAGGTAGGTGGGTCACCTGAGGTCAGGAGTTCGAGACCAGCCTGACCAATATGGTGAAACCATGTCTCTACTAAAAATACAAAAAATTAGCCAGGTGTGATGGTGGGTGCCTGTAATCCCAGGTACTTGGGAGGCTGACGCGGGATAATTGCTTGAACCTGGGAGGTGGAGGTTGCAGTAAGCTGAAATAATACCGTCGCACTCCAGCATGGGTGACAGACCAAGACTCTGTCTCAACAGAAAAAAGAAAGAAAGAAAGGAAAGAAGGAAAGAAGGAAGGAAGGAAGGAAGGAAGGAAGGAAGGAAGGAAGGAAGGAAGGAAGGAAGGAAAGAAACTGAGAACCAGGAGAGAGTCACTTGTCCAAGATCAAGTTGAGACAGAGATGGAACAGACTCCCTGGTTAATGGTATTTAAGTTTCCCAATGAGTAGCCTCTAAGGTCTTTAAAACCTGAGACTTTCTCATTCACGGTGGTATCTTGAACACTTAGTCTAGTGTATGGCAAGTATTAATAGTAGGCACTTAATAAATGCTTGTTGAATGAGTGAATGAGAGGAGGAGTGAGTAAATGCAGGAGTTCTTGAGTGAGTAGATGAGAAATAAGAGTTCATGAGGCTCCAAAGAGTGGTAGTTTTGTGACACTCAGGACTCAAGTCAAGTGGAAGTGTGAGTAGACAGGCTACTTGTCTAGTGATTCCAGAGGCCAAAAGCATTCTTGGTCTACTCCTAATTTAAGCAGGCACCTGTCAGGGTGGAGGGAGGCCAAGGTGCAATCCTGCACAGCGGAACTGCTGCCTGCCACTGACTCACTCACCTGCCTTTTGTCAAACAGGTGCCACCCAGCTGCAGCCATGAGGACCCATAGCCTCACCCTATTCTTCTTTCTCCTACTGGCTTCTCAGGTGCTCCTAGTGGAGGGGAAAAATGAAGTAAAGAAGACAACAGAGTACTGCCCGGGGATCAATGTGTCTCCGTGGGAAAGCCCTAAAGCTCCAGATTGTGACAAAAACCCTGCCATACAAGTTCCCAATCATGGCAGCCTTGTCACTAAAGACCAAGTCAACTGTAGATGGGCTGTGACTGAGTAGGAGGAGGGCGTCACTCTCAAAGTTGAGGGTGTTTGAATGAACAGTGAGTTTTCCTGTGTCTCTATGGGAAATCCAGACTTTGCCTATGGTTTTTGGACAATTTGTCTACTGGAAACAAACTAGCTAGAACCTGTGCCACAAGAAACACGCCTGTGAGAACTCCAAGGCCAACCTGATGACCAGGGCATGTTGTCAGAAGTATCCAGAATCCAATGTCAAGCTGGTGAATTCCACCCTGATCACAAATAAGAAACCCAGCCACTATGACATGGAACTCATGCCCATAGTGTGGGATAAGGTCAAAAAGTCCACTCACAGAGACCCAAGCAAGGTCAAACCGTGCTTCCCCAAGCAGAAGACCCAGATCCAACAGTTATTCTCTACAGAGTCATTGAGGATAAAAGAGATCACCCCCACAGGGCCAATCAAGTCCAAAAAGACCACCCCTACAGAGCCAATCAAGATCTCAAACACCACCCCCACAGAGCCAATCACCACCAAGATACCACTGCCATAGAGCAAACTGAAGAGTCCATTCCCACTGAGACAATCAAGACAGAAAAGATCACTACCACAGAGCAGGTGGAAATGGAAAAGAACCATCCCTACAGAGCTAATGGAGGTCCCAGAGACCACTCCCAAATATCGGATGGAAATGGGAGAGTTCACAGAGCCAAGCCAGGACATAGAAAGCACCCTCACCAGCTCAACACAGACACAAATCTTGACCACTGCTAAACCCAGTTATGTAAATACACCAGGCAGCAAAACCCCATTAAAGACAGTCCAGCAGACGGATCAGCAAATGGACCAGCCAGTAGATCAGTAGTAATGTGGAAAGTCCTACAGCTCCTTCTGCAATATCTTCCTCATGGTATTACAGACATGTAATGGTAATTAGGTTAAGAGAACAGGGCAGGTCATGTCATAAGCCCCTCTGTATGCTGTAAAGTTTCCCATAAGCTATGAACTTTTGTGGTATGAGAGTAGAGTGGAATATTTAACATATTTTATAATTTTTGCTCTTTCTGTTTTGCTTTATATTCACTTCCTTGGATATGATTTTTAGAGGCTATCTACCTCATTATATACTTCCATGGCCCACACAGCTATGTGCCTATCAGCAGAGAAGACCTGTCCTTGAGCTGAAGGAGGCAGAGTGATGAACTTACTGCTGAATTAACAAAGATAATATAGCTCTGAATGATTTTCAGAAATGTTTTCAACCCTTGTTAGATTTCTTTGTGTCTAGTACCAAGTGAACTCATAATGTAGTCCCTATACATCAGTGGAAAAACTAAGGAACAACTTCTAGTTTTCTACCTATCTCCTAATGCAACCCATTTCAGAATCCCCCTTTATAGTTTTATCCCTTGGTCTGTGGTGCTAAATGCTTATTGAAGTGTAATAATTAGGATCCCTGTTTTCAGGCAGGATACTCGGTACATGCTATGGTTAAATCACCTGTTAGGGTCTCATTGGTGGTAAGAGAGGATGCAGGATTAGAACCCAGGAGTTCTTGCAGCAGAGTTCACAGGATTGAGGAACCTCCTGTACCGACTCAGGTCAGAACTGCCCATTCTCACCACCATCTGCAGGACCCTGTCCTTGCAGAACTCATTTGTGGAGAAGAAAGATCTGGTTGCATAGAGTGCCCTGTGATGAGGGCTGTAATGGAAGGGGCAGAGAGCTCCATGGAAAACCAGAGAGAAGAGGCAGAAACTGCTGCAATATCTGGGCTTGAGCTTCACAGGGAAGGTAATATTGGAGCTGGATTTTGGAGAGATTATCTTTAGGAATAAAATGGGGCAAAGTAGAGGTACTCTAGGTGTTTGACAACATGAATGAAAGAGAAGAAATGGGAAATTCCAGATTCTGAGAGAGGTCAGGTGGCTGGGATGGGATGAGATGAGACTGCTGTTAGTCATTTACACATTAGTATGAGGGATCTGAAAGTGTTTCATTTCGAGAGTTGGGGAAGAGGATGAACTGTCCCCAATGCCTAATCATAATTTCACAGACAGGGAAAAGTGAGGAGCAGAAGTTGGTGAAGCACTGTTCTCTAGCATGTCTGATAGTGGCAGGGAGGAATGGAAGGTAGGGTGGAAGGACAGTCCTTTATACTCCCCAACCTACTGAGATATAAACTGAGAATGTCAGAGGCCAATCCACAGTGCCACTACCTCAGACTGACATTTGGATGTCATTATCAACATCATCAAAACTAACACTTATCTCTCATCTGCTATGTGCCAGGCATGGTGCTAAGCTTTTCCCATGCATGATGCCTGCATTCATTTATTCACTCACTTACTCAACATATAACTTACAGAGCACTGACTCGTGCCAGGCTCGGTTCTAGGTGCCAGAGATACAGCAATGGATGTACAAGAGATGGGTCCTCTGCCCTCATAGAACCTGGCAGTGGGGAAATTGGTGATGAACTCATGATTATACATGAGTTAAGAGGAAAAGTACAGCAAAGGAAGGGAATAAAAGCGATAGAAGGTAACTATTTTTAGGTGGGGTGGTCAGGTGAGGCATCCCTGTGGAGGTGACTTTTGAGTCTAGACCCAAATGGAGGATTTGAGCCATTTAACCCTGGGCTAAAAATGTCCCAAATAGAGGGAATGGTCAGAGAAAATTCCCTGATGTTAATTAATTTATTTACTGCTTACTATATACTTATATTCCAATGACTAGGATCACACTCTGCCTGTTCAGGAAACATCAAGGAATGTGTATCATTGTAGTATGGGGCCAAGGCCTGACTGTGAACCCTACCACCACACCCAGGGAGTTGAACAGACATTCCAGACCCTTCCCAAACTCCTTTTAGTCACAACAAATGAGGGAATATTCCCTTGAGGTCTACACAGGTTCTCACAGGCCTCCTACCTGACTTATACAACTCAACTGAGATTGGAAAAGACTGGTAAACTCTTTTAGAGATTATTACATAGTAACCCTGGTCTAATGTGGGTTGGTGCTGTGGTTTCAATGTTTGTGTTTCCTACAAAATTCATGTTAAAACTTAACCCCAATGCAACAGCATTAAGAGTTGGGATGTACAGGTGGTGATCAGGTCATGAAGGCAGATGAGATTAGTACCATATAAAAGGGCTGAAGGAGGGAACTAGCTAGGTCCTTTTTGGCTTATTGTCACTCAAGAACACGGTGTTTGATCTTTCCAAAGGACGCAGCAAGGTCCCATCTTGGAAGCAGATACTAGGCCATTGTCAGACAGCTAGTCTGCTGGTGTCATGATCTTTAACTTCCTAGCCTCCAAAACTGAGAGAAATAAATTTCTCTTCTTTAGAAATTACCAAGTCTCCTATATTTTATTACGGCAACAGGAATAGATGAAGACAGTTGACAATAACATTGGAGAACCCACCCAACTCAAAGTCACGGTAAGATCACTTCCATTCCATGAGGTTGTGACTTCCTGCAGCCCACTCATGGCTTTTGGACACTGGCAGAACTGTGGGGAGTTTTGCTTTCCAACATGGTGGTGTCACCTGGACCTGGGCTACAGGTTTGCCTCTGCTGATAGCTACCCTGTTTCTGGGCAAATTATTAACCCCATGACCACCAATCAGATCCTCTCCACATGGGGATAATAAATCCCACCTTAAGAGTTGCGGGAACACTGATGTTTGCCAATATTTCTAAAGCATCTGTAGTAACACCATTTACCTATATAGTAGGAGTTTAACACAAATGATCATTAGAAGTATAGCACAAGACTGGATTTTTGAGGGAGGTCAAGAATTTTCTTAGTGAAAAAGTTTTAAAAGTGGGAGTTTTGTTTTATCCTCTAGGATGGCCAGTGGACAGGAAACACTGTTATTGATTACCTATGATGTGTCAATGGCTTTGCTCCTATTCTCTTATTTAATCCTTCCACAACCCCACTGGTAAGAGTTCTCATCCTTACCTTCTATATGAGGAAGCTGAGGAACTTGACAAGGTTACAAAGCCATTAAGCAACAGAGCCTGTAAAGAGAACTCCTGGTCTGCAGGTCCCCAAACCCTTTCTGCCCCTGAAGCTCATGATTTTCTTTACTTGATAAGAGAAGAGTGACGTTTATGGCCTTCAGACATGGGCCAAACCTGACAGTGAACAGGATCTATCAGTCCCTGTGTGCAACCCCAACTCACTCCTTACAAAGAGAAAATCCTAGAAGTTAGTACTTTCATTTATGCTCAACCTGGAGGGGACATTTAAATAACACAGTAAAAAAGTCTCTACAGACCTTCCACCAGCTTCTACCCAACTTATTACTGTATATGTTCTCCATGAGGACTTTCTGTATACAGAGTAGAGGAGCCAGCTCATGTGCGTGTGTTTCTTAAGGAATGATTTGACTTGAAAGCAATAAGACGGGAAGATTTTTCTAGGTGAGAAATACTAAAAGTTGGCTTGTCTGTATGACCCAAAGCTGTGAACAGTGGGAATGTCTCTTCTTCTATGTAAAATCATCACAGCACCAGCTCTGTGTAGCAACCCAAACCAGACCAATGCCGATTTGAATTGCTGGAATCCAGCACATCTACCCTGGCCATCCACCTATCTACCTCCTTCCCCACCTTCCCTTCTAAGTTGTTTTTGGCAGAACAAGTAAAGATGACCTCTCACCTAGCTTCTGGTGGCTCTAGCAATTTTTGGCCTTCCTTAGCTTACAGACATATCTCTCCAATCCAATCCAATCCAATCCAATCCAATCCAATCCAATGTAATGTCCAATCTGACATTACATGGTATTATCTTTTGCTAGTCTTTGTGCAAACCTCAATCTCTTTTTTTTTTTTTTTTTTTTTGAGACAGAATCTTGATCTGTCCCCCAGTCTGGAGTGCAGTGCCACAATCTCGGCTCACTGCAATCCCCGCCTCCCGGGTTTAAGCAATTCTCCTGCCTCACCCTATTGAGTATAGCTGGGATTACAGGCGCACGCCACCACACTTGGCTAATTTTTGTATTTTTAGTACAGAGGGGTTTTCACCATGTTGGCCAGGCTGGTCTCGAACTCCTGACCTCAGGTGATCCACCTGCCTCAGCCTCCCAAACTGCTGGGATTACAGGTGTGAGCCACTGCACCCAGCCTTGAACCTCCCTCTTCTTAGAAAAACACCAGTCATCGGATTGGAGCCCATTCTCATCCATTGTGACCTAATTTTAACTTTACTATATCCATAAAGTCCCTATTTCCAAATTCACATTAACGAGTTCAAGGTAGACATGAATTTTGGGGGGTCACTGTTCAACCCAACACAGCCGCCCAACAGCAATAGCAAATAGCTGAAAAGAAAGATAAGTGGACCTGAAAGTGAGCAACCCAATATAAGTCCTAATAAATAACTTTATTCAAAATATACAAAGGTAATCAAAAACAAGAAAAGTCTGAAAAGCTGTCACAGCCAAGAGAAACCTAACGAGACAGGATGACCAAATGCCGTATTCTGGATGGGATTCTGGAACAGAAAAGAGGACATTTATTAAAATAAAAATTAAGAAAATCTGAATAAACTTACAGAGTTTAGGTGATAATAAAAATGTATCAATATTTGTTCATAAATTGGGGCAAATATACCGTACCAACATAAGATGTTAATAATATGGAAAACTTGTAGAGGCTATGTGGGAACTCTCTGTACCATCTTCACAATTTTCCGTGAATCTAAAACTCTCCTAAAATAAGCAAGTTATTATTATTTTATTCTATTTTATATTTCTATTTTTCATTGTATACCCTTTGCAATCCTATAGGCAAGTTATTTTTATTTTATTTTATTTTAAGTTCTGGGGTACATGTGCAAGATGTGCAGGTTTGTTACATAGGTAAATCTGTGCCATGGTGGTTTACTGCACCTATCGGGCCATCCAAGTTATTTTAAAAATTAAGTGAAAAGTAATGCATGTATGACTGTATCGCAAGACAGAATCACAAAACTGATGTCAAACGGCTAGAGTTTTGGGCTCCCCACTTGTCACTATGCTATGTCTTTATCTCCGAGGAGCTTGAAACATGGAGGAAGATGGGTGAGGGCCAAGAACTGTATGCCAACTAACAGTGAGATGTAGGGGTGCAGAGGCAGGAGGTGAGGAGGGGTTAATAAGAGGCTTTGCAGAGCAGTCATGGAAGGGCATGGAAAGGCGTTGTAAACAAAGGGAACAGCCCGAACAAAGACACAGAGGTGGAATCTTCACAGTTTTGACAAGAAGACGTGTTCGTTGGAAGCTTGGCAGCTGTCTTTGATGGTGTCTCTTTCTTTGCCTCCCATTTCCAGCTTTATTGCAATTTACTTATTTAGTGTGATGTCTCTTGAATTAATCCTGTTCTCTAAATCTCTTCCAAATTACTTTGGTTTAGGCCGCCTTCCTCTGGCACTTGGCACACTAGTCTGGTTACTAGTTCAGGTACTGAAACCTAAACTTCAGTTCTTTGTATCTTGGTTTCCTCCTCTTTAAAATGGGGATTGTAATGCTGCCTGACATCTCAGGGTATTTGTGAGGACTCAATTAGTTAATAAGAGAAAAGAGCTTAGGATAGGGTCTGGCACATAACATGATATAAGTGTTAGATGTTATATTATTATTTTTTTGTTTTTAATACAGAGCCAAAATTACTTATAAAACCAAAATTTAAGAAGCAAAAGCACTGCATATGTATTATATTTGCTTTGGCCTCATTTCTTTCTGATTTGATAACATCCATGCAATTCAGTGGCGATAATTTGTGTGACTGCTGATGTCAGATCATTCATTCCATCAGCTTTGAGTGCCGTTAGTGGCAGATGCTGGCTGTGTATCTGGGGAGCTGTGTCTGAAAAATAAAAGGAATTTAAGGCCTATCACCAACCAAAGAGGATAACCTTGGGGTTTTTCACAGTCTGTGTAGGGAGGGAAGCGGGTACTGCCTTTGCAAAATCGATGTCAGAAGAGACCCAATCCATCAGAGGAACAGCTACGGGTAAGGAAGGAAGATAAAGCAGATAGTGGTGGTCACACTACAGGATATCAGGGGGCCTGCAGAGAGCATTCTGAGACAGAGCAGTACAGAGGCTGTGAGGGTGGACTGTGGTGTTTAGCCAGGGGCTTCTCCTCTGCCACTTGCTTGCTCTGCGACTTGGGAGGGGTTAGGTAACCCCTGTGCCCTGGTTTCCTCATCTATAAAGTAGGAAAAGATGAGTGCACCCACCTTTGATCTTAGGATTGGTGTGCAGCTTTAGTGACTTAATAAGTATAAAACACTTGGAGCAGGCCTGACACTTAAGGAGAACTTCCTAAGGAGTCAGAGGCCCCAGAAAGGTGAATGATCTCGTCTTGACCCCTTGATGTCTCTCCATTTTCCAGAGCTGCTCCTGTGAGACCAGTCTGTGTCACTCTGTGACACTGGCCCAAGGCCATGCAGAGAATTAGTGTCAGGGGTTGTCAGTGGAGGCCCCCCTCTGGACATCTTTAGTGATAAGCCAATCATGAACGTGAGAGCTGGCTCATTCCAGCTTCAGACCATCCTAATGAGGAGAAAGAACCCCTGCCAGATGGCCTGGAAGCTTCCTCCCATTGCTTCCACCCACTGGCTATCATTTTGCCCACTGGTCAGAATGGACCTTGTGCTTCTTCCTCACACTCCATCAGAGCACATGGAATTAGCCATCAAGCTACTCTGAGTCTTTCCTTTTCCAGCCTAACTGGAGATGGATAAGAGAATGTCTGGGAGTAGTAGACTGACTTTAGATATCTAATGTAGACATAGTCTGTTTTCCCGAAGCCATCGCATCAGAACCTGTGTGCCTCTGCAGGTCTCAAGTACCAGCTCAACAAAGCGTGAAGCTGCCTGTGTTTTGGAAGAAGGGATGACTGTAAAGGCTTTTTGTTCACAAGTGTGCTTGCCCAAGGGCCTACACAGTCTAATTTCCTCCAAGCCTCTCCAGAAGCTCCATTTCCTGACGATCAGTGGTAAAATCCCTGCAACAGGATTGGTGGCGTGAAATTTCAGATTTTATGCAAGTTCACAGCTAGAACCAATACACAATTACCGCTAAGAGTTTGATTTTTGTCACTGTGAAAGTCCCGTGGATTAGGCCTTTCAGAAGAAAGGGAAAAGCCGCTTCTGAACTCTTAGCCTCTGTTGGATACTTCACCATAGAATAGTGCTCATACTGCCAGTGCATTTACAATGTAAATGTTTTCTTTCTAAGGTCAAGGTTTTAGAGCCCAAGGCCACTATTGAGACTGCAGGAGCAGAGCCAGAACAATTCTGCTGGAGTCCTAAAAATAAAAAGTTTTATTTTCAAATTGCACGATGTGGTTTAAAAGACAGAGTCTCAATAACTTACTTTTTTGACTGCCACTTGCATCCTTTTTCTGTTGATTGGGCCTGGGAGAAAGACGTTGGCTTCGTACCGAGGGAGTGTCAATTTCTGAGACTTGCATAAGACTAGCCTTCTTGGATTCTGGTACCAATGTCCCAACGTTCTCCTCCCTTTTCCTTCCAGGTGGTGAGCTGTTAGATTCACCAAATCCTTAGGCCAAATCCTAAGCATGGTCAGGCTTCCGGCAGACACAACAGCAGAAAGAAAATTCTGAAAAGACACCAAAGGGGCAGCAATCGACAGAACTGAAGTGCCAAAGGCTTTAGGGAAAAGCTTCCCATGGCCATCTCAGAGGGTCAGACAAGCATAAGAGGCAGTCTGGGGTTCTCAGTTCCTCATCGTCATCCCTTCTTTCCAGGTCTCATCCTCCATGGAATAGAGAATGCTTTTTAGAGTAACAATGCGTCCAAGGTATTTAATAATGTGGACACAATATTAGCACTCTCAAAATTTGTCTTGAAGATGCTCTTCTCCAAAGGCCCTGGAAGATTCTAGTAGGAGTCATCATTGCTTTCTTTGGAGGGGTGGTTCTTTGCCTTGACCATATTGGACTCAGGCAGTATGAAGTTGGGGCCCTGGGGAATAAATTTGCATGGGACAGAGGAGACAGAGGAAGATCAGAGAATATAGAAAAGAAAATAATGCACAGGTGAAGGGCACTGACGTATGAACAAGTTGAGTCTTGAGTATGTGTGAATGAAAAATCAACCCATAGGGAACAGCAAGTTCCTGCCACCATCTTCTCAGTTGGCCCACGGTCAACTACTAGTTGAGACTGGGTGCTCGCTGTATTGGACTGCAGCAGCAGGCCCATGCAGAATTTGATGTACATAATAGCAGTCTTTCACATAGTTTTCATTTATATATAAATATATATTCATTTATGCATATATAAATTTATACATGTTAATATATGAATATATAAATATATAAGTATATTTATGTATTTTTACATATTTATATATGAATATGCTATGAATATAGAATAACTTTATACCTTTATATGTATATATTTTTTCCAAGCACCATGTTATTCATAAGATCTCCCTCAAAATCCAACCTGTTTTTCCCAAGATTGAAGCAACCATTTCACAGCCATCAGATGATAGCTATTAATCTTTTTTCCATCAGTCTTTTGGGATTTTTGAAAGACACTTTTAAAAAATGAAGTATCATTTAGAATTGTTTTTATGGTGCTTGAGGATCTTGACTGACTGGGTACTTCTCTGAAGGGAAGGATTTAATATGTGTTTGAGTGCTTTTCTCTACTCCCTCCAACCCCAGAGCTAAATCATTGTTTTCCACTTCCTTGCTAAAGTCATGTCATAGATTTCTAATACCTATGGAAGTTTAACATTTGACTTGTAGGGGAATATAAAAGGTGGTGTCAGAATAGCTGGCTAACTGGTGTTCAGGAAGGTCACCTTTAATCATGTTGCCCAAGCAAGGTAGCCTTGACAAAATAAGCTTTTCTGAATTGTTGTTTTTATTTCTGTATAACAGAAGAGTTAAGATGGCTCGATGATGGTAACATTTTTTTAAATATAAATTTGAAACTCCCTCTTCCCTTCTTTGATTCTTTGAATCCATTTTATTACAGGATTTGCCCTCATTGGTCTTTGCTCCTAGATTATTATTTTCCTAGTTTTTCCAATAATATGCTTCATTTTTATTCTTTAAAGTTCATGTGTCAAAAGTTACCTCCTTAATAGGTCTTCCTGAACCACTCTAAGTCATCCTGACTTGCAAATGCCCTGTTTCTATGTTGTCATGTATTTATTTTCCATGTCCACCAAGAGGGCTGGGATCTTGTGTTTCTTGCTTACTGGCAGCTCATAAGCTTGAAGAGTGCCTGGTTCATTATACATGTTAAGATAAATGAATAACTTATACTTTTTTCAAAATTAACTTCATACTTTGCTATGATAGAGTTTAATTTCCTAATTATACCAACTTTAGAGATGTGAGAGGTAGGGAGAGGGTGATGGCTTTTGTTTGTTGCCAATCTGGCATGAGGCCTCCTGGTGTAGGCCATGTGAGAAGCCCTGGAATTCAGAAACCAGGGTGTGAAGTGTGGGCAGCATATCCAGCTGCCTTCTAGCTGCAGGGAGTACTCAGCAGGGGGTCCCAGTGACTGTTTCTGATGGAGAAGTCATTGGAAGAGTTTGATATGGTTCCTTATGCCACATTATCATTTTAAGTGATTCAGTGTCCAGCACATCAGTGCTTGAGGGAGAAAAAGAAGCTGAGATTACCCATGTACACCTCTCATGCTAATAACTTGATGACTGGGAGCAGCTGTTTTTATCACTTTCTTTGAGGCAGTTTTGTGTTCCTAGAAACTACATTATACATAGCAAAGTGTATCAGTCAATCAGCAAACATTTCTTGCATACTTACTTACCATGCAACACGCTGTGGAATATTTCTTGTCATAACCTCCTTCAACTTAAAAGCATTCAGGAATGCTCTTCATGAACAGATTTTAAAATGATTAAATATGATCCTTATCCAGGGGTTGCTGCAAGGGTTGGATTTATCTAAGCCATCTACCATTCTTAGATGATATCACAAAGTTTTCTGTGTCTACTTCTCATTTTTCAAATCAACCATGTAAGGGGCTCATTCACCTCTTAAAAATTGGCTCCTAAAATGGAATCCTTTAGTGGCAGCCTTCTAAGGTCAGGTGGTCCAAGTAGTTTGACAAAAATTAGAAGCAAGGCTTGCCTGAGGTAAGAATGTAACATCTTTTGCTAAGCCTAAAAAAAAAAAAAAATCCAAATGTGCTGTGTTTAGAAGGAGAGGGATGCCTGTGCCAACTTCAAAGAAATCTTCTACAGTTCAAATTTTATAGCAAATCCTTTCCTTTTGTTTTTTTTTTTTTTGAGATAGAGTCTCACTCTGTCACCAAGGCTGGAGTGCAGTGGTGCCATCTAGGCTCACTGCAAGCTCCCGCCTCCTGGGTTTTACGTCATTCTCCTGCCTCAGCTTCCCGAGTAACTGGGACTACAGGTGTGCACCACCTACGCCCGGCTAATTTTTTTGCATTTTTAGTAGAGACAGGGTTTCACCATGTTAGCCAGAATGGTCTCAATCTCCTGACCTCATGATCTGCCCACCTCGGCCTCCCAAAGTGCTGGGATTACAGGTGCTAGCCACTGCACCCGGCCGCAAATCCTTTCTTAAAGCAAATTTTTATTTTTGAGGAAAAGAAAATGAACACACTATTGGATACCTTTTATTTCCGCTACATGGTATGTATTATTATTAGAAATTACAGTCATTTTCTAGCAAGATTATGAGCTTTAATCAATGGTGACCCAAACTTCTTCAGCTGTGGCGATCACTCACCCAACTTTGTTCCATTTCTACAGAGAAAAAGTGCAAAGAAAAACACTGAGCAACTTTAGAAGCACACAACAAATTGAGAGAAACACTTGCTCAATGTTTCTCGAATCCTAGACAAATGGCTCACTAGAAATGGTAAGAGAAAGACCTATGAACAAAAGACAAATGGCTAAAAGATGTAAACAGACAGAAAAACATTATAAACAGAAGTATAAAACGTACAAAAAGATGCTCACCTTATTCTTAAATAGAGAAACGCAAATTAAAACTATGCAAGAATGTCATTATTGCAAATCATACTGTCAGAAACCACACTAGCAAAAATCCAACATTTGGATGTTATTGGGGTCGCAGGAAACCAGGTATTTTTATACGTTTCTGGCAGCAGTGGAAATTTGCACAATTCTACAAGGAACAATTTGAAAGTAGCTATCAAGTTTGCTAATGTATGTATTCTTTGACCTCATACTCCTAATTCTAGAAATTTATCCAGCAGATATGCTCCCATGCATGAGAAATAATGTTTGTACAAGCAAGGTTAATTTTTGCATGATTTGTAATTGTTTGTAATAGCAGAAGACTGGAAGCAACCAAAATGTTAAACAGAAGGTGACTGTTAACATTTTTTTCATCTACACAATAAAGAAGTTCTTCATGTATATTTATGGGAAGATTGCTAAGGTGTAGTCTCAAGTCCTGAAAAAGCAAAGTTCAGGAAGTGTAAGTATGCCATAATTGTGCAAAGAAAAAGGATAAAAACTTGTATGTGTGCATTGTGTGTAGATAGATAGATATTTGCTTGGTGTGTTAGTCAAGATTCTCCAGAGAAACAGAACTGATAGCTATATCTATACCTATCTTGATAGGTATAAATAGATTAATATAGAAAGGATTTGTTATGAGAGGTTGGCTCACATGGTTATGGAGTCTGAGAAGTCCCATGATCTGCTTGTCTGCAAACTGGAGGCCCTGGGAAAATAGTGGTGTAGTTCCAGTCCAAGCCTGAAGGCTTGAGAACCAGGAGAGCCAATGGTCTAAGTCCCAGTCTGAGTCCAAATATCAGAGAACCAGGAAAAGTAACGTCCAAGGGCAAGAAAATGTGTATTTCCCAGTGTAAGAAGAGAGTAAATTTGCCCTACATTTGCCTTTTTGTTCTAATTGAGACCTCAACAGGGGTAATGGCCACTCACATTGGTCAGGGTGATCGTCTTTACTCAACCTACTGATTCAAATGCTAATGTCTTCTGGAAACACCCTCAGAGACACACCCAGAAATAATGTTTTGCCCAGCTATCTGGGAACTTCTTAGACAAGTCAAGTTGACACATAAAATTAGCCATCACACTTGTATATGCATGAAATATCTATGGAAGTAGGAACTTACTGCATAAGTAAGGAAACAGATGAGGAATGATTCTGTTACCGTGTGAAATGTGACATTACAAAGAAAAGTACAAGACCCCCACAAGGGCCTAGAGGAAAGAGTGACTCTTTGTAGGACTTGATAAAAGCAAGAGGTAAGTCTTTATGTGGAGGGGGATTCTCCAGACAAAGAGGAGGGAAAGGGACACTCCAGGTCGAAAAAATGTGCAAAGGCTTGAAAGAGGCTGACGTGAGTGACATTTGATGCTCAGTAAGAAGTGCAATGTGTCCAGAATTTCAGGTGAACTGGAATGGAATGGCAAGAGATGAGTCAGGTAAGGCTGAATTCCAAGCCATGGGAGCAAGATGGGTGACAATGCTTGGGTAACTCCCAAGGATATCAGGTGAATGACACCAGCCTTGCCATGGCAGAGCCATTGCGTTGGGCCATCGGGAATACAGCTGAAGCAGCCAGGGAGAGCTTTGCACAAACTGAGTTAGCCTCACAACTCTAACACTTGCCTTGGATGCTTGGATGATAACAACAGCCTGGTTTCTAGCCCTGCCTCATCTAATCCACCCTCCATTTGACTGACATTGTGGTTCCTAAAGCAGCCTCCACCTACTGCTCTACTGTTCTCAGAATCAAGTCCAGTTTCCTTAGTGTGACATATAAAGCCTTTTGTAATCTGGTCCTGGCCTTGTCTCTCCCCAGCTTTATTTCTCTGAACTTAGTCCTCCAGCTATCCCAACTATTTGGGTCTGGTCGCAAAGCCTTATGCTATTTCATGGCTCCCTGCTTTTCTCCTGCCCAGGATGCCCCATCTCCACCTCCCCTTCCTTCCTGACTCATGGCTTAACATTTAAGACATAGCTCACTCAGTCTTCCTAAAGACCCATTCATTTCTACCTCCACCCTAGGCTGATTTCAGTGCCCCCTTCTATCCTTCTAAGCCACACTGTATACGTCCACATTACTCTTTTCTCATGCTGCTAATAAAGACATACCCGAGACTGGGTAATTCATAAAGGAAAGAGGCTTAATTGACTCACAGTTTCATGTGGCTAGGGAGGCCTTACAATCATGGTGGAAGGGGAATGAGGAGCAAAGTCACATCTTACATGGTGGCAGGCAAGAGAGAATGAGACCCAAGCAAAAGGGGAAACCCCTTACAAAACCATCAGCTCTCGTGAGACTTACTCACTACCATGAGAACAGCATGGGTGAAACTGCCCCCATGATTCAATTATCTCCACCAGGTCCCTCCCACAACATGTGGGAATTATGGGAGCTAAAATTCAAGATGAGATTTGGGTGGGGACACAGCAAAACCATATCAATGTCCTTGGGAGAAGTGAGGAAAAATCAAGATTTTGGTGTCAGTGAGAGATTTTTCCCTCTCATTCCCTCTGCTTCTCTGTACCTTGGTGTCTTTCAGACAGCTACTTAACCTTGCTGTAGCTTTGCTTTCTCTTCTATGAAATAAGGATCATAATCTTGTTTTGCATGATTACCATGTGGATTAAATGGGGTTGTGTACCTGAAGCATGATTGACAATGTCTGCCTTGGCTGGAGTTGCCTACCACTGCAGGTATTATTGCAGGCATGTCTCTGCCGCTGTCATTATTATAGCATTTCTATTTTTTACATCAAAATTATTTGTTTATGTGCTCTGTGTGTCTGCTTTTTCCCTTTGTCATGAGGGAACTACCTTCTGCAGTCTCTGCATCCCTATGCTCAGCACAGGGTGTATCTTGTACTAGGTGCCCAAAAGATATTTATTGAAATCAACTATAAAATATTTTAAAATATTTTCTATGATATATAATACCCACACATGGTCATAACAACGATGGTGATGGCAATAAACATTTGCACCACTTTACAGTTTAACAAGGAACTTTAGCATATTATTAAGCTGTGTTCCTTGCTTCATTTTTCTTTACCAAAGAGCATCTTTATTTACCAATTCCTCCACTTAAAAAAAGAATGTGTTACTTACTGCATTCATTAATGTTCGTAAGAAATGTACCTGTGTGCTATTCTTTTGATGAATCTGACCTATCATTTGATTACATAAGACAACATCTCTGCAGGGACTCCCTGAAGAAACAGGAAAGAGCACAGGGGATGAGGAACAAACACAGCCAATGGTGAGGCCCTCAGTAGGGTGCAGGGAGGGGGTGCTGCTGTTAATAAGAAAAGAAGAAAGAAGATTTTCATCTAAAATGAGAAAAGAGAAGAGAGAAAACAGCTGCATTTATATAAGATGGTATGATTTGCTTCTATTCATGGGCATAATGGGAAAAAATAACTTGCACATTGGGTTTAAAATTGGGTTGAATTGAAAAGAAATCCAGCTGGATAAAACGGCAGATCTGAACGGAAATGTAAGGTATCTCTGAAATGGCATTAAAATGGTGAGGAGAACAGTCATATTTTAGGAGGGGTGATTGCTCTATGACCCAGAGGAGCCTGGGCTATATTATTCATTTAAAGTTCTCCGGTTTCCAGCCTGTAAGAGTTCAGAGACTTGAGCTTCCCTGGGCTCAGTCTGCACTAGGCAAGGGTGGGGCTGAGCTGTCTCCACTGGCATTGTGGCAATCTATGGAAGCTTCCTGTGCTTCTGACTCAGTATTTCTCCACCCTAGTTGTGCAGTAGATCAGTATAAATTGAAGCCCCAGTTTACCTTCACTACCTCCTCTCCACCACTCAGCTTGTCATGACCTGCTCAGTAAATAGCTCCACAATTCCTAGAAGCTGTCCTTCAGTGCTTTCCTCTCAACTCCCTTATCCAGTCCATCAACAAGTGCTCTCAATTCCACCTCCTAAATATGTCTCTAATCTGAACCCGTTCCTCCTCTACTTTCAAACCACTAGTCCAAGCCTTCTATATCTTTTACATTCTAATTGGTCTCTCTGCTTCCCCTATTGCCCTTTTCATATTCAATCTCTTAATAGGAGCCAGTAGTTCTTCATATGGATCAGATCTTCAGTGGCTTGAAAAACCCAAAATGACTTAGCCAGCCCTGCATTATGTGGCCCATGCCTTCTGCTCCAAACCCTTTTCTTACCATTCTACTGTTCATCCACCACACTCTAGACACTGGCCTTTATTCAGGGTTTTCCCCCAGCCATGCATCTTCTATTATTCTGTGGGTAGCAGGGCCCCAAAGGCTCACTTATGTCCCTCAAGCCTTATGGTTCATGTACATACAACTCAGGTGACTAACTCTGACCTCCAATGACCTGTCCCTTATCATACCCCCAACAGATGTGGTTACTTTGTCCAAAGCACTTGGCCTTCCCCCTCCACCTGGTCTTTGCCAGATTGGTGAAAAGAGACAAATCTAAACCGTCTTTAAATCCCATTCCTTCCCCATTTTAGAGGTTTAGCAAGTAGCTGGTGCAGTGGGTCTGCTATCCACTCTCCTGGAACAGCTCCTGTAGTGGGTGCAGCCCAGCTTTGTCTGGGGGATAATGAGTGCTGGAAGATTGTGTACTCTGTGCTACTTCAAGACATATAAGCTTCCTCCTCTGAAGCCCATTTCATATATATTGCAAGGCATACTTTCAGCGTCTTTCTGCCCCTTTTGCCAAATCACTAAATTCATCTCATTCTCATCACTAGAAAATCAGCTCCAAGGGGGCAGGAACCCATCTGACACATTTACCTCCATATCCCCTCCGCTCCTAACATAGTGTTCAAGAGCACCAACGCTGCACCCAATAGCCTGGCAGACTCTTGGCCTAAAACTTTCTGGATGTTTTGAAAGAGATACGTCAAATCTCTGTACCCCTTCTTATTCTTTGTAAAATAGGAAAAAATCGCTTTCTACGTTTGGGTAGATTAAATGAGCTAACATACCCCAAACACTTAGAATAGTGCCAAACACTTGAAAGTTCTCACATAGGTTGGCCGGGCGCGGTGGCTCAAGCCTGTAATCCCAGCACTTTGGGAGGCCGAGACGGGCGGATCACGAGGTCAGGAGATCGAGACCATCCTGGCTAACACGGTGAAACCCCGTCTCTACTAAAAAAATACAAAAAACTAGCCGGGCGAAGTGGCGGGCGCCTGTAGTCCCAGCTACTTGGGAGGCTGAGGCAGGAGAATGGCGTGAACCCGGGAGGCGGAGCTTGCAGTGAGCTGAGATCCGGCCACTGCACTCCAGCCTGGGCGACAGAGCATGACTCCGTCTCAAAAAAAAAAAAAAAAAAAAAAAAAAAAGAAAGTTCTCACATAGGTTTGAATGATTCTTTTTATTGGCCTGTGATAGATGCGCATCAAATGTACTTTGAAAGAATGAATGAATGGACTCTGCAGGTATCAGCTTAAACATCATCTCTTTAGCAAGGTTTTCCAAGAAATCCAAGCTATAGTAGGTTCTTTTCTACAAGGGCACTTTACCCCAGTTTAGCCTTCTCTTCTTTGTCTCGCTCTCAGGATCTCTCTCTCTGACTAGACATGATCACTCTGAAGGCAGCCTGTGTTTGCTTCATGGACACATCTTTCCAACAAGTGCTTAGCACATAAAGTTGCCCAGGGTTAAGTACTGAATGAAAGAAATGCAACAGGAAGACTGAAAGGTTTTTGGAGTGTGTCTGAGTAGTTGTGTATATCCAAGGAATGCAGGACATCAGAGGTCAAAGTTAGATATCCTCAGATCTTACGCACACGGACCAGAAGACTTTGGGGGTCCAAGGGCAGTTAGATGAGGGAGCTTTCGAGACCCAGATGCCAGTGACTAATGGGATCAATTAATTTGAAAATCCACACATACACACTTAAAATCAGAACAGTACCAAATATAGCCAATATAGTCATGGTCAAAACTGGTCATAAATTCTGGTTCTGCCACCTACTGGCCATGTAACTTAGGCAAATGCCTTAACATCTTTGAGTCTCAGTTTCCCTATCTATATAATAGTGATAATTATCATTCAGTTCATAAGATTATTGTGAGAATTAAATGACAGAATGTGTAAAACTTGCTTATGATTTATAGTATTGAATTCTTATGTCTATTCAGTTCCCCACTAGATCATCACTAAAATGAAAGTAAAAGAATGAAAGAGGAGAGGTAGGAGAGGAAAAACAGCCTATGAGAAATAGCAACATGTATCAGAAGCTGGAAAGTGCATGGAGTAGGGGTCGGTGACACAGCAGAGCAGAAAAAGCAGAAGCAGAGAGGAATGAGGGTACAGAGCAAGTCTGAATTTACCCTGTAGAACCCTAGAAAGGCTTGAAACTTGGAAACATCATGAACTGCTGGGCCAGAGGTGAGGATCCAGATGAAAATCAAAAGAATTAACTGAAAGTCTGAACTAGAATTAACTGAAAGTCAGTAAGACTTCTGGATGTCTCCACCTCTTGCTGCCCAAAGACAGCTCCTTTTCTCTCCTCTACAGAGACTGGAGGTTTAGTCTCCAACCCTGAGGGCACCAGTGAGAAGGAAGTGGAGGAGTGAGGCATCAGGTTGAAATCAGAGGGGTTAGGAGAGAGTCTAGACTGAATAGTGAGACACTGCCTACCTGCTTCAGTTCCTGTCTTGTGTCTAGAACTTCATCAGCCAGGGGTATTCCATTCTCTGTCCACTAACACACATAGGAGATCAGAAAATTATTCTGTGGAGAAATGGAATTGCAGAAAACTGCTACAGATATTGGCATCCTGACCGTGTACGGGCCTCCCCAATTAAAAATCCAATTTGGCCAGGCACGGTGGCTCATGCCTGTAACCCCAACACTTTGGGAGGCTGAGGCAGGCAGATCACCTGAGGTCAGGAGTTGAAGACCAGCCTGGTCAACATAGTGAAACCCTGTCTCTACTAAATATACAAAAATTAGCTGGGGGTGGTGGCACATGCCTGTAATCCCAGCTACTTGGGAGACTGAGGCAGGAGAATCACTTGAACCTGGGAGGCGGAGGTTGCAGTGAGCTGAGATTGGCCATTGCACTGCATCCTGGGAAACAGAGTGAGACTCTGTCTCAAAATAAATAAATAAATAAATAGAAAAACCCAGTTTGCCTCCAAACTACCCTGCAGTGAGGCTTTCTACTCTTGTTTTAGTGACCCATTCTCAAATATGAAGTATCATTAGATACTTGAGAAATGTGTGAAAAACACCAGATAAAAAGGAACTCAGAAGAAACAAAGGCAATAGAGAAAGCAAAAAAAAAAAAAAAATTAAACTTTTTCTATTAATACCTTTAGATATATAAGGCAAGATCTTGAGTCTACAAAAAAGAATAAGATTACATAATAAGGAGTAATAAGGAAAAACCACTTTTCAATTTTAAAAATATAATAAATGAAATGAAAAATTAATGAGAAAGAGTGGTAGAAATATCAAGAAAATCTTTCAGAAACTAGAGTAAAAATCAAATAGATGAACATTAGGATAGAAGAAATAAGAAAAATTAGAAAACTAATCTAGGGAGTCTAATATCTAGGTAACAGAGATTTTGGAAAGAATAAAGAGAATAATATTGAGAGAAAATGATCAAAGAAATAATACAGAGAAATTTCTCAGAACAGTAGGACATTACTTTTCTGGTTGAGAGGGCCTACCCAATCCCCAACACAGTGAATAAAAATAGATTTACAGAAATTTTAGACTACCAGTGAAAATGAGAAGAACCAAAAATTTCACATAAAAATACAAGTCAGTACAAAGAAACTAGATTAAGGATGGCATTAGAAAATAGGATAAATATGCTATATGCCAGAAAACAAAGAAAAATATTTTTTAAATTTTGAGGGAAAATTATTTTCAACATATAATTCTCTAATGAGTCACCTTTCAATGAAGCCTGAGTGTAAAATAAAGCCATTTTCAGATAGAAAGGAACTTAACATTTTTATCTCCTACATATTCATTTTTAGGAAACTTTTGGAAGATGTATTTCAGTAAAACAAGGGAATAAGCTAAGACATAGAAGTAGAAAAATCCAGAATCCAGGGAACAGGAAAGCTAACAGAGAGGCAGTGAAGGAAAGTTCCAGATTGCAACCATGGAGCAGTCCTAGAGAGTCATCCAGTTTATGTTCACATTTTCAGCCACAGCATGGGAAGTGGGAAGCCAGGCAGAGCTCAGTAGATTCTAAGAGCTGAAGAAACAGAGCTGGGAGGCTGGAGAAGCCAAGGCAGCTAATAAAATTCACAGGGTAGAGTACCAAAGAGAAAAGTGTTGTGGAGAGAACTCCAGAGATTTACAGAGGATCTTTCTCAAGTATATATTTGAGTGTTGATGCATATCTGTAATACAATGCATGCCTATGAGGAAACTATTAAAGATCAGAGGAAGAACCACCCCGAAGGATTAGAGGGAACAGCATTCAGAAGTTATGCAGGGCTGGGAATAGTGCCTGTACCCGACAGCCGAAGTGGAAAACCTTGTAATTCACAAGACATTCATGAATCATGGTCTTGCCTCAGTAGTGGAGAACAACTAAAGCTACCTGGCACTCAATCAAAAATTATCAAGCATACAAAAAAGCAAGAAAAAATTGCCTTAATTAGGAAAAACATCTATCAATTGAAACTGACCCAGAAATAACAGAGGTGATAGAATTAATAGACAAAGCATTAAAAATTATTACATCTGTATTCTATATATATTTAATAAGTCAGAGGAAAGACGGAACACGTTAGGTAGAGACATAGAAGAGATTTAAAGAAGACCCCAATCAAACTTCTAGAGATGAAAACTACATCTAAGATGAAAAGTACACCGAATAGGATTGACAGCCCATTAGACATTGCACAAATCTTACTCAAACATTACTTTGATTATGGAACAGCTACAAAGTATTTTTAAAGTTCTGAAGGAAGCAGTGCTCTTAATTATCATTTATAATCAACACTGGACTTTCCTATTGACAGTACCTGTGAGTTAATTAAGAAGTCACCTGGCATTGATGTTGAGAAACCTGACATGTCCTTCATCAAAATAGATTCTTTTCAAGCCACAGAGGATAAGTGCTACCTGTTTAATGATACTGAGTGGTTGGCTCATTAGCTTGTCATGACTACCTCCCCTTCCCAAACACATGCATGCCATGTTTTTAACCTCTTGTGCTATAAATAAAAGAGTCTAATGGGAAAAGCCCAGGATTTTGAGGCCTGGTTTTCCATATTGTTCAATCAATTTTGAATGTGTTCTAGGCATGCTGTGAGGTGCCAGTGACTCAGTGACAAGACACAGCACCTGTCTTTATAATGCTCAAAATTTAATGGCAAGAGACAGATGAGGAAATGTGCGATTATGATACAGTATGATATGGTTATGATGGGAAAGAACTGGGTATTAGTGAAAGCATACACCATGGTATTTTAGATTTGGAAGCTAGAGAAGTTTTGGAGGAAATGAGGTCTTTTATGAACCTCGAAATATGAGCAGGAGTTTATCCAGTGAAGAGTTGGAACATGGGTCAAGCAAAGGCCCAGAGCCAAGAAAAGGCAAGGCATGTTTCAGAAACTGCAAGCAATTCAGCATGGTTAGAAAGCTTGAGGACTGGTCTTGGTGAGAGAGAAGCCTGGGGAGGCTTGATTTGGATATTGTCCCAAAGGGAAAAAAAGGAATGGAAGGAATTTATAATGTTACCACATTTGCTTTAAAAAATGTTGACTCAGAATAAGATGTCAGAGTTGAAGAGAGGGCAGATGCAATAATCCCAGTGAGGCGAATGTTAAATGGCATGAGGCAAAGGCTGCCACTATGGAGAGAAATGGATACTTTCAAGAGAAATGTAAGAGCTCAATTCAACAAAATGTCCTTGGTTAATGATAGGGCCTATGAAAGAATAAGAAGGCTTAGGTCATTTTTGGCTTGAGCAACTGTAAGTCCCCATCCCTGAGTCACTCTAACGAGCTTTCTTTCCTGAATGCCCACCTGACTGCTGGCTACTACTTGTAAAGTCCCCCAGTCCCTCTGTGGGCTAGTGTCTGTTTGAATTCACATTCTTGGAGCTCACCTCAGTCCCCAATGTTATCTGGCAACGACTGTGCATTTTTTGAGTCAGCTTTCATTCTACTTCTCCGTAGTGCTTCAAACCTCCCACCCTCCTTAAAACTCCCATCCAATCACTCATCATTCCCTTTTCAGTCCACAGACTTGCCTTCCATTTCACTAAAAACGATCAAAGCCAACCAAACCAACTGATGCTTGTTACCCTCTCACCCTCTATATGCTAACTTATCTTTACAGCTTTCCTTTGACTTGCAGAGAAAAATGTGCCCTATTGCACTGGAAGCATAATTTCTCTGCCTCTGCACTAGATCACCTCCCTTTTCATTTCTTCAGTCACCTGGTTTTGGGGCTCCATCAATTATCTCCCCACTCTGCACTTCCCCTACTCTTCTGTTTCCTTCCTGCCAACATCTAAATATTCCCAAACTTCTGCCATCTTGGAAAACCCTCCCTTGAGTCTTTCTGGCTTGCATGGCTCTTTCTTTTCTGTTCAGTTTGCCTAAGACCTAGCCACCCTTTCTCTCACCACTTCTGACTTTCCCATTGATTCCTCAGCCTTCAGAGGCCACCTGTGGGCTAAACCTAGTGCATTTCTTTTTAGCTTTGAGATTACTTTTCTTATTTCAGCAGCACTTAACATGACTGAAACCACTGGACACATTCTTCAAATTATTTCTTCCCCTCACTGTTCCTTCCATTCCCTTTTGCCTATTCCTCTCCCTTTGTTGGAATGTAATAAATTCATATTACCTGCAGTTTTATATTCAGGTCATTTTATTTTCTACTTAAAGGATTTTAACTGATATTTGGCTTTCTATATTTTTATATAATAAATGTGTGAATATATCTCTTTATAAACCATTCATTGTTTTTGGATAAAGCCAAAGTTCCCCTAAAATGCCACTCTTTGTCCCTTCCTATATCGCAGAGGTAACTGTGTTTGTCTTTTGGTGAGGTTCACTCCTGAGTTTGTTTTCTCAGTCTTTATGTACACACCTATGAGGGGTCTTCAAAATGTTCATAGAAAATGCATATTATGAACAAACTATGCATGGTTTTCACATTTTTTTGCACCAAAATAAACTGATACTAATGTGTTATGCCATGTCTGAACAGGATCTAGTTTGAGGCACTCAGAAGGATAATATATCAGTTTGAAAAGAATCCTTATCAGAGAAACATGAATTCTGCTAAAATTGAAGCAAGAACAAACATCAAATTTATGGTGAAACTAGGGTGGAAAATTGATAAAAATCACTGATGCTTTATGAAAATTTATGAGGATAATGCCCCAAATTATCCAGTAGTTTACAAATGAATAATTTGTCTTAACAAGGAATAAATCCAATGTTGAAGATGAAGCCCACAGTGGCAGGTCATCCACATCAACTTGTAAGGAAAACATTCACCTTGTTTGTGTTTTAATTGAAGAGGACTGACGATTAACAGCAGAAACAAGAGCCAACATCATAGACATCTCAAATGATTCAGCTTACACAATTCTGAATCAAAAATTAAAGTTTAACAAACTTTCCACTTGTTGGGTTCCAAAACCATTGTGTCCACCAAATCATCTGCAGACAAAAAAAAAGTTTTCGATGAAAAATTTAAACAAGTGGGGTCAGGATCCTGAAGCATTTTTTAAGAATTATAACTGGAAATGAAACATAGCTTACCAATATTATCCTTAAGACAAGACATAATCAGAGCAAAGGTTACTAAGAGGTGGAAGGGGTCCAGCCAAAGCAAAAGTGAACCAGCCAAGAGCAGAGGTCATGGTAACAATTTTGGGGGATGGTCAAGGCATTTTGCTTGTTGATTTTCTGGAAGGCCAACAAATGATAACATCTGCTTATTCTGAGAGTGTTGAGAACGTTAGACAAAGCTTGAGCAGAAAAAACAAAAACGTCTGGGAAAGCATTACTAGACAGTCCTGTTCCATCATGACAATGCTCCTGCTCACTCCTTTCAGCAAACAAGGGGAATTTTGGGAGCATTTCAATGGGAAATTATTTGGCATTCACTTTACAGTTGTTATTTGATGTCTTCTGACTTCTTTTTGCTGCCTAATCTTAAAAAAATCTGTAAGGGACACCCACTTTTCTTCAGTTAATCATCTAAAAAAGATTGCATTGACATGGCTAAATTCTCAGGACCCTCAGTTCTTTAGGGATGAACTAAATGGCTGAAATCATAGCTTACAAAAGTGTCTTGACTTTGATGTGAAATAAAATTTACATATTTTATTTTTACCTTTTAGTTCCACTTTCCATAAACTTTTTGAAGTCCTCTAGTATCCTCAATCTTTAGGGCCTTCCTCTACCCCAGAGGTCACCACTGTTTTGGTTTGATAGAAATGGTACCAGATCTTTTCCCATGCATTTATAGACCTGTATAAATCCATGAGTATTTAGTTTGGCTTCATGGAGGTTTAAAAAAACTTACATAACTTATTATTGCAAATTGTCTTTAAAACAATGACAATGACGGCCGGGCGCGGTGGCTCAAGCCTGTAATCCCAGCACTTTGGGAGGCCGAGACGGGCGGATCACGAGGTCAGGAGATCGAGACCATCCTGGGTAACACAGTGAAACCCCATCTCTACTAAAAATACAAAAACTTAGCCGGGCGAGGTGGCAGGCGCCTGTAGTCCCAGCTACTCGGGAGGCTGAGGCAGGAGAATGGCGTGAACCCGGGAGGCGGAGCTTGCAGTGAGCTGAGATCCGGCCTCTGCACTCCAGCCTGGGTGACAGAGCGAGACTCCGTCTCAAAAAAAAAAAAAAACAATGACAATGTGTCTTGGAAAATCTTTCCTTGTTACTACTAATGGGCCAATCACATTCTTTTAACATACAACAAAGCGTTCTATGGGTCCTGTATTAGCTTCCTATTGCTGCCATAACAAATTACCACAAACTTAGTGGTTTAAAGCAACACAAATTTATTTATTTATTTATTTTAAAATATTTATTTCAGGTTCAGGTGTACATGTGAAGGTTTGTTACACAGGCAAACTAATGTCATAGGGGTTTAAAATTTATGGTTCAGAGGTCAGAAGCTGAAATGGGTTTCACCGGGATAAAATTAAGGTACAGGCAGGGGTGCACTCCTTCTGGAGAAAGTGTAGAAAGAGAAAAGTGACAGACAAGAATCTCTTTCCTTGCCTTTTGTAGCTTTCAGAGGCCACTTGCATTCCTTGGCCGTAGACCTTTCCTCCATCTTCAAAGACATCGGTGTAGCATCTTCAAATCTCTCTCTGATTCTAACATTTCTGTTTCCCCTTTTCATAGATAAAGATCCTTGAGATTACATTGATCCCACCTGTATAATCCAGGATAATCTCTCATGTCAAGAGCCTTAATTTAATCAACTGCTTAGTCCCTTTTCCACGTGAGGTAACATATTCACAGATTCCAGGAATTACAATGTTGACTTCTGCATATCTCAGGGCCCATAGTCTGTAGCTGTTTTCCTCTTTTTTCTTTCTGCATTCTCCTTGGTGATCTTTCTCATTCTCCTGGATGATGCTACATTTCTATCTCCAACTCCAGTTACAGCTATTTATTGAGTATATCTGCCCTCTGAGATCCCACAGGCTCTGGAACCATGCCGTTTGTCTTCTTCAGGTCTTTGCAAATTTGCTCTCTTGGTTTGAGGACTTTTTCCTCCTTTCAAGCCACACTATCTTCTTTGTCTTTCAAGACTCAAGGTGTTTGCATCCTTCCCCAGGTTGTTTTCTTTCCAGATCAGTTCTCATACCTTCCAGAACTATGCCTATTGCAGTTTTCATCCTGTATTCTAAATGTCTGTGTTTTACCTGTCAACTTTCTGGACTTATCTATTATTTCTCGTAACCCTAGTGCTTGGACCAAAAGTAGACATTTAATCAATGTTTGTTGAATGTATGAGGTCAGAAAAAGCAGTCCTGAGGGCAACCATTCGCTTTGAAATCTGTCTTAAAGTTGCAGCTACCTCTAGATTTCCAACCCATGGACTTCTAACATTCACCAACTGGTACAGTTTAGGAAAAGGGGGCTGCAAGTGTGACTTCATGCCAACGCTCCAGGGGTTGTCTGAAGACCTCAGTTCATATCAGGTGTCTCTGCATGCAGCTACTTTAGGTCCTGGGAACCTTCCCTTCTTGCCCATCCAGGAAGAGAGGTGAACTGCTCCTCACTGTCACTAGTCCCAGGGTCCTGTGCTTGTTCTCATTAGATTTTCTATTCCTGCCCATTCCTTTGCAAGTATTTCCTTTGCAAGTATTTCCTTTACTTTCTCCTCCTTAGCTTATCCAACTTGAACATGCTCTCTGTTTACTGCCAGATCCCTGACTAACAGGGGCAATGGTCATATCTAATCTGTAACCAGATCCTCAATATTTCAAACCAAGCCTGTATCTCAGCACTCAGTTGATGTTTATGGAATGAATATTGAATGTTCTGTGATAAACTTACTAAAGTTTATAATGTCATAGTGTAATCATTGAAATGTTATAACTGGACCTGACTTTAGATATTTTCCACCCAAGACCCATCATTTTATCTAAGCAAATTTCAGTTTGGAAATTGTGATAGAACAGAGAGTGTGCAATAATGGGTAGAGGAAATATTTCAGAGTCATGTAGACTTGAGTTTGGATCAGAGGTGCCACTGGGCATATTCAGTTTTGTCAACTGCTAAATGAAGAAAATATTACATCACTGGACTGTTGAGAAGATTAAATGAGCTGATGCACCTGAGTTCCCTGGTATAGAACACAAATGTCCTGGTTTCCATTCCAGGGTGCATGCCACCATTTGGCCAACCAAACTGAGCTGAATATGTGATAGTTTAGTATATAGAAAGGACTTCGTGTGGCCCTACTCCTGGTGTGTACGTCCATGCTGCTAAACCAGTGATAAGAGATGAAGGAGCTCTTGCGGCCAGCTCCCAGCTGACTCTTCCAGACCATATTTTGACATTTATGTTTTCTTCTCTTTCATTATGTCGTTATATTTGTAGCTACAATTTTTATATTTAAACACACTCATAGAAGATGGAAAAGTTGAAAAAAATGTTGTTCAAGGGGATTCCACATTTGTTCTCCAGAACATTATTTTCTGACTCCACGTCTCTTCCTGCAAAGGTTCTTCCATGGTGGGTGCTCTATGAAACAAGCTTCCTATTTAGCTAAGCCTCAGGCAAGCTCATCCTCTTTTTTCTAAGGGATAGAATGTGTGGGTCTGCAGTCCTATTCTAGCAAATCTCTTGATACAGCAAACATTTCCTGAAGTCCTATTTCCTTCCAAGTATTTTGAAGCTTGCAAACGCAGATATAATGAATGGAGCCTTTAGCGTGAACAATCGCTCAACAGCATAAGTTATTTTAATGGGCCCATCACTTGAAACTAAACTTCCACCATCTGTTCTACCCTTTTACTGCAAATGCAAAAAGAACACCATTCCCAGTGGCATCATAAAAAGTTCGATATAAGTGATTTAAATGCATGTTTTGGTTTTGTAGTCAGTGCAATATACATCTGAAGGAAGGCTCATATTGGATTTATTTTTTATGGCAAAATCAAAATTCAGAGTGGAAGAGTTTCTCTGTTAACTGAGTACCTTTAGAATTGGCATGGAATAAGTTCTATCATGTCATTCATTCATTCATTCATTCATTCATTCATTCATCTTTCTTTCTGCAAATACATATGGAATGCCACCATGTACTTGGCACTATACGGACACTTGGAATATAGAAGTTAACAGTGACAATGGGTAAGACCCCTAGCACCTCTAAAGGAATGTAAAACAGGACATTTCATGTAAATACACATAAAAATCACATGAAAACATAAATTTCATGTTATGCTTCAGAATACTAATGTGAAGGAATAAAAAAAGTTTGCAGTCAGCCAGCTCTTGATTTAAAATTCCCAACTGCTCCACAATGTAACCTGAGACTGTTTTCTTATTTAACAATGACTTACATACTAAACTTTGTCTCCTCATCTGGAAAATGGGAGTAATAATATCTCCCTCATGAGTCTGTAGCGATTGAATAAGTTGTATACACAAAGCTGTTAGCTCAGGGCTTGGCTCATAGTTGGTGTTATATGTTAATTCTTCTGTTTTCTAAATAGCATTTTTTATGGATTTGGGGAAATTACATCTTAAAGTAATATTTCCCCTTTACTACATAAAATAATACACTCATAGAACACCAGAGTAGAAAAGAATCTAAGAAATATTCAGCTTTCAGCCTGGGCAACATGGGGAGGCCCTGTCTCTACTAAAAATACAAAAAAATAACCAGGCATGGTGGTGTGCACCTGTGGTCCCAGCTACTAGGGAGGCGAGGTGGGAGGATTGCTTGAGCCCGGGGACAGAGGTTACAGTGAGCTGAGATCGTGACACTGACTCCAGCCTGTGTGACAAAGTGAGACCATGTCTCGAAATAAATAAATAAATAAATAAATAATAAAAAAGGAAAATTCAGCTTTAACTTAGTGTTCCATATTGTATAGATAAATTTCATTCCAGAGAGAATTAGCAACTAAAGCCTCGCAGTATGCAACAGTTTCTAAAGCATTTTGGTTGTGTACTTATCAATAAAAAAATTTTAAGCATGCATTTCTAATATATATATATGTCATATATATATATATATATTTGAAATCATGGATAGCTACATTAACATCTTATAGTCTGGGCGCAGTCCTCACTCCTGTAATCACAGCTCTTTTTGGAGGCTGAGGCTGGCAGATCACCTGAGGTTGGGAGTTCAAGACCAGCCTGACCAACATGGAGAACCCCTGTCTCTACTAAAAATACAAAATCAGCCGGGCATGGTGGTACATGCCTGTAATCCGCACTACTTGGGAGGCTGAGGCAGGAGAATCTCTTGAACCCGGGAGGCGGAGGTTGCAGTGAGCCGAGATAGTGCCTGGGCACCAAGAGCAAAACTCTGTCTCAAAACAAAAACAAAAACAAACAAACAAACAAACAAACAAAAAGACCAAAAAAACCATATTACCTACATTACTATATATAATAGAAATAAAAAAGAATGAGATAATATGAACAATATTTATTGTCTCACTGGTTTTAGTTTCTTCCTACTATGCTTAAGGCATGCATATTGGTCTCTGGAGGCACACTGTATGCTTGGATGAAGCTTATTATTAACATTAATGTATAATTTCACAGTCAAACACTTTTTGAAAAGATATTGAAGAGATTTTTAACTGACTGCATTATTTCTATCTTGTGATGGGGCTGACCAAGAACTCATACCAGGAGGACAAGCATCAAACTCTGCCGTTTTCTTGTTTTTCTCCTGCATTATGCTCAACCCACCATTTCTTTGCAGGGATATTTTCAGCCACTTCTCCATTTCATGCTGAGTAGTCTGATTAGAACTGGACAATAAAATGCATATCCACTTAACCAGGTGCATGTTAATATACTGACAGGGAACAGATGTGTGAGGGAGCTGCAGCTGTCCCTTCCCTTCATGGGACTTGTCCTTGAGAGCACTCTTTGCACATTATGTGGCGTGTGACCCTCTCACATAGTGATCAAAGGTGGGTGAGAGTATCAATGTGTATATAAAACATTAGCAAAGCTCTTATTATTTCTCAAGGACGAATAGTTAAATAGTTTTTCTCAATATTTTCTTTCCGCTGTCCCCAAAATGGCCATGCTCACCTGACACTGAAGGACACTGAATTGCTGGAAGTGGAAGGACTAGAGTCTATTGATTTCAGCAAATGTTTTTTCCTCAGAAAATATAATTAAGTAAATACAAAAAACCTTTATTTCATTGTAGTCTCACTTGTTCAGAAAAGTGTGTATACCAAAGTGCACACCTTCATGAAGCTTCCTAAACTGAACCCACCCCATGACCATCATGAAGATCAAGAAATAGAACCTTCCCAGCACCCACTGTGGTTGTGTGCTTCCATCTTCCCCCACATAACGCCTGTCCTGACTTCTAAATCCACAGATTAGTTTGCTTGTTTTTCTAATTTTATACATAGGGAATCATACAATGGAAATTATTTTGAATTTGGATTTCTTTTGTGTAACATAATATTTGTGAGATGTATCTGTGTTGGTAGGTGTAGTGTGGTTCTTTCATTTTCTTTTTGTTTTTGTTATGTAGTATTTCATTGTTTGAGCATATAATTGCTTATGTATCCATTCTAGAGTTGATGAATATTTGAGTTATTTTTGTTGTATGGTATCATGAATAATACTCCAATAAGGCTCATACATTTGGGGTGTGCGTGTGTGTGTGTATATACATATACACACATATATATACATACACACATTTTAATTGGATATATACATGTATATCCATTTAAATATATACTTAAAATATGTTTATATATAAAATACACTTATATATAATTATAAATATGCATTATAAATATAAGTATAATTACATATATAAACAGTGGATTTGCTGAGTCATAGATTGGATATATATTGAGCTTTGCCAGGTAGAGTAGAGCACATATTAATCAACCATTGCCACAATAACGGCATGAAGTTAATCACATCAAAATGAGCAACATATAACAATGAGCATTTATTACTCACCCATCTGTGGGCTGGCTGGGATGCTCCTGATTTAAATTGGGCTTACTCAGGCTTTGCTTGGGTGTCCCTCATCGTTCTCGGACCACTAGCTTCTCTGGGTACATTCTTTTCCCAGCAAGAGGCTGGAACCAAGATGGCTTGCCTAACTGCAAAAGCATATTTCAAGCCTCTGCCCATCCACCAATATCCTCAGTACAATGCAAGTCAAACCCAAGGGATGGGGAAAAATCATGCCACTCACCATGCGGTCTTTGTGAGTGTGTGAATATATAATTCTATTACAGAGAAATGAGGAAATTTGCATCAGTAATTAAATTGGCCAGATAATTTTTTAAAGTGTGCCAATTTACGCTGCCAGCAGTGGTTCTTAAAATTCCCATTACTCCACATCTTCAACATTTGGCATTTTCAGTCTTTTTAAAGATAATCATTCAATACCATGGTTTTAACTTATAGCTACCTAATGATTAATAAGGTTGAGTACCTTTTCATATGTTTATTGCCTTTTCTAAATTGCTTGCCCAAGATTTTTACCCATTTAAAAAATTAGGTTGCCAATCTTTGCCTTATTGATTCATGGAATATATTCTGACTAGGAATTCTTTGTCAGTTACATCTTTCCCCACTCTGTGCCTTGCCTTTTCACTCTTCTAATTGTGTTTTGGATGAATATACACTTTTTATTTTGAATATAGCCCAATTATCAATCTTTCCCTTTATGATGAATGCCTTTTATGTCCTCTTTAAGAAGTCCTGGTCTACCCTGAAGCCATGAAGATATTTTCTCATGTTTTCCTTCAAAAGTTTTATTTTTCTTTACATATTTAGATATGCAATCTCTCTGGAATTGGTTTTTATGTATTTTATAAGGTAATGATTCAGATTCATATGGATGTCTAATTGACCCCGTACCACTTATTGAAAGATCATCTTTTCCCTACTGCAGTGCTGGGACACTCTCATATGAAATGACCATTATGTATTATCCATCCCCGAGCTGTTTTTTGCATTCTGTTGACCTATTTGTCTGCCTTTATATCAATATTACACTCTTATTTACTGCAGCTTCATGATACATCTTGACAATTGAGACCATGAACCCTCTAGCTTTGTTCTTCTTCAAGATTGTTTTCACTTTTCTTGACCCTATATTTTCATTAAAAATGTTTAAACCCACTTGTCAATTTTCACAGCAATCCTTCTGGAATATTGATTAAAATTATAATGATTAATTTGTAGAGAATCGATGATCACAACTTCTTTCAGTATACAAGCATGAAATATTCCTCCATTTTTTAAAGTATTTAAAATGTTTTACTCAATAGGTTTCTGTGTAGAGGTCTTGCACCTCTCTCTCTCTCTCTCTCTCTCTCTATATATATATATATGTATATATACTGGGCTTTTGATTTTTATTTATTTTATTATATATATAGAGAGGTATATATAAATATATGTGTATATTTATAGTTACAAGTTTTTGAGCTACAGTAAAAGATGTCTTTTAAAATTTCATTTTCTAGTAGTTTTTTTGTCAGTATGTAGAAATAAAATTAATTTTATATTGTTTCTATCTAGTGACTTGCCCAAATTTACTAACAAATTCTATCTTATCTGTATTTTTTCAGATTTTTATATACACAATAATGTTATCTGCAAATAATGACAACTTTATTTCTTTTTTCCAATTCTTATATCTTTTAGTTTTTTATCTTGCATTATTACTTTGAATATATTATTACATGGTGAAATAAAATATTTTCTGAAGTTCTTCCTGTAGGTGCCCTTAATCAAATTTAAACTGGTTCTTTCTAGTCTTAGTTTGCTCAAAGTTTTTAATGGTAAATTTTATCCATTTTTTTGCATTATTAACATGTTTGTGCAATTTTTTGTTATTCTATTATATGGTGGATTATAATCCATTGATGTTTGAGCATTAAATTAACCTTATGTTCCTGAAATAAGCACAATGTGGTCATAATAATTCTTTTCATGTGTTGCTTAATTGGTTTTGCAAATATTTTGTTTGGTATTTTATTTATTTATGCTCATGTGAATTATTGGTCTCTAGTATTTTTCTTGCAATATTACTGTCAAGTTTTGATTTCAAAGATGTACTGGCCTTACGTGTAATATGACTTGAAAAGGCAACTGGCTTTGTCCATACTCTGAAAAGTTTTGTGTAATATTGGTGTTATTTCTTCCTTAAAGTGTTTGGAAGAGTTCACCAGTGATGTATCTTGGTATCGAATTTTCTTTATGGAAAACTTTATTTACTTCAATATCTTTAATACCTAAATACATATTCAAATTACTTTTTCTTGTTTAGCTTTGGTAAGTTGTTTTGTAATAAATCACTTATATAACCTACATTTTCAAATTTATTTGAAAGTAGTCTAACTTGTTCAGTAAAGTGTGCATACCAAAGTGCACATCTTCATCAAGCTTGTCAGTTATATCTTTCCCCACTCTGTGCCTTGCCTTTTCACTCTTCTAATTGTGTTTTGGATGAATATACACTTTTTATTTTGAATGTAGCCCAATTATCAATCTTTCCCTTTATGATGAATACCTCTTATGTCCTCTTTAAGAAGTCCTGGTCTACCCTGAAGATCATATGAAGTGCACACCTTCATATTGGTCGCATGTTATACATTTTCCATAAAAATTTATGGGTATAAATTGATCATAATATTTTATTAATCTTAGTGTCTATAGAATTATGTAGTCATGTCCTGTTTTTCACTGATGGTATTACTTTTTTGCAACTTCTCTTTTTCTTGATGTGTTTTATAATGGAATTATCAATTTTATTAACTTTTAAAGTATCAACTTCTAGATTTATTGATTTTTTTATTGTACATTTGTGTTGTATTTCAGTAATTTAGAATTTTGTCTTCATTATTGTCTTCTTGAAATGTTTTTCCTGTCATCATCTTATATCATGACTTCAAACCTGTCTTCCTATCTGCTAGGTTTAATTGAGGCTATACGTTTTACTCTGAGCATGATTTTAACTACATCCCATATGTTTTGATAGCTTGCATTTTATTATTCACTTCAAATTATTATTTAATTTCCATTTTGACCTTTTTCTTTCACTTATAGGTTATTCGATAGTGTAAAGCTTAAATTGAAAATATTTGGAGATTTTCCAGTTAGCTTATGCCATTAATACTGTTCTTGCTTAATTTCATTGTAATCAAAGGATATATTCTCATTTAAATCATTTAGAATTTGTTGAGACTTACTTTATGGTACAACATATGGTTGGTTTTGGCAACTCCTATATGTCCTACCTACCCCAAAATAATATGTTTTCTGCAGGTTATGAATGCATTTTCCTATATAAGTTAATTAGATTCACTATTGCATACATGTTCAAATCTTACATTTCTTTAGTTTTGTTTATGATGCCATATTCCACTGATTACTGATAGAAGAATCTTAAAATTTCCCACTATAATTGTGGCTTCCTATGTTTCTCCTTTGAATTTGGATCATTTTTCACTTTATACATTGTGAAACTGTGTTATTTTCTGCATAAAAATTTATATTAAAAATAGTTTCCTGTATATTGACTCTCTTATAATTACAGCATCCCTTTTATCAAAATTTGTTTTTACTTTTTATTTTTAGATATTGGGTCTCATTACGTTGCCCAGGGTTGTCTCAAAGCCCTGGACTCAAGCAATCCTTCTGCCTTGGCCTCCCAACGTGCTGTGATTACAGGTGTGAGCCACTGCACCCAGACTTCCCTTTTAATCCCTAATAATATTCCTTGCCTTAAATTCTATTTTGTTTCATATTGGTTGCATGTTACACATTTTCCATTCTTTTACTTTTCTATTTTCTTCTATATAAGGAATATATCTTGAAAGTAGCATAGAGTTGGTATTTTCATTTTTTCCAATTTGGCAATCTTTGGCTTTTAATTAGAGCATTTACTTTGTTGACATTTTATGTAGTTACAAATACATTTGGGTTTAAATATATCACCTTACTACCTTTTAAAAATTTGTTTCACTTTTTTCGTGTTTGGTTTCCCTAATTTCTTGCCTTCTTTTAGATTTTTTAAATTATTTCAATTTCTTCTACTATTTGTTTGTTACTTTTACTTTTTTCTAGTCTAGATTCCCAAGAAATACAGCCTGAGATGAGGATCCGAGTTCAAGTTATTTACTGCAGGGATGCTCTCAGGAGGAGAAGAGTAAAGAAAGCAGAATAGGTCAGGGAAGAAGGTCAAGCAAGAGTGGCTCTCTGCTGTAGACTAGGTTCAATATAATCTAAGGGGAATCTCTGGAGCACAAATTGCACCATAGAGTTCGTCCTCCTTGAAGGAAGGGGGCTTTTTATACTCCTGTCAGTCAAACATTGTTCAAGTTCTGTTGTGGTGGCTGGGGAAAGAATGAGGGTCCATAGCCCGCATTTCCCTGCTTTTTAATAAGGTTAATTTTTAAAATATTTGCTCACCATTTGTAATTTTTCTCCTGTGAAGTGCTTGTTCATATATATTGTCCATTTATCTATTGGATTGCTGGTCTTTTTCTGTATTTCTTTATATATTCTGGATATTCATTCTTTGTCAGTATATGCTGCAAATACTTTCTTGTCTTTTCATTTTATTTTTTTTTACAAATGGGAAGTCTTAAAATTTTTTAATTTTATTTTAACATCCAGGGTACATATGCAGGAAGTGCAGGTTTGTAACATAGATAAATGTATGCCATGCTTGTTGCTGCACCTGTCATCACCTAGGTTTTAAGCCCCGCATGCATTCACTATTTTTCTTGATGCTCTCCCCGCCCCACGCACGCCCTCCCCTGACAGGCTCCACTGTGTGTTGTTCCTCAACCTGTGTCCATATGTTCTCATTGTTCAGCTCCCAATCATAAGTGAGAATATGTGGTGTTTGGTTTTCTGTTCCCACATTAGTTTGCTGAGAATAATGGCTTCTAGCTCCATTCATGCCCCTGCAAAGGACATTAGCTCACTCCTTTTTATGGCTGCATAGTATTCCATGGTGTATATGTACTGCATTATCCTTATCCAGTCTATCATTGATGGGCATTTGGGTTGATTCCATTCTTTGCTATTGTGAATATTGCTGCAATGAACATACACGTGCCTGTATCTTTATAATACAATGATTTATATTCCTTTGGGTATATACTCAGTAATGGGATTGCTGGGTTAAATGGTATTTCTGGTTCTAAATCTTTGAGGAATTGCCACACTGTCTTCCACAATGGTTGAACTAATTTGCATTCTCACCAACTAATTTGCATTTTTACACCAACAATGTAAAAGTGGTCCTTTTTCTCCACAACCTTGCCAGCATATGTTGTTTCTGGGCTTTTTATTTTTATTTTACTTTATTTTACTTTTTTGAGACAGAGTCTCACTCTTGTCATCCAGGCTGGAGTGCAATGGTGTGATCTCGGCTGACTGCAACCTCTGCCTTCCAGGTTCAAGCGATTCTCCTGCCTCAGCTTCCTGAGTAGCTGGGATTACAGGCACCCACCACCAGGCCCGGCTAATTTTTTTGTATTTTTAGTAGAGATGGGGTTTCACCATGTTGGTCAGTCTGGCCTCATACTTCTGAACTTAGGTGATCCGCCCATCTTCACCTCCAAAACTGCTGGGTTTACAGGCGTGAGCCACTGTACCTGGTTGGACTTTCAAATAACTGCCATTCTGACTGGCATGAGATGATATCTTATTGTGGTTTTGATTTGCATTGCTCTAATGATCAGTGATGTTGAGCTTTTTTCCAAGTTTGTGGCCACATGTATATCTTCTTTTGAGAAGTGTCTGTTCATTCCCTTTGCATAAATGGTAAGTCTTAATGAGTGTATTTGAATGCATTAGTCTCTTCTATTAGAATTTGTGAGTTTCATTTCATTTTGTTCTCTTGTTTACCAAGTTAATTTCTACCTCAATCTTATAAAATACTTTTTAGTGATGTCTTCTAAAAGATTTTACAGTTATGTCTTTAACATTTAAATCTTTGTTTAAACTGGGATGGATTTATGTATGGTGTGAGGCAGGGCCTCAAATTTAATTAGGAATCTTAATTCCACTTGTAATCTTAATTCCCCCTTGCCATGTAACATGATATTTCACAGCTTCTGCAAATTAGAACATAGACATCTTTGGAGTGGAAGAAATTATTCTGCCTCCTACAGCGTGCTGTTTGGCCTCAAAGTTTCATATCCAACTTACATGCAAAACATAAGTTGGATATGAAAACATTCACAATTGTCTAATTCCTCCTAACAGCCACAAATGTGTCAAGTAATTACAGCATACACAGTAAAAAAAAAAAAAAAAAAAAAAGTCATCTAAATTTCATCAGCTTAAAGAGTCTTAAGTCTCACCATCTAAATCATTTAAATCAGGTATGAATGTGGCTCTGTGTATAATCCATTCTAAGGCATAATTCTCCATCTGAAACCTGCAAAACTCAAGAAGTTATCTGCTATCAAAATATATAGTAGTAGGACAGATATAAGGTATCAGTTACAGATAGTCCCATTCAAAAAGGGAGAAAATTGAAGGAAACAAACAAACAAACAAAACCTGAGTCAGTGGTTCCAAGCAGTTTTGAAATCCAGCCAGGAAAACTCCATTTGATTCTAAGGTCTGGGAATAATTCTCTATGACTTGAGGCACCTCCCTCTGCGCTGTAGGATTTAACCTTTAGACTCATGGATTTATTCTCACAATCATAACTCCTTTTTCTTAAAAGATAGCACACATTTACAGCTGACTAGTTTTACCAGCCTGCTTTTTGCCTGGAGAATCTGGGGGAGGGGTTGACAGACTTTCATTTCATCCTTTCCCTGCACCTTTCAGTCCAAGATGGCAGTATTTCTGCTGATATGAGATTTCAATAACTTTGTCGATCACCCATGTATGTCATGGGGATTCATGCCATTAGACAAGAGGCTCCTCCACAGATCTTTCCTGGATAATCCCAACTCTGTTCTTGGCTTCTGCGTAGATAACTGAAATGATCCATGAGTAACACTTCTAGTTTCTTAAAAAACCCATCTGTGCAACTGAATGCTCTGATCTTCTGATCCTTCCAAAGCACTAGCATAAGGCTGTCCACCACACCCTTGATTTTCTCTCCAGAGCATGCTTCCCCGAAAGTGAATATCCTAATTTTAATATCTTTTATAATATGGATAAGCCAAGAATTTTCTGAATTATCAAATTCTAGTTTCTTTTTGCTTAACAGTTCAACAGTCTATCTATTTCCTCTTGCATGTTACTATAGCAGAGAGAAGAAACTAGACTTCATCTTTAATACTTTGGATGAAATCTTTTCAGCTAAATATCCAAGCACATTGTTTACAAATTCGCTTTCCACATACCTGTACACAATTCAGCTAAGCTTTCTGTCACTATATAAAAGATCTCTTTTCCTCTGGTTTTCAATAATATATTCCTTATTTCCATCTGCGCCCTCACTGGCAGTGCCTTAATGTCCATATTTCCACCATCGATCGGCTTATAATGATTTAAGCATTCTCTAAAATGTGGTAAGTTGTCCCTATCATGATGCTCACTTTCTTCTGTGTCCTCACACACAGTCATTAACAGAAATATCTCTGCTAAGAGTGTTTGTGAGGCAATCTAGGTTTTCTTCTCTCATGCACTTCAAAATTCTTCCAGCCTCTGCCCATTGCCCAGTTCTAAAGTTAATTCTACATTTGCAGATATTTATCTCAATAACACCACATTTACAGGTACCAAAATTTAAATTAGCTCCCTATTTCTATTATAACAAATTACCATAAACTTTGTGATTTAAAACAACAAAAATTGATTATCTTACAATTCCAAAGGTTAGAAGTCTAAAACAGGTCTTACTGGGCTGAAATAAAGACATTGGCAGGGCTGTGTTCCTTCTGGATCTTCTAGAGGATAATTCATTTTCTTGACTTTTCCAGCTTTTAAAAGTCACTCACACTTCTTGGCTCTTGTCCCCTTCTTCCATCTTCAAAGACAGTAATGGCCAGTCAAGTCCTGCTTATTTTGCCTCCTACCTCCACAGTTAAGGACCTATGTAATTACACTGAGCCCAGATAATCTAGGATAATCCCATTGTTTTAAAGTCAACTAATGAGCAACCCCAATTTCCCCTTGCCATGTAATAGAACATATTCTAGGGATGCATATCTTTTTTTTTTTTTTCTTATTGTCACTGAGTCATAGGATGAATATCTTTATGGGGACATCTATCTGCCCCATGACATGCTTTTTATAGATTTCTGTGAATATCTTTTTTTTTTTTTTTTTTTTTTTGAGATGGAGTCTCATTCTGTCACCCAGGCTGGAGTGAAGTGGTGCGATCTCGGCTCACTGCAACCTCCACCTCTCAGGTTCAAGCAATTCTCCTGTCTCAGCCTCCCAAGTAGTGGGGGTTACAGGCCCATGTCACCATGCCCAGCTAATTTTTTGTATTTTAGTAGAGATGGGGTTTCACCATGTTGCCCAGGCTGGTCTCGAACTCCTGAGCTCAGGCAATCCACCCACCTTAGCCTCCCAAAGTGCTAGGATTACAGGCGTGAGCCACTGTGCCCAGCTGTGAATATCTTTTAATAAATAGTTCTAAATTAATAGTTTTAAAACAAATTAAGGATGTGTCTTTAAAATTTCATGAGACACAATTACATATTCATTCACTAATTTTTTCATTCATTGTGAAAATGTTTTGAACACTAATCTTTGTTTTGGATACTCTAATGGGAGTTGTCAAAATGAAACCATCTCTGAGAGGCAGTGGAGCCTGTGGCTAAGCTCACAGATTCTAGAATTTAACTGCCTGGGGTTGAATTCATTGCCTCAGCAGAAACACTACTTATAAGCTCTCTGATCTTGGGATAGTTACTTATCTTTCCATGCCTCAGTTTCCATCTTAGCAAGAGGCTTGAACTAGTGCCTGACATATCAAACGTCACATTAAGAGTTTGCCATTAACATCATTTTCATTTTCAGCCCTCAAGGAGCTCATGGTTTAGTTGTGGATTCAGACAAGTAAACAAAGTGTGATCGTTTCCATGGCTAAGGTAAATTTTAGACATAATGAGGCTTACTGCATTTTGGTTAGACTATAAAAAATCAGTTTATCTGAGAATAAATAAGATATTTTCTTCTCCCTGACTATCATCTTCCTTTCTCCTGTGTTCCCTCAAGAAATGTTAGCGTTCTGCTCAACTTACCTGTGTGAGTCTAGGTGCTCTCCTACCCTTCCCTTCCCCATCCACATCTCTCAGACAAGTCCTGTTAATTCGATCTCACTAACATATAACTTTTCTCTTCCCTTCTTTTCATTTCTTTTCATGTCCCTTTTCCATTCTTTTATCATCATTAACTTTGAATGTTTAGTAGTTTACTAATCGGGCTACCTACCTCTTTTATCTCACCCCTTTCTTCTATCATTTACAAAGCTTCCAGAGTGATTTTTCTAGAACACAAATTTGATTGCTTTCTGTTCAAAAAATTTTCACCTGCAGGATTAAATCCAAACCCTTTCACGTGATATATGCATCAGTTAGTATGCTTTTGTCCATTGTAAATTAAATCTACCTAACTTGTGACATGAGTCCCTAGTAAATACATAGGGGCCTGTTTTTCTCACATGATAAAATGTCTGCAAACAGGTGATGGCTGGTATTTGTTCACAGCCTCAGTAAAGGATCCAGGGTCTTTCTACCTTTCTACTTTGCCACTGTTAACATGTTGGCAACTCTCATGCGTGCTACCTCATGGTCACATGATGCTTGCTACTGCTGCAGGCACCATATTCATGTTGAAGGCAGGAAGAAGGGGAAGAGACAAAATATTTCTCTTTACATCTTATTGGCCACGACTGGATCACATGTCTGCTTGTTGGCCAGTCATTGAGGAAGTGGAATGATATTACCTAATTGGTTTAGACCAGTCATGATTTAATCCCTTGACTGAGAAGAGGATTGCCTTCTCAGAGATCAAGGGATCTCTATACATGACCGGAATAAAGGTTCTGTTAGCAGGTAAGACATGGTGAATGACATTGGGTGAACCACTGGCTTTTGCTTACCTCTTCAAGCTCATTTCTCACTATTGTCACTGTCAATCGACACACCAACCTCAACCCTAATCCATCCAACCTGGGTCTCTGTTATATGTAATTTTCCAAGATGTTATTGTTGTCTTATGCATTTGTGCCTTTCTCTACGTTGTTGCATCTGTCTGGCAACCCTCTGTGCTGTGTCTTCCTAGCTAACATGTTCTTATCTTCCTGGAAAATATACCCTTATCCTGCAAGAAAACTAGAGTATCTGTCCCTCTGTGAAGACTTTCCTGAGTCTGTTTCAGCTTCCACTCTAATCTGCACACATTTCCTTTCCAGCAGGTATTGTATTTGTTTGTTGTATGTTTGTTTTCCCTCCCTAAACAATAACCTCCTGGAGAGAAGACCAATGTTTTACTGTCTTTGTATTCTCAAAGTGCATTGTGGCTGGCATGAAGCTTTTCTTTGAACATATTTGGCTGTGACAGTGGAAGGGATGTATTATCTGGAGCTTGAAAGATGAGTAGGGTGGGCTAGAGAGGCCATGAAGAAGGTCATTCAAGCAAGAGACAATGGCTTATGTTTTCTAAATGACCTTTAGGAATGTGCGAATGACCTAAGGTGTTACCTTAAAAGTCATTTCATTCTCTGATCACCATGCCAGCTTACATTACCCTGCTCTATTTCCATTTTCCTTATCACAACCTTGATCCCCTCTTCCTCCCATCACTTCCCCACCTAGCCAATCTCAGCAAAGGGCACTACCATTTATCGTTCATTCACCCAGTTGCTCAAGCTAAAAACATAATGGTCATTCTTACTTCCTTTCTTTCCAACATGCCTTTTATTCATTCCAGCAGTATGCCTTGTGAGCTCCATCTCCAAGTTACCCTGTCACTACCTCTTATCCAGTCAGTCTTGGCCATGATCATACAAGCCAGCAGCATTTCTCTCTTGCACTTCCTTAAAATTCTTCCTTCTGTGAACACTTTGGCTCTCTCTCTTTGCATTCCATTCTTCGCCCAGCTGCTAAGGTAATATTTTGCAAATCCAAACAGATCACACCTTTCCCCTGCTTAAAATCCCCCATCTATGTCCAGGTGCAGCTGCTCATGCCTGTAATCCCAGCAGTTTGGGAGGCCAAGGCGGGTGGATCATGAGGTCAGGAGTTTGAGACCAGCCTGGCCAATATGGTGACACCCCGTCTCTACTAAAAATACAAAAATTAGCAGGGCATGGTGGTGTGTGCCTGTAGTCCCAGCTACTCGAGAGGCTGAGGCAGAAGAATCACTTGAACCTAGGAGGCAGAGGTTGCAGTGAGCCAAGATCACGCCACTGCACTCCAGCCTGGGCAACAGAGTGAGACTCCATCTCAAAAAAAAAAAAAAAACAAAAAAACCAAAAAAAACCCCCCAAAAATCCCCCATCTCCCTTAGAAGAAACCCTTCTCTTGGTTTCCAAGACCCTATATGTTCTGCCCTTTGTCTCTCAGACTTTGCTCCTGTTCTTCCCTCCCCTGATTCACTGCTCCAGACCTCTTTGCCTTCTTGCTGTTTCTTGCTCTTCTGTCTGCCTGGACTACTTTTCCCCCAGTGACTCCCATGACTTGTTCCACCTGATAATCCTCATCACTTCTCATTCAGACAATGTCACTCAGAATATACTGGTAAGCAATGAGGGATTTGGAGTCAGGTTCCCTGGATTACAATTCACAATTATCAGCAAGGGACATTAGATAAGTTTCTTAAATTGCCTTTGCCTCAATTTCCCTCAACAACTTTAAAGTTTGTAAGTACTTAGGAGGGGGCTTGTCCGTGGTAAATCATATGCAAATGTGGCTCATTATAATTTTCTTAACTTAAATATAACTCTTCAGAGAGACTTCCTCGATCACTCACTGTAAAAGAGTAGCCCCAAGTCTCTCTCTCTATTACATCAATCTGTTTTCAGTTCTTCGTAAAACCTATAGCATTATCTTGTTTGTTCATTTCTGTGTTGCTTCCTCCTCCTAGAATTGAGCTCGAGAGATCAGAAGGTGTGTTCCTGCTGTATCTTCAGCATCTGGAACAGGTCTACCACCTGGTAACATTTCAATTGATAACACACACACAGGCGTGCTATTGACCTTGGAATAAAATCCAGACTCCCAGCTCCATCCTACAAGGAGGATATTGTCTCCTCTCTGTCTTTCTGACCCCATCTCTAACCTCCCTTCTCTTTCCTCATGAGGCTTCTTCCTTAGCGTGAGTTTCTTCCCACAGGATTCTTCTGAGCAACTTGCAAGTAAAGTTCTCAGACTTTCCTCAGAAGACCTAATATTACTCCTAATTTTTCTGAATTTGCAGCCAGCACCCATCTTAGGTCTTTTGCTATGGATTTCACTCTTCTGGATGTTACAACTTCCTCTTTGAGTCCATGTCTGTTACACAGTTCCTGTCTGCTAGCCTCTCTCCTCCATCCTAGAATCCCACTTCAAGGGAGTTGAAGAGCACCATGCTCTTTGGTTACAAATTGAATTTTAGGGACATTGTAAATAATGTTAACATACTGCCTGGATATTCTTGTCTTCTTGTCCTTTATACACAGATTATGTTTGACAACTCACCACTGATACAGTCCATGATTCCAATTATTCTTTTTAAAAAATTATTATTCTATTTCCGGGCAAGACTCCCAACCAGGGAGGTAAACAAATAAGTCATTATGATTTTACATGTCTACAGAGAGAGATAAAATGATATAATAGGAGAATAATTTAAAAACTATTGTGTTGGTTAATTATAATTTTAAAATAATTTATTCTTTGTAGGAAATAAAACTAAATAAATGGAAATCCTACGAAATTATGACACGCTATGTAAATAGATCTTTTTGATGACACTTAAATGTAAATACTCTTTAAAAATTGGGTTCTGATTTTGAATACACTTGGAATTTCATGCCTGGTTCCAGATTAATAATGATATAATAAAATCCTTTAGTATTTAACACATTACTGTGACACAGCGCTTCCTTATAATTTTGGGAAGTTTAAGGCCAAACTGAAACAGTAAGAGTATTAACCCAATTCTTTGAGAAAAAAGAAAAAAACTGGAATAAAATAATTAAGTCCCCTTTGCCTCCGAATGAACTGGCATGCAACTGTATCCAATTTCCTTCTGCTTTTCCTTTGATCTCTTTAAGCTCTCCCTTGGTCAAACCTCTTCTGTTTGAATTGCACTAATTTGTAACTCAGCTTCCTCCATCTGGGGATACAGATTTGTGCAGGCCCGTTCCACGCTGGGCTAAATGCGTTCGGCACCTGGCTGAACATATTGGTTTCATCATATTTACCCAAATTGTTAGTAAAACATCAGAAACAGTCGGCTCCTGCGTATCAAATTGCAAACGGGGTCCCTATCACTTAACGCTAATACAATTTAGACTCGAAGTTCACAAACAGAAGCACGGCATTTCCAATCATATCAGCTGCAGCCTCTGGAATCCCAGATTTGCTGTCTAAAACATCCACAGAGAGGGAGAGAAATAAGGGCAGTAATTCAGTTGGTCTCAGCCTTGGGTTTTATACATATTCTGCGGATAATTTTTTGACTTTTCCTTTTCATCTCCTTTTAACGTCCCCAAAGCCTTTGACTAGGGCTGTGTCCCAAGTGCTATAGCCACTCTCATTTCCTGTGGTCTTTTCAAATCCATTCTTTTTAGCTCCCTCTGTTTGGTTGAGGGATTAGAGCTTCTTAGCCTTGAAGCCAATTTTGGAATGCAGGTTGAGGGTCGATGGTGAAGAGACTGCTTCCTCCTTCCATTTTTGTCTAGAAGTATCCTTTTTGACTTACATGTCTAGAAACCAACAAAAGCCCTCTATTATTATGGTAGTTGGAAAATGGCCCAGTTCCAGCCCAATCCTTTGCAGCAAAGAGGTCCTTCTCCCATTCTTGCCTTATGCTTTAGAATTCATTATTGTGATGCCTTGTTTACCTACATTTCTATCTGGTGATAATAGGCTTTTCAGCCTCAAGGCTTCGAGGTCCCTGGCTGCAGAAAGAAGGCCAAGAAAAAGAGAGAAATATGTGGGATGGCTGGGGAACTTGCCCTGGGACTGGTTTCTCTGTGTAGATTCTGAACACTGATGATTAACTCACTGTGTCCTACTCATCTCTCTTAAAAATTCAGAATCTGTGAATGAACCAGTTTGTTTTCTTAGTTTAGTGTCTGGCTGGGGTTTCAGAGCCATGAGCAAAGTTAGTTGCTTGTTATCCCTTCTAAGGAGTGGATGTGGTGGTCCCAAGATGGAAAGAAGCTACCTACTCTATGCTGCTGTAGGAATGGGATCTTTAGCTTGCCCTGCCATCTCCTATGACACAGAAGAGACTTCTCTCCTCCCACACAGAGGTAGGAACAAGTCCACCCCTTCTGCAGCCCCCTACTATCCAGTGGACACAGCAGCCTTAGGAAATCAACTCTCATGTTTCAACACAGCCAAGATTTTTCAAAGAATAGATTGCAATTGTGTCTGTGGTTATAGGTCAGGATTTGTGTGCTTTATATGTCATTTGTGTAGCCAGGGAGGTAATTTTTTTATAGTATCCATCAATTTATTTATCCACTCACTGCTTAGCACTTCCTTCATGCATTCATTTACCTGTCCTCATGCCAGAGTGCTCACCACCTTCTGGGTCCTGCACTGGGTCCTGACAGTAGATGCTTACTAAATGATGAGCAAGAGATGAATAAGAAAGTTGGAACAAGGCTGGGGAATGTCCCACAATTCGTAACGAGGAGACATCAGTCACAATCCTGACTAGGGTGGTGAAAGGGTAAGGGGGTGTAAAGGGTCAAATAATTCAATTAGCCAATAAAATATTTTGTTGAAAGCAGTGAGGATGAGATGAGCAGACTTTTGTGTACTCCCTCAGTGATGAGAGTTGAAAGAGGTTGTCTTAGGAAAGGGGTGAGGTGAAACTGGGATTGCAAAGTCAAATCCCAGATGAAAGGCTTGCCTGTGGTGGCCCCTTGGATATAGCGGGCCCATTTTAGAGAGGTCCTCTGTGAATCTTATATGTGTATCCTTTTTCTTTATTTCTCCCCATCACAGGAATCCATTTCCCTTAGGAAGGCCATCCCTTAGGAGACTTGATGACAGTGAGCAGAGACTTGATGACATTGCAGACCCTGGAAGTCAGATTCTGACTTTCCTAGCTTCCACGCAACCAATGCTTTGGTATGTGCCTTGGACTCAGGTAATCAGATACAGGTGCCTTAGGCTGTGAATGGTGAACTACTGATGTGAAGAAAAGCAGAGAATTCATTCTGGTAGCAAGTGGCAACAGCTACAACAGCAGCATCCAGCTTCTAGAGGAGCAGTGGCCATGGTGATGGTTTCACTGTCTGTGTCTATCAGGCAGTACCAGTGGTGCACCCTGCCATGCCTCATCTCAGCAATGACACAGTGTTGTTCTTCTGCAAGGAAGTTGAATTTTGCCATTTTCCCTATAAGCACAGCCTCTGAAACTGGTTTCGCAACTTTCCTTCAGCTCTAAAGAATCCAGTATCCCAATGGTAGACCAGTTTATGGTTTAAATTTGCCAGTGGTTTTCTGTTGCATGAAATAATCTATTGCCCAAATTTACTCTCTTCAAGCCACATCCAAGTTTGCATAATCCCATTCAGAATCTTACTTTTAATCTTTAATTTTGTTTTTAATTAACTTTTTATTTTGTAAAAACAACTGTATCAAAGTTGCAAGAACCTATCCTTCATTTAGGTTTACCCACTGTTAACATTTGTGCCACACTTTTGCTTTTTCTTCCTCTCTACCACAAATGTGCTCACATTCTTATTCCTTTCACTATTCTTATTTTTATCTTTTGCTGAACCATTTGTGGAGATCTGACATTTCACTCCAAATATTTCAGTGTCACTACCTTAAAGAAAGTGACATTTTCCAATTATCGAATTCAGGAAGTTTACATTTATTAAAACTGATATCAAATATATAGTCTGCATTCAAATGTTGTTAATTGTCCCAATGCTGCCTTTTCAGCTATCATTTTTCTCCCTAATCCAGAATCCAATTCAGGATCATGCATTGCATGTAGTCATTATGTCTATTTGGCCTTCTTCCTCTTTCTCTTTTTTTTTTTTAAAATGATATTGACATTTTTGAAGGGTACAGTCTGTTGTTTTGTAGAATGTCTGTTAATTTGGGTTTTTCTGGCTGTTTCCTCTTGGTTTGATTTGGGTTATGTATTCCCAAGTCTTTGACAAATCCCTTGAATTTGCAACCTGTGTCTCAAATCCCTGACAACATTGAATCTGTAATTTCATTTGCTAAAGTAGGCCTGAGAGGGTAATTCTATTCTCTTTGGTTGGATAAGTGACTTTGTAACTACAGGAAAGGATAAAATATAAGCATAGAGATGATAAAAAATAAATTTGGTGTTTAAACCTTCATGTAAATTGTGATTATACAAGTGTAATTAAAACTTTTGTATTCACTGTGTTGTTTGGATAAACTTGGTAGGATGTTTGAAACATTTAAGGTATAATGACATTCTAGAGAATCTGGCTTAAGATTTTAATTTAAATTGTAAGATGGTTTTATTTAATTACATTTGCTTAAAGCTTAAGAGAATTGAAGTTACTAAATTTATATATTGCTTTTGAAGATATTGAAATACCTGTATCTGATCTACTAATTTGATAAATTCATATTTATTAAAGTTGGAAGAGTTAGCTTGAGAAAATAAAATATATTCAATTTATGATCATAGTTTGACACGTTTAAAGAAATTTAATTAAGTTTTACGTAGTATGAGAGATTTTAATTTGTTGTTTATAAGCTTTTATGACTTTAATTTGATCTGTCTGAAAAAATTTGTTAAAGTTTGAAAACAATGCTTAGGAAAAATTAATCTGTGAAATTTATGATATAAATGAGCAGAAATTAAAGAATGAGAATGTTTTTAATTTTCACTCCCAATTGTTAAATTTATAAGCAAATATACTGGACTTGAAAGTTGAATTTAAAGGCTAAAGGAATTACACATTTTAAAATTTAAAAAAAGTAAGTAAATTACTATCAATAAAAACCCAAGTCATGGTAAATTTTGCTTTTTTCTGTACACCAATCCTCCTTTGGACATTAAAAAAAAACAATTGATAAGTTCTGGGTACACAGTTCCTGATATGATTATTAAGTTATAGAAAAGATAGACAGATGGACACAAAATCATGATACAAAATTCTTAGTGCAATGGAAGAGGCAGACCCAGCGGGTTGGAGAAGGCACCTATCTGATCTCAGGGTGGAATAGGATCAGAGAATGGTCCAGGGGTGAACAGGAATTTATCAGCCAAAGAGGAATGGAATGGCTTTCCCAGCATGAGTTGGAGAATTGAAACAGTGCTAGGGAGAGGGAGGTATGGAAGGCAAGAGATGTTGTGCTTGACAAGATCTAATCAGGTCTCACACTGTATACGGTTGTGAGAAAATTTTTCAAGTGATTTATTTATTTATTGAGTGCCCACTGTGTGCCAGCATCTCTGTTTCTCTTTCAGGGCAAAGACATGGAAGATGCAGGCCCTCGCTGTATAGTAGCTGTATCAGTCTTCTTGGGCTGCCCCAGTGATTCTCTGCTCTTGGATTTTTCTGGTTGTCTGGCTGAATGGCTTAAACAACAGAAGTTCTTACAGTTCTGGAGGCTGGAAGCCCAAGATCAAGGTACCAACAAGGTTGATTTTTAGATCAAGGTGCCAACAAAGGTTGGCCTCTCTCCTTGGGTTGCTGATGGCAACCGTCTCACTGTGTTCTCATACGGTCTTACCCCTGTGCACATGCAGAAAGAGAACAAGAGAGAGAGCGTGCAAGTGAGCTCTGGAGCCTCCTCCTCTTCTGAAAAGGATACCAACTCTATTGATTTAAGGCCTTACTCTAATAACCTAATTTAACCTTAATTACCTCCCTAAAGGTCCTATCTCAAAATACAGAACCTATGAATTTTGAGGGCATACAGTTAAATCCATAACATTAGCATTCATTATATTGTACTCAAGCGAGTCAGTTTATCGATATGTCTACATGACAAGGCTGACAGTGCCATCAGAATTGGAGTACAGACTTACATTTTTTTTTTGTATCTCCAACACTTGGCATGAAGCCTAAAACACAGGAAGCACTCGATGTGAGTAAGCACTAGAACCTAAAACACAGGAAACACTAGAAGCCTATTATGTGAGTAAAAGAAATTACTAAATGAATAAATGATGGCAAGTAAACCCAGCATGACAATTCAGTATGATATGGTTTAAACTTTTATTTAACAACATTATCTGGGGCCCATTGTCTGCCATGTTTTCTAGAACCTTTGAAATATCAGTGAAGAAAACCACTAAAACTCTCTGTGGTTTAGGTAAAATTCCCTAGAAGTTGCTGAAACAGGTATCTTTGTTCAAGTAATTTTTTCCAGGAAATGGTCATAGGAGAGGGAAATGAAGGAAGCAGAATAAGGAGGGCATAAAAGCTAAGTAAGAATGGGGCTGCATCTGGTGGTTAGCCTTAGTTTGTTCTTATGGGGAAGCTGTGAAGCACAAATAACATAGCAGAGTTAGTCCTACCTTGAGTCTAGGGGTGCTTAGTCTTTTGTACACCCATGTCAGTCAGTCATTAGCTGAGGTCTTTCCTCCAGAGGATATAGGATATAGTTCCACAGGACGATGGTTGTTGTACTTGCCCATTTATAGGATGTAGAATTATCAAGATATTCTGACAGATCACCTTTATGCCAACCATTGTTTTTGGCCCCATTATGAAGCAGCAGTTCTATATCCTCATGCGGACCATGGTCTATTATCCCTGCTGTTACATAGTGTTTGCTTTCTGTGACTACTGATCTATTTGCATTAGGATGCCCAATGACCATGTAGCACTCTCAACTGCATCCCTTGGTGGAAACACCTCCTTCTCTGGAGACTAGGATTTCTGTAGCTATAGTGTATAAAGATATAGACAAAGGACACACAAATTTCCTAAGCAGCTCATGCTACTCCCATCCCTATTTCTCTCACCCATATGTTCTATCTATTGGGTACATGTCACCATATAATGACCATTGGTTTACAGTATATACCCCATCATAAATTACAGCACCCCATCTTCAGAAGGATGTCATCTTCAATCTGACCCCTCAGCTGTATGTTCAAAAGGTTGTTTCATCACTCTATCAGGCCAATAGCTTCTGGATGGTTTGCTGTATGGCAGGACTGATGGATTCCACAGTTATGTGCTCATTACCATTTTCAAGATGTCCAGACATTAACAGTCCTTTTGGATTTTAGCATGACAGAGAATGGAAAAAATTAACAAAGTTCCACAGCAACTCTGAATTTGTACCATTATTTGTAACATGAGAATGCAAACTGCTTCTGATCTTCCTCTTATGTGGGTATGGAAAAGAACACATTCATTAGATCAATAGCCACATATGATATATCTCAAGCTGTGTTAATCTCCTTTAGTAAAGACACCATATCTGGCACAGCAGCTACAAATGAGACTACACTTGGCTAAGTTTGTGATAGTCCATTAACATCTATCATAATGCATCCCGTTTTTGCCTTAGTGAATAAATGGGATATGACAGAGTCTATTACTCCTGCATTACTTGAGTATTTGAAGGTGGCATTAATACCTGTCATATACTCCAGGATGGAATCTTGGTTTTGATTTACTATCTTGGAGCAGGGAGTAGTTTCAGGGACTTCCCCTGGGCCTTTCCTACTACCATAGCTCTTATTCTCCATGCCAGTATGGGAGTTCTGTCAACTGCTGAGTATGAAATTGTTGTTTATGCCTTTAGGAATCAGGGAAATAGCAATGGATAAGAATGAATCCACTGTGAAATGGACCTGGGCCAGGATTTCATTTATTGTTTGAACCCCCATAGGCACTCTCAGGGGCAATATTGGTACTCTGGGTTCCTGGGTAGTAGTGCCTACTCAGTTCTGTGTCCTATAGCCTTTGAAGGATTTGGGTATTCCCCTTTCTGCGGTGTACAGTTATTTGAATACATAGCCATAATTCTTTTCTTTTCATTGTTGCTGTTTTTTGCTTGTTGGGAAGAACTGGGAAAGCACTACTATGCTCACTGGCTATTGTGTTGTAGGATTCTTTTGTTTTCCGTGGGAATATGATCTTTCTTTAGTTGATGTGCTCTGGATCTGAGAACTCCTCAGGGCCGTAAACTGGGCAGTCAAGACTTTCTACCATTTGAGACCAGCCTGGGCAACAGAGCAAGACCTTGTCTCTACTAAAAATTAATAAAAGGAATCAGACAGGTATTGTGTTGCGAGCCTGCAGTCCCGGCTACTTGGGAGGCTGAGACAAGAGGATCCCTTGAGCCTAGGGGTTCAAGGCTGCAGTGAGCTGTGATTAGACCACTGCACTCCAGGTGGGAAATAGAGCAAGATCGTATTTCAGAAAAAAATAAAAATAAAAAAAGAGACTTTTTACAGAGGCAGCAGACCTTAGTCTCTTGATCATCCATTCTCTGTGAACCTTTTTTTTTTTTTTTTTTTTTTTTGGAGACAGGGTCTTGCTCTGTCGCCCAGGCTGGAGTACAATGGGGTGATCATGACTCACTTCAGCCTCAAACTCCTGGGCTCAAGATCCTCCTGCTTCAGCCTCCTAGGTAGCTGGGACTACAGGCACATACCACTACACCTGACTAATCTTTGTATTTTTTATAGAGATACAGTTTCACCATGTTGCCCAGGCTGGTCTGGAGCTCCTGGACTCATGTGATCTGCCCGTCACAGCCTCCCAAAGTGCTAGGATTACAGGCATGAGCCACTGCACCTGACTGTCATTCTCTGAACATTTTTGGTGATGTATTTTAAGCAGTACACTTTCTGGTTGCCCATCTATTTTGCACCTAAAAATACTATGTTCTGTGAGCCATTGCCACGATCCCTATGGGACAGATGCCTCTGGCTGCCATTTCAGTCTTGCTGTCTATCACAGTAACTGGCTTCACATTATTCTTTTTCTGACTGTTAAGGGCTGTCTCCTGGCCTCTTCTATTCCAGAGTCTTATCCTCATTGCTATTAGGGAGAACACTTCTGTAACAACTTCTCTTATCATCACTCCTGACCTACAGAGGACAATTACTGCTCAGTTTTGCACTGCCTGTGACTCTCTCACCAGAGCCCTCTATTGTTTTTGTTAATAAAATGTCCTCTGAGTCTTTTTTTTTTTTTCTTTAATTTGGCTACATTTTTATTTGAGCATGGTCATTTTCAAAAGAAATTACAAATTAAAAATTCAATAATACTTTTACAAAGACAATTCAGAAAGATTGTTTGCATGGTATCATACATTGTATTTAACTGTCCCTCTTTTTAGCTAAAAAACAAGATAAAGAAAGTGGAATTTTCAGTGGAAAATACAGTGTTTTCGTAAGATCGTATCAAAAGTTCCCAAATTTGGAACTTCCAGTAATTGGAAAAAAACAAAAACAAAATAATAAAATTGAAAAATCCCATCTCACAATTAATGTTCCAAAACACAATAAATGCTCTTCTCTTTACATAAAATTTGCCCAAATGATCAATATCATGTTCCTTTTTTACTAAAATATAGCTGTATACTGAAGAACTATAATACTATGCACTATAGTATGAAATAAATAAAACTAGGAAATATAAAATGAGCCACACAAATAAAATGTTATTTGACCTAAAATTAAATGAATGCAAAAAAAATTTTTTGTTGTTGCAAAAACAGTTTGTTGTAATACTGACAAAATTAATGAACAAAAAAGTACAGAAAATAATTGCACAAACATATGTAAACTAAGGAACTGCTGCCTATTCTTCTAATACTGACATGGGTGCTTCAAAGAACAGGGTGAGCTTAACACTGAAGCTGGTGCAAAGGTAACCCATGTTACCCTCTTAATACTGTGCAAGGATGGCACTGGCAGAAACACAGAGTAAAAGGTTTGCCTATAAGGCTTTTAAAACCACCTTACAAAGGCTTTATTTCTCATCTTACTTTTTCCTTTACATCCAGGTCACTTTAAGACTTCAGTATCTTAAATTCACACATGCAACACTTCAAGTTCCTTAACAGAAAAAAAAAAAAAAAATTGAGGCCTAAAATTGTATGGTTACTTAAGCTGGAAAAAAAAAGGGGGGGGGGAATTGATGAATAACTAAAGGAAAGTACAGAGAAATCATAATACTGATGCATTGTAGTGCGAGCAAATTAAAAAGGAATAACAATAATGATGTATGGTAGTGCTGGCACCTTTTTAAAATGTACTTATGTAAATTAGACATCGTTTTTTAAAGTTTGTACTGATAAGTAGGGTGCAATTTTTACAATTTTCTATTGTGCTTAAAGTATAAATGCTATTAAACACAGGAATTTGTCTCTGAACCACACAGGTTTTAGGCCTTAACACGGTACAAAATTTTTGCATAATGCAGTTTTTAACAATACCCAGCTCCAACTCTGTCTACATCTGTCTTGGCTGAACCGCCCCTTCTGTCCCTCTCCACAGCTTCCTGGAAGCGTCAGGCACGTGCATGAACAGCTTAACACAGCAGTGTTTTCAAGCAGGTAACAATACTACTGAAAAAAAAAAAAAGGAAGCTTCAAATGCAGTAGTTTATTCCATGCCATCTTCCATATTGTCCTCCTCGTGGTCTGATTTGGTTTCCATTTCCCCATCCTCCGAACTACCGTACCTGGAGTGATCTCCAGTTTCTTCTTCATCTTGTATCGTTTAGGGATCCGTATCCATACTTTTATTTTCACTTTCTTCCTCTTCCGCCTGGAACCCCTCGTCGCCATCTTGTCTGCCCAGCTTCCGGTAGCCATCCTCGCCCTCTTTCTCGCGCTCTTTCTGGCTCTCGCTATCCCTCGCCATACTCGCCCGCTCCTCCGAGTCCGAGTACCCTGGAGGGGTAATGCTCTGCAAGTAAGCCCGGTTCATTAGCAGCTCGGTGGATTCCAAGTGCCCTGTCTCGCGCGCCTTGCGCCCCGCCGCTTGCCGCTCCTCCGCCTCCCGCTTGCGGTAGGAATACCTGCGATTCCTGTGCTGCGAGTACCAGCCCGAGTGTGAGAAGCGCTTGCCACGTTTATCACACTTATAGGGCTTCTCCCCCGAGAGAATGCGCGATAAGGCGGTGCTTGTGTATAAACGCTTTCTTACAAATCTGACACTGATGTGGTCTGTGTGTTCGTATTTATGTCGCAGAAGGGAACTGCTTTTCTGGAATTTCTTGCACATAAGTCACATGCATACGGGCCACTCTGTCTTCTTGATCTTGCGAGACAGACAGGAGTCGGAGTGTGTCATAACATCGAGGCCTGACATGTAGTATTGTGCTTCATCAAGCAGTTCTCCCTGAAATCCTTGTTTCCGTTGGTACTTTCTCCTTTGCTGCATGTCAGCAAAGGTAGTTGCTCCAGTTGGGCAGGTGTAGGGTATATGTGGTAGCAAGCTCATTTAATCCAGGGCTGGGTATGGTTGTAGCCCAGGAATACTGGTCTAAACTGGTGGCATGAAAGTAGGAGGGGGGGAATGCGCTTTGAGGTGGAAGAGCTGTGTATAAAGATTTGGCACTAAAAGGGTTCATCCCGAACACTGGGTTAGTGCTCTTGTTGTCCAGATTATTTGAATTTGAAAACTTCTTGAAAAAGTCAAGTTCAGAGGTTCATCTGAGTTTTCAGACGAGGAAGAAACACTGTTATGGTCTAAACTGATGAGCCATCTTAAGAACATGTGTAGTTGGTACATTTTCTGTTCTCCTATGATAGACATGTTCTAGCATCCCTGCTTCTCTGAGGCTCAGGATTCCTTCCTCCAGAATTTTCCATGGCTGCTCTGGTCTCTCCTTTCTACAAGATGGACCACAACATTTCCCAAGCTCTCAAGAGTTACTCCAGTAATGTGTTAGAACAATCACGTAGTGTCCTTGCCAGATGTTAAACATTGTGTTACAGAGGAATGCCTCATGTTGAAAACATGTTCCCACGTGCTCAGGATCCACCAATCTGAGTTCCTGACAATACATGTTAGCACATGGTCCTACAGCTCCTTTGGCAAATCATTCCTTTCTTTGCTTAGCAGGATTGCCACTTCTCTTGTCATTTCTGGCTGAGGTTTGTCTCTACTTCCAGGTCTGGTGGCCAGTAGGAAAGGAGGAAAGAGATTCTGATGAAGGCAACTATTACATTGTAAAGCACCTGCTTCATTTTAGGTCTCTGCATATTTTCAGGCAAGAAGTTCTCTACCTTCCAAAAAGAGAGTGGGACACTTCTGTAGGTTCAGAGGGTTCAAAGCAATCTGGATGTCACTCTTCAAATACATCTATCTGGATATCCCTATCCCAAATCTTAGGGTTCTACTACTTTGTATCAGGGCCCTGACTTTTTCACTGTATACTTACATAGGCTGGAAATTCAAAATTCTCTTAAATTCTACAATTCTTTAAAAATTCTGCGATTCTTAAAATGAGATCTGGTGCCTAATCTCAAGCGATGTCTGCCTGCTGGCTGTAGGAGATAAAAGTTTTTAAATGCTGCCAAGAATACCCTATGACTCTCTGCTTTAAGATGTTGAATAATAGATCCAAGCCTGTCATTTTTTTTCTTTTTAATAAAACAATGCTGCTTGGAAACAGCTACCAGTTGCAGTTCTTATTATTTATTCTACATTTCTCAAGTGTCAAAGATACTGCATCAGCTAGTACACCTCCTTCCAATCGTGTCTCATCTTAGTCCAACAAAAGTAGAAGTCTTAGCAATTACAATGCTTGAATATGCCAGGGACAATCTATAATCCAGCTAAGACTAGTAGTGGGATTCTTACTGCCATTCAGTCAGCAAGTGACATAACTTGAAAAAGCCCATCCTTAGAGCTTCCTAGGACTACTCCACTTTGGGTACCAGTTGTCTTAGGCCGGCGTCCCTAAAAACAAAGTACCCATCCAAAGATGGGTATTGGTACTCAAGTGGTTTATTGGGAAAATGCTTTTCAGAGCAGGTGAAGTGAAGAAAGAATGATAAAGCGGAGGAAAAGCTAAGCAGGGATGTAGCTTCAGAGGACAACTAGTTTCAGTGTGATCTCAAAGTGAGTTTTGGAAAACAATTTGTACTACAAAGTTAACCCCACCTCAAGACAGTGGGCTAGCTATTGTTAGTCATTGGCTGTGGTCTGCCTCCTAAGAGAAGTATAGTTATTTTTATTTTTTTAAGCTGAATGTAAAAAAAGAATGTTTGCTGTTGGGAATGACCTAGTAGAAAGACTACATTAAAGTTGAAAACTAAAACTAAGAGGAAAATAAAAATGAGATACAGAATTGCTGCAGCTAAATGGATAAGTGGATATTTAAACAATATATGGGTTCACCTAAGATAGGAGCATGGAGTTTCATATGCAAAAACAGCAGAGAAGGAGGAGCAAAGGCAGAGGCTACAGTGAAGTGTGTTCAGGTCCCAGGTAGGTATCCCATGAGGTTACAAAGCAGAAGTATCAACTCTGAGTGGTGCTTGCCAGAATGGGGAGATGTCTTCCTGACACATGTCAAATTTGATCTGCATCTTAAAGAAGAATAGGAAGCATTGTTTAGATGGAAAAGGGGGAAGGGAAGAGTTTATATGTTTGCAGTTTTTCCCTTCTGAGGAGTTTATATTATTTTCCAAATTAAAGCAGCTTCTCTAAAAAATATTTCACAAATATCTTTCTGAATTGAGGGAAACAGCATTTATTCAAGATATACTATATGCTGAATGTAGAACTCATCCCTATTGGAAATAAAAACAAAACAAAACAAAAAACAGAGAAGCAAGAGATACAAGCTATTACCCTGCCTTTATGGCTTGAAAAGCCTTTGTCAAGCTGCCTACTAGGGAACAAAATCTTCAGGATCCACTTCCTGGCACTTCCTTACAGTTTTACTAATTTAAATATCACAATTCCTTCTTCTCAGCATACCCTCGCCAAGTACATTTGTCCTTGTAGACTTCATGTATTAATTGTGCATTTTTTCACTTTTGTTCAGATGATTGTATCTCCTTTACTCTGCCTTCTAGTGGCTGCCTGCCTTGGTGAGTGTGCGCCATATTGGTGATGAATACACTATCTGTGCCATGTTTTGTAGCCTTAGTCTTATGACACACCACCTAGCCACACATTACATGTACATAATCAAAGTAATTGGGATAAAAGTGTTGTTGCTGTTGATGATGATTGGTGATGGTGATGATGGAGAGAGTCGTCATGTGAATTCTCAGCACCTAACAATGCTCTGCAGAGAATAGACTTTTAATTTGCTGACTGGATGGATGGATGAAGGGTGAATATATGAGTTAATGGGTAACATAAAACTAGATTCCTCAGTTACTCTTACCCCTCACCTGGATATGCTCTTTTCAATGTGAAAAACCTAAACATCTATTATTCAGTTATGAAAGTTTCCTTGTCTTTCTTTACGGATCATTATGCTGCCAAGGGCTGAGTTTACTGTTTGCTGTTACAAGAAGGATTGTGCTTCAGTGAAAAGAATATGGATTTTGAATGTGAGGGCTGGTGTTAAAATATAATTCAGTTACCCCCTAGCTGTGTTATCTTGGGCCAGTCACTTAACCTCTCCAGTCTTTCTCCGTATCTACAAAAGAATAATAACAGCACACTCTATTGTACAAGATTTTATAAAGATCACATGAGATAATACATTAGAAGGTGTCTTGTGTGCCAAGAGCAGCACAGAAATGCGAGCTGCTATTCTCTTCTTTGATGCAGGCAATCCCAACCATCCTGTCTTTTGAATTCACAGGAGCTTAGCTTTTCAGATATGTTATTTTTTTTTTTAAATTTCTGCCTAGAAAACATAAAGATAATGTGAATGCCGCTAAACCACAGGAAAATAGTAGAATAATAACAGCCTTTCACCTCTGTAGAACTCAACAGCATGCACAGTGTGTTACCACACCCACACACTCTCTCATTGGGTCCTTACACAGGCTCAGGGAGTAAATGTTGAAGTGTCTTCATTACTGCAGTAAGGCTGTGTTCCTGACAGCATTCCCCTCTGGAAGGAAGGCCACTAACCGAGCAGAGTAGACCCTGCAGCTGAGTAACGGAGCAGAGTAGACACTGCAGCTGAGTTCCCCGTGCAAAAAGGAGATGGGCTCCCAGTTGCCAGGAGTGGAGGCAAAGAGGGTGGAGGTCTGCTGTCTGGATTATTGTTGACTCCAACTATGATGTCTAATTTATGCTTCAACTTGACTGGGTCATGGAGTGCCCAGACATTCAGTCTAACATTATTTCTGAGTATGTCCATGAGGGTGTTTCTGATGTATTAGTAAACTTTATTTTGTAGAAGAGGATAAAGAATTTTACCAATAAACTTTATTGTTTAGAACAGTTTAACATTTACAGAAAAATTGCAGAGACAGCACAGAGAGTTCCCATTTATGCCACATTTGGTTTTCCTTATTATTAACCTTTTACGTTAGTATAGCATATTTGTTACGATTGAAATGTTACAACCAGTATTGGTATATTATTATTAACTAAAGAATGTAATTTATTCATCATTCCTTAATTTTTACCTAATCTCCTTCTTCTGTTCCTGAATTCCTTTCAGGATCCCACATTCCACTTGGATGTTATAATTTCTGAGGTTCTCTTGGCTATCATAATTTCTCAGACTTTCCTTGTTTTTTTGATGACTTTGATGCTTTTGAGAATTGCCAGTCAGGTATTTTGTAGAATGTTCCTTAATTAGCATTTGTCTGATGTTTTTCTCTTGCTTAGATTGGGGTCAGGACTTTTGAAAGAAAGACCACAAAGGTAAAGTCGTACATTGGTATCAAGGGTAAACACTATCAACATGACTTATCACTGCTCATATTGACTTCATTACTGGTGGGGTTAGTGTTTGTCACATTTCTTCACTAAAGTTACTCCCTTCTTCTGTACCGTATTTTTTGGAAGGAAGCCACTTTGTGTAGCTCACATTTAAGAAATAAGGAGTTATGTTTTGCCTCTTTGAAGGCAGAATATCTTCATAGACAATTTAGAATTTTTATTGTTTTTATTTCCATAGGTTTTTTGAGGAAAGGGTGGTATTTGGTTACATCAGTAAGTTCTTTAGAGGTGATTTGTGAGATTTTGGTGCACCCATCACCTGAGCAGTATACACTGAACCCAAGTCGTAGCCTTTTATCCCCTTCCCACCTTTTCTGCCGGAGTCCCCAAAGTCCATTGTGTCCTTCTTATGTCTTTGCATCCTCATAGCTTAGCTCCCACTTATGAGTGAGAACATACAATGTTTGGTTTTCCATTCCTGAGTTACTTCACTTAGAATAGTCTCCAATCCCATCCAAGTTGCTGTGAATGTCATCAATTCATTCCTTTTTATGGCTGAGTAGTATGTCATTATATATATATATACATCTATCTCACAGTTTCTTTATCCACTCATTGGATTGGGTATTTGGGCTGGCTCCATATTTTTGTGGGCAAAATGGGCATTTGGGCATTGAGCAAGTAGGCATTTGGGCTGGATCCACATTTTTGCAATTGTGAATTGTTATAAACATGTATGTGCAAGTATCTTTTTTATATAATGATTTCTTTTTCTCTGGGTAGATACTCAGCAGTGGAATTTCTGGATCAAATGGTAGTTTTACTTTTAGCTTTTAAAGGAATCTCCACACTGGTTTTCATAGTGGTTGTACTAGTTTGCATTCCCACCAGTAGTGTAGAATAGTGTTCCCTTTTCACCACATTCACACCAACATCTATTATGTTTTGGTTTTTTGATTATGACCATTCTTGCAAGAGTAAGGTGGTATCACATTGTGATGTTGATTTACATTTCCCTGATCATTACTATCTTTTATTTATTTATTTGTTTGTTTGTTTATTTATTTATTGTGTGTGTGTGTGTTTTATTATTATACTTTAAGTGCTCGGGTACATGTGCACAACATGCAGGGTTGTTACATATGTATACATGTGTCATGTTGGTTTGCTGCACCCATCAACTGGTCATTTACATTAGGTACTTCTCCTAATGCTATCCCTTCCCCAGCCCCTCATCCCTCGACAGACCCTGGTGTCTGATGTTCCCCGCCCTGTGTCCAAGTGATCTCATTGTTCAGTTCCCACCTATTAGTGAGAACATGTGGTGTTTGGTTTACTGTTCTTGCAATAGTTTGCTGAGAAAGATGGTTTCCAGCTGCATCCATGTCCCTGCAAAGGACATGAACTCATCCTTTTTTATGACTGCATAGTATTCCATGGTGTATATGTGCCACATTTTCTTAATCTGGTCTATCATTGATGGGCATTTGGGTTGGTTGCAAGTCTTTGCTGTTGTGAACAGTGCTGCAATAAATGTATGTGTCCCTGTGTCTTTATAGTAGAATGATTTATAATCCTTTGGTTATATATCCAGTAATGGGATTGCTGGGTCAAATGGTATTTCTAGTTCTAGATCCTTGAGGGATTGCCACACTGTCTTCCACAATGGTTGAACTAATTTACATTCCAACCAACAGCGTAAAAGCGTTCCTGTTTCTCCACATCCTCTCCAGCATCTGTTGTTTCCTGACTTTTTAATGATTGCCATTTTCACTGGAATCAGATGGTATCTCATTGTGGTTTTGATTTTTATTTCTCTGATGACCAGTGATGATGAGCATTTTTTCATGTGTCTGTTGGCTGCATAGATGTCTTCTTTTGAGAAGTGTCTGTTCGTATCCTTCCCACTTTTTGGTGGTGTTTGTTTTTCTCTTGTAAATTTGAGTTCTTTGCAGATTCTGGATCTTTGTCAGATGGGTAGATCACAAAAATTTTCTCCCATTCTCTAGGTTGTTTTTTCACTCTGAGGGTAGTTTCTTTTGCTGAGCAGAAGTTCTTTAGTTTAATTAGATCCCATTTGTCAATTTTGGCTTTTGTTGCCATTGCTTTTGGTGTTTTAGTCATGAAGTGCTTGCCCATGCCCATGTCCTGAATGGTATTGCCTAGGTTTTCTTCTAGGGTTTTTATAGTGTTAGTTCTAACGTTTAAGTCTTTAATCCATCTTGAATTAATTTTTGTATAAGGTGTAAGGAAGGGATCCAGATTCAGCTTTTTACATATGGCTAGGCAGTTTTCTCAGCACCATTTATTAAACAGGGAATCCTTTCTCTATTTCTTGTTTTTGTCAGGTATGTCAAAGATCAGATGGTTGTAGATGTATGGTGTTATTTCTGAGGCCTCTGTTCTGTTCCATTGGTCTATATATCTTTTTTGGTATCAGTAGAATGCTGTTTTGGTTACTGTAGCCTTGTAGTATAGTTTGAAGTCAGATAGCGTGATGCCTCCAGCTTTGTTCTTTTTGCTTAGGATTGTCTTGGCAATGTGGCCTCTGTTTTGGTTCCATAAGAACTTTAAAGTAGTTTTTTCCAGTTCTGTGAAGAAAGTCATCGGTAGCCTGATGGGGATGGCATTGAATCTATAAATTACCTTGGGCAGTATGACCATTTTCACGATATTGATTCTTCCTATCCATGAGCATGGAATGGGAATGTTCTTCCATTTGTTTGTGTCCTCTTTTATTTCGTTGAACAGTGGTTTGTAGTTCTCCTTGAAGAGGTCCTTCACATCCCTTGTAAGTTGGATTCCTAGGTATTTTATTCTCTTTGAAGCAATTGTGAATGGGAGTTCACTCATGATTTGGCTCTCTGTTTGTCTGTTATTGGTGTATAGAAATGCTTGTGATTTTTGCACATTGATTTTGTATCCAGAGACTTTGCTGAAGTTGCTTATCAGCTTAAGGAAATTTGGGCTGAGACGATGGGGTTTTCTGAATATACAATCATGTCATCTGCACACAGGGACAATTTGGTTTCCTGTTTTCCAATTGAATACCCTTTATTTCCTTCTCTTGTCTGATTTCGCTGGCCAGAACTTCCAACACTGTGTTGAATAGGAGTGGTGAGAGAGGACATCCTTGTCTTGTGCCAGTTTTCAAAGGGAATGCTTCCTGTTTTTGCCCATTCAGTATGATATTGGCTGTGGGTTTGTCATAAATAGCTCTTATTATTTTGAGATACATTCCATCAATACCTAGTTTGTTGGGAGTTTTTAGCATGAAGGGCTGTTGAATTTTGTCAAAGGCCTTTTCTGCATCTATTGAGATAATCATGTGGTTTTTGTCATTGGTTCTGTTCATGTGATGGATTATGTTTATTGATTTGCATATGTTGAACCAGGCTTGCATCCCAGGGATGAAGCTGATCTGATTGTGGTGGAAAAGCTTTTTGACGTGCTGCTGGATTCAGTTTGCCAGTATTTTATTGAGGATTTTTGCATTGGTGTTCATCAGGGATATTGGTCTAAATTTCTCTGTTTTTTTGTTGTGTATCTGCCAGGCTTTGGTATTAGGATGATATTGGCCTCATAAAATGCGTTAGGGAGGATTCCCTCTTTTTCTATTGATTGGAATAGTTTAGATGGAATGGCACCAGCCCCTCTTTGTACCTCTGGTAGAATTTGGCTGTGAATTCCGTCTGGTCCTAGACTTTTTTTGGTTGGTAGGCTACCAATTATTGCCTCAATTTCAGAGTCTGTTATTGGTCTATTCAGAGATTCAAGTTCTTCCTGGTTTAGTCTTAGGAGGGTGTATATGTCCAGGAATTTATCCATTTCTTCTAGATTTTCTAGTTTATTTGCATGGAGGTGTTTATAGTATTCTCTGATTGTAGTTTGTATTTCTGTGGGATTGGTGGTGATATCCCTTTTATCATTTTTTATTGCATCTATTTGATTCTTCTCTCTTTTCTTCTTTATTAGCCTTGTTAGCGGTCTATCCATTTTGTTGATCTTTTCAAAAAACCAGCTCCTGGATTCATTGATTTTTTGAAGGGTTTTTTGTGTTTTTATCTCCTTCAGTTCTGCTTTGATCTTATTTATTTCTTGTCTTCTGCTAGCTTTTGAGTGTGTTTGCTCTTACTTCTCTAGTGCTTTTAATTGTAATGTTAGCGTGTCGATTTTGGATCTCTCCTGCTTTCGCTAGTGGGCATTTAGTGCTATAAATTTCCCTCTACACACTGCTTTAAATGTGTCCCACAGATTCTGGTATGTTGTATCTTTGTTCTCATTGGTTTCAAAGAACATTTTTGTTTCTGCCTTCATTTCATTATTTACCCAGTAGTCATTCAGGAGCAGGTTGTTCAGTTTCCATGTAGTTGTGTGGTTTTGAGTGAGTTTTTAAATCCTGAGTTCTAATTTGATTGCACTGTGGTCTGAGAGACAGTTTGTTGTGATTTCTGTTCTTTTATATTTGCTGAGGAGTGCTTTACTTCCAATTATGTGGTCAATTTTAGAGTAAGTGCGATATGGTGCTGAGAAAAATGTATATATTCTGTTGATTTGGGATGGAGAGATCAGTAGATGTCTCTTAGGTCTGCTTGGTACAGAGCTGAGTTCAAGTCCTGGATATCCTTGTTAACCTTTTGTCTCTTTGATCTTTCTAATATTGACAGTGGGATGTTAAAGCCTCACATTATTATCTTGTGGGAGTCTAAATCTCTTTGTAGGTCTCTAAGGACTTGCTTTATGAATCTGGGTGCTCCTGTATTGGGTGCATATATATTTAAGATAGTTAGCTCTTCTTGTTGAATTGATCCCTTTGTCATTATGTAATGACCTTCTTTGTTTCTTTTGATCTTTGTTGGTTTAAAGTCTGTTTTATCAGAGACTAGGATTGAAACCCCTGCTTTTTTGGTTTCCATTTACTTGGTAGATCTTCCTCCATCCCTTTATTTTGAGCCTATGTGGATCTCTGCACATGAGATGGGTATCCTGAATACATCACACTGATGGGTCTTGACTCTTTATCCAATTTGCCAGTCTGTGTCTTTTAATTGGGGCAGTTAGCCCGTTTACATTTAAGGTTAATATTATTATATGTGAATTTGATCCTGTCATTATGATGTTAGCTGGTTATTTTGCTTGTTAATTGATGCAGTTTCTTAATAGCATTGATGGTCTTTACAATTTGGCATGTTTTTGCAGTGGCTGGTACAGGTTGTTTCTTTCCATGTTTAGTGCTTCCTTCAGGAACTCTTCTAAGGCAGACCTGGTGGTGACAGAATCTCTCAGCATTTGCTTGTCTGTAAAGGATTTTATTTCTCCTTCACTTATACAGCTTAGTTTGGCTGGATATGAAATTTTGGGTTGAAAATTCTTTTCTTTAAGAATGTTGAATATTGGCTCCCGCTGTCTTCTGGCTTGTAGGGTTTCTCCCGAGAGATCCACTGTTAGTCTGATGGGCTTCGCTTTGTGAGTGACCTAACTTTTCTCTCTGGCTGCCCTTAACAATTTTTTCCTTTATTTCAACCTTGGTGAAACTGACAATTATGTGTTTTGGGGTTGCTTTTCCTAGGGAGTGTCTTTGTGGTGGTCTCTGTATTTCCTGAATTTGAATGTTGGCCTGTCTTGCTAAGCTGGGGAAGTTCTCCTGGATAATATCCTGAAGAGTGTTTTCCAGCTTGGTTCCATTCTCCCCATCACTTTCAGGTACACCAATCAAACATAGATTTGGTCTTTTCACATAGTCTTATATTTCTTGGAGGCTTTCTTCATTTCTTTCTACTCTTTTTTCTCTAACCTTGTCTTCTCGCTTTATTTCATTAATTTGATCTTCAATCACTGATACCCTTTCTTCCACTTGATTAAATTGGCTATTGAAGCTTGTGTATGCGTCATGAAGGTCTCGTGCCATGGTTTTCAGCTCCATCAGGTCATTTAAGGTCTTCTCTACACTGTTTATTCTAGTTCGCCATTTGTCTAATCTTTTTTCAAGGTTTTTAGCTTCCTTGTGATGGGTTCGAATATGCTTCTTTAGCTTGGCGACGTTTGTTATTACCAACCTTCTGAAGCCTAGTTCTGTAAACTCGTCGAAGTCATTCTCCATCCAGCTTTGTTCCATTGCTGGCAAGGAGCTGCAGTCCTTTGGAGGAGAAGAGGCATTCTGATTTTTAGAATTTTCAGCTTTTCTGCTCTGGTTTCTCCCCAACTTTGTGGTTTTATCTACCTTTGGTCTTTGATGTTGGTGACCTACAGATGGGGTTTTGGTGTAGATGTCCTTTTTGTTGACATTGATGCTATTCCTTTCTCTTTGTTAGTTTTCCTTCTAACAGTCAGGTCCCTCAGCTGCAGGACTGTTGGAATTTGCTGGAGGTCCACTCAAGACCCTGTTTGCCTGGGTGTCACCAGCGGAGGCTCAGAACAGCAAATATTGCAGAACAGTAAATATTGCTTTCTCATCCTTCCTCCAGAAGCTTCATCCCAAAGGGGCACCCTCCTATGTGAGGTGTCTGTCGGCCCCTACTGGGAGGTGTCTCCCAGTTAGGCTACACAGGGTTCGGGGACCCACTTGAGGAGGCAGTCTGTCCATTCTCAGAGTTCAAACGCTGTGTTGGGAGAACCACTGCTCTTTTCAGCACTGTCAGACAGGGACATTTAAGTCTGCAGAAGTTGTCTGCCACCTTTTGTTTGGCTGAGCCTTGCCCACAGAGGTGGAGTCTAGAGGCAGTAGGCCTTGCTGAGCTGTGGTGGGCTCCACCCTGTTTGAGCTTTCTGACCACTTTGTTTACCTACTCAAGCCTCAGCAATGGCAGACGCCCTTCCCCCAGCCAGGCTGCTGCCTCACAGTTCTATCTCAGACTGCTGTGCTGTTAATGGGCAAGGCTCTGTATGCATGGGACCCATTGAGCCAGGCATGGAAGAGAATCTCATTTTCTGCCAGTTGCTAAGACCTTGGGAAAAGTGCAGTATTTGGGTGGGAGTGTCCTGTTTTTCCAGGTACAGTCTGCTGCAGCTTCCCTTGGCTAGGAAAGGGAAATCCCCTGACCCTTTGTGCTTCCCGGGTGAGGCGACTCCCCGCCCTGCTTCAGCTTGCCCTCCTTGGGCTGCACCCACTGTCCAACCAGTCCCAGTGAAATGAACCAGGTACCTCAGGTGGAAATGCAGAAATCACCTGTCTTCTGCATCGGTCATGCTGGGAGCTGCGGACCATAGCTGTTCCTATTTGGCCATCTTGGAACGGATCCCCCAATTATTAGTATCTTTCTAGACTCTTTAGAATTTTTCTGTATGGGAGATTTTGTCTCTTCTCCCACAATTATTTTATTTATTCTATTATCTATTGTATCAATGTGGACCCATGTTCATATATTTTATACCTTGGATTATAATAAGTTTAAGCTGCTTTGGCTATTTGGAACTCTTTCTGTGAGCTCCTATTTCTTTTTGATATGTCTCCATCATTGTGTGTGTTTTAGTATTTCCTTACTTTCTGGCACTGCAAGATGCTATAGTCTCATCTTGTGTATTCCTTGCCCCAGTGCTAGAATCAGCCATTTCTTCAGGATTACCTGGTTTCTTTTATTGGAGAATGATATTAGAAACCAAGATCTGGGTTAAGTGTGTTCATTGCTATTAGGGTGCTGTTAGTTCCAGGCCTCTCAGTTGACAGAATAAGGAAATAAATGTGTGTATACTAATTCATGTATACATAAGTAGTATGCATAAAATTTATTAATATAATATCTACACATAGATATAATATTAATTGTATTAATTGTACTTATATTTTGCATAATATTGATACAGATGATATAATCTGTATCTGTTTTTACTGATGTCTCCAACTGCAGTCCAAAATCGTAGGAATTATTCTAGCTTTTCCCCTGGATTGCCTGTAACCTCCTACTATAACAGTGAGAAACCTGCTCTTACCATCTGCCATTCATTTACTTAACTGTTCAGTTCTAGCATATATATGTAGTAATATCAGAATTGTTAACTTGTGCAACCAGGAGGAACAACTTTATCAGCTATAGTGTTTATGTATAATTAATTTTGTTTTTAGTTTTATAGACTCTAATCATTTCCAAATGTACTTAAGTGAGTACCTTTCCCTTCCCTCCAACTTCTTCACTGAAGATGTTTCATACATTTATAATACACTTAGATTGTTTTTTCACGTTGTGTGTTTCATCCTAGGATTCGCCTGACCACTTAAATATATATAATATATATTTTTAATTTGCATACATTAAGACATACTCTGTGCAGTACAGTTGAATGAGTTTTGACAAATGCATAGTGAGACAGATATATTCACATTATCATACAATAGTTTTACCTGCCTAAAACAATGTCTACCCTAAGAATACTAATTACAAATTCAAATTCATCTGGGTATGTACAGAAATTTTGTACTGTCTGGGTATTCACAGTCATGAAAATCCCTAGCTAAAGTGTCATTTAATTTTCATTTATATTTTCTATGTTTTTGTTTCCCTGATTACATTACTTCTAATTTCTTCATATCTATTGAAGCAGCTTCATTGTCTGAGGTATTACCCAGAGTTCTTTGTCTCACATCCAAGAAAATTAAGGAGCATGGACACCAAGGGTGAAGTTGGAGTGAAAGTTTAATAAGCAAAAGAGGAAAGCTCCCTCAAGCAGAGAAGGGGCCAGAAAGAGAATTGCCAGCTATGAGGCTGAGTCTGGGGTTTTTATGGACTGGAAAGGGGAGAAATGTGCTGACTGGTCTGTAGGCCATTTTGGAGAAAGCACCACTTAGAAAGAGGTATGAGAGTGTGAAGAACCAATTGGAGGCAGAGGTGAAGGTTTGGCCCCAGACCTTGGCCCAGGACCAATCAGGGAGTGAAGTGAAAGCTTGTTCAGGGACCTTGGCTCAGGATCAATCAACGGCTGAAGCTATGATTCACCTGATGTAAATGAAGACTTCACCCATGGCCAGTTAGAGAAAGGTAGGCATATGTAAAATAGGTGAAAAGTAAGAGACCAATTGGTGAAAAGTAACAGACTTAGATGTGCCAAGAAGAGAAAAATTCTGAAAAGGAGTGGAATTTGTTCATATGGGTTTACAGAGTAAGCATTTCCATTCAAGGACATGAACTTTCTCTTATCTGGGGCCTGCAGTTTGATTTCCAGGCTGTTCTTTGTTTTAAGGAGTTTTACCAAGGACCTACTCTAACTGGCTGCTTGACTGTTCATTAACTTTCTCCTCTCTATCTTTTAGTTCACAGTTTCACTTTGGATTTGTAGGGTCTCCATTAATGTGGCAGAAGCAAATACCAATTGTTTCTAGAAGAAAAGACTTTAAACTCAGACCTCAAACACTAATCACCTATAAAATCCCACAGAAGATGAGGTCACATACATATGTGTGCTGTACATGTGCGTGCGCGCACACACACACACACACGTGAACACAAAAATCATCAAAAGCATCAGCAAAAAAAGATATCATGAATAAGTCAACAAACAAAAAAAATGTGGGATAATATCCCTGGACTCTGGAATTTTCAGATATAAAATACAAAACAAACATGTTTAAATGTTAAAAATCTAAGAATATTTTAAAAATGATAACAGTACAAAAGACTACCGTAAGTGACCCATCACAGTGGGAAAGAAGCATATTTGATATATGGAAATTAAGGAAAGTAAAACTAATATTAACAACTCAGTATACGGATTAATGTAAATTAGACATTGCAAAAGAGAGAATAAATAAGATGAAAGGCATGAGAAAACAGAGTGAACCTTGGGAAGAGAAGGAAAATATGGATAAGAACAAAAGAATGTGAAAGACTTAGGGAGTGAAAGATAAATCTAGGGGAATTTATAGATAAAGAGATGACAGAAAAAGGAGAAAGAAGTAATATTTTTGAAGGTAATGGCTGAGAGTTTCCAGTGTTAACAAAATATACCATTTCTTAGTCAAGGGTCCAATAAATCCCAAGCAGAACACTTAAAATGTAAGTCATACCTAAACATATATTGAAATTGAAGATTGGTAAAGACAAAGAGATGATCTTAGAGTGAGTCAGAGATATAAGATAGAAATGTACCAAGAAACTAAAATTAGATTGACCACTGATTTCTTAATAGTAACAAAAATACCTGGAAGATGAAAAATTCTTCAATGTGTTGAGGAAAAAGAACCCTCAAATTATAATCATATGCAAGCAGAATTGTTTTCAAAAATAACTTCGGAATAAAAACATTTTCAAACAAACAAAATGTGGATTTTTAAAAATTTTTTCATTAGGCTTTCATTAAAGAAGTCTTCCTTCCTTTCTTTCTTTCTTTCTTTCTTTCTTTCTTTCTTTCTTTCTTTCTTTCTTTCTTTCTTTCTTTCTTTCTTTCTTTCTTTCTTTTCCTTCCTTCCTTCCTTCCTTCCTTCCTTCCTTCCTTCCTTCCTTCCTTCCTTCCTTCCTTCCTTTCCTTCCTTTCCTTCCTTTCCTTCCTTTCCTTCCTTCCTTCCCTCGTTTCCTTCTTTTCTTTTCTTTTCTTTCTTTTCTTTCTTTCTTGATGGAATCTTGCTCTGTCACCCAGGCTGGAATGCAGTGGCACGATCTAGCCTCACTGTGAGCTCCACCTCCCGGGTTCACACCATTCTCCTGCCTCAGCCTCCTGAGTAGCTGGGACTACAGGCGCCCACCACCATGCCCGGCTAATTTTTTGTATTTTTAGTAGAGATGGGGTTTCACCGTGATAGTCAGGATGGTCTTGATCTCCTGACCTCGTGATCCATCCGCCTTGGCCTCCCAAAGTGCTGGGATCACAGATGTGAGCCACTGTGCCCAGGCTAAAGAAGTTTCTTAAACAATGCAATTTATAGAGTTGAAAAATAATTCCAGAAGAAGATTCAAATAGTTAACGTGTGGGTAGATCTAAACAAGCATTAACTCTAAGTAGTAATATTGATATGTTTAACTTGTGGAGATGAAAGAAATCAAAGTAGAAATAAAATTCTGAATACTTGTACTGTATAAACAAGTGGTATTTGTAGTTAGTAGCACTCAAAAATCATCCTGTGCAGGAGAAAGATAAAGACAGTATATTTCTCTGGACTTGTTAAAAAGTTAAATGCTAAGTATGCATTTTAAAATTTCTAGGAAAACCAACAAAAGAATAGCGGCAGCGTACATGATTTCCAAGCTAATAAAGAAGGAAGAATGGAAAGCATATGGGAAGGAGTGGCGGGGGGTGGGGGGTTAGAGAGAGAGAAATTGAATCAATTCAATAAGTGTGTAGGCAATAAAAAACAGAAAAGGAGAATAAATAGCATGTATAAAACATAATAGCAGAAGGAATTTTAAAATCTTGGTAATCAAACACCACTGTGCAACTAATGCAAGTGTTGCCTAGTTATACTGCACAAGCTGGTTTCTGCAGCAATGTCTGGAGTAAAAGACAGAATTGAATAATAGGAGTCAGGATACAATGGAGTCTAATATATCATTCACTATTATAAAGAAACCTCAAAAACTAGCAATAGATGGAAACTTTCCTAAACTAATAAAATAATCTATAAAAACCCTACAGCAAACAGTGTACCCAAAGGAAAAAAATGTAAGGAATTTTCTTAAGTTCAAGAACAAGACCAGGATGTACCCCTTCTCCACTCCGCCAGTTGCAACTTGTATGTAATCTTCTATTGGAAGTCATAGCTCATGAAATTAGATGAGAATTATAAGTGAGTTTCAAGGATTGGAAAGTAGGAAGCAATGTTGCCATAATTCACAGATAATTCTGTTTACAAAGGATACCTAATGAAGGTAAAAGCAAAGCAAAAGGCATAATAAGACTGTTTAGTAATGCTTATGTATATCAGATACAAAAGTTAAAGTGTTTCTTTACATCAGCAACACAACACAACATAAAACAAACAAACAAAAAATCAAACAAAAAAACAGCTTTAAGCTGATTTAAGCCAGAAAATAAAAAGTTAAGTATGCAGTTATAATCTTAACCAAAACACAAAGTACAAAGGGATACATTTTTGACAATGACATTACACATTATTTTTGTAACAAAAACTTTAATGAAAGATATCAAGAAGACTTAATATATAGACATAGCAGGTGTACGTACAGAAAGAATTCATATTGTAAAGAGGTTAATTCTCTAGAAATTGAGCAATAGATTCAATGCATTTTCAACGTATATCTCAACATATTTTCTTGTGGAGCATGATTGAGAAGTTCAAAAGTTTTCCAGGGATTGTGCATTGGTTGTGTTCTGTGGGAACCAGATGCCATGATGGAGTGAGAGGTACAAGGGGTTTGTTGGGTGAAATGCCTCGGAAAGTAAAAAGAAAGAGAAAGTAGAAGTAGACAGGGAAGGCCTTTAGACTGTCATGTTTATCTGATCCCTGTAAAAGGAGAGAGGGAGGAAAAGAGGCACGAAGAGCCTCGGTCTGCAATGCAAATGTGAGAAATTTTCAGTGGCCCACACTGGTGAGTGTTGTTAAAATAATTGCCTACATAGGAGTCTCAATCTGGCCCAACACAGTGAGCCCACCCTCAGCCGCCATTGTGCTCAGTGCTGGGACTTGTCTGTGAGCGCATAGCCTCAGGTTTAAAGCTGAGGCCAATTCTGAAGACATCTCCAGCTTACTGCAGTCCCCATTGGAGGGTTCTCTCTTTGAGGGAAGACCTAAGTAGTATACTTTATGGTTGCTACAAAGGGCAAAGTGCCAAAATCAGCCAAGACACTTTTGATGATGAAGTCCCTACCCAGGTGCAGTAGAGACTTGCCCTTCTGAATATCAAGACATTATAATGAAGCTAAAGTAATCAAGATATTATAATTTTGATAAATACATAGTTAGGCAGGGCAAGGGGACAAAACAGGGAGCCAGCATCAGATCTCTACATATATGGACACTTGCTCCATAATTGAGCTGGACCTGAAAATCAGTGAAAAAGGATGGGATTCTGTAAGTGATACTTGGACAATTATCAATCCAGATGGTAAGAAATGAAAATGAGTCCTGTATCTCAGGCACAGAAATCAAATCCAGATGGATTAAGTAGTTATTGTGAATAATACAACTTTCAAACTTTTAATAGAGAATATAAGAGATGGTTTTATGATTTTGAGATAGAATTTCTTGAAATCCAAAAAGCACAAACCATAAAAAAAATTGACAAATTCGACTACATTAAAATTGACAACTTTTGATTATCAAGACCCATTACAAACGTGGTGAAAAGTTAATCCACAAACCAGGAGAATATATTTTTATTTTATTTAAAAGAATATATTTTTAATACATATAATTGACAAAATACTATTATGGGTAATATCTTTTTTTTAAACTCTTGATAGTAAGCAAGAAAAAAGCCAAATTATTCCCAATGGATAAATGGACTAAAGACACAAATAGGAATTTAGATTAACTTCCCTCTTTTATCTCTCACACATGAAAGTCTTCGTGATTATCACATTGTCTAGGATGGAATACTAAATACACTCTTTTAAACTGGAAAGGAAATGAAAACAAGCTACTCCAAAAAGAAAACAAACGTAACCAATTAAATTGTTGTAACTCACAAATCATCCTTGTGTAGAAAATGTTACAATTCTACTAATTTTTATTTTTGCTTTCTGCCTATAAAAGCAAGACCTTAACATTTACCTTTGAAGTGCTGATCCCAGTTCTCTGGAATCCATCTTCCCAGGATGGCCATTCCCAGCTTTTAGCCTCAATAAACTGTTTAAAACTGGATTTCCTATTGAACTCAGGAGGCGGAGGTTGCAGTGAGCTGAGATCGTGCCACTGCACCCCAGCCTGGGCGACAGAAAGAGACTCTGTCTCAAAAAAAAAAACCCAAAAAACTAGATTCCAATTCTTTTGATTATTTCAGGTTGGCAGATATTTTACACCGATTGAATTAGCATTATCTTTATTTCTTAGGTTTGGAAGAAAATAGTTTAATACATGATAAGCACATGATATGATAAAAGCACTTTATCAAAAATATATCAGCAAAATTTAATGAAAATAGATAATATTTTCTTTTTTTTTTTTTTTTTTTTTTTTTTTTGAGACGGAGTCTCGCTCTGTCGCCCAGGCTGGAGTGCAGTGGCCTGATCTCAGCTCACTGCAAGCTCCGCCTCCCGGGTTCACGCCATTCTCCTGCCTCAGCCTCCCGAGTAGCTGGGACTACAGGCGCCCGCCACCTCGCCCGGCTAGTTTTTTGTAGTTTTAGTAGAGACGGGGTTTCACTGTGTTCACCAGGATGGTCTCGATCTCCTGACCTCGTGATCCACCCGTCTCGGCCTCCCAAAGTGCTGGGATTACAGGCTTGAGCCACCACGCCCGGCCGAAAATAGATAATATTTTCTTGTCACAACTTTTTCCAAGTGCATCAGCTTAAGCAAGGTGCCTCCAAGTGAAAAAGTTACAGGTACAATGAATAGTTATTGTTAAACCTTCCTGAAATTGATGTATAATAAAGTATCTTTGCTATCTTTCCTAGAAACGGAAAAAAATGAATAATTAAAATGACTGAAAAAGTTATTGCTAGTCAAATAGTTTCCAATTCTTTACTTTGAAATGAATTGACAAAAGACCTTATCAAATTGTTAGCTGATGGGCCCTTGAAAATTTTTAAGATGCCAGATTACTAAGTAAATTTTTGCATAAAACAGAATTCACAGAATTCAGCAATTTTTCTTTTGCAAAGTTTTTTTTCACTTCCAGGTTTAATAGAAAAGGAAATGTTTCTGAGTCCTGCAACTTTCTGAAATGCCCAGAACAATTGTAGCATTGTTCCAGCCATCTCTGTTAGGTGAGGACCATCTTCTCAGCCTGATCTAGGGAGCCTGGGCTCTCTTGGCCAAAAAAAGCCAAACTCTGTGAAATACTTGAAGAGATGTATTCTGAGCCAAATGTGAGGACTGTAACCTGTGACACAGCCTCAGGAGGTCCTAAGAACATGTGCCCAATGTGATTGGGTTGAAGTTGGTTTTATATGTTTTAGGGCACATACGATATTAATCAATACATGTGAAATATACATTGGTTTGGTCCAGAAAGGCAGAACAAACTCAAAGTGGGGACTTATAAGTCATAGGTGGCTTCAAGGATTTTCTGATTGGCAATTGGTTGAAAGAGTTACATTATTATCAAAAGACCTGGAATTAATAGACAGGAATGTCTAGGTTAAGATAAGAGTTTATGGAGACCAAGGTTGTTATTATGTAGATGAAGTCTCATAGGTAGCCTCCCTTAGAAGCAATAGATGGCAGATATTTCTTACTCAGACCATTAAAAGGTGCTACACTCTTCGCTAGTCTCTTTCAGGATCAGAAAAGGACCTGGAAAGAGAAGAATGTTATCTACAGAATGTAAATTTCCCTCACAATAGACAGCTTTGCAGGGCCATTTCGGAATATGACAAAGAAATATATTTTGGGGTAAAATGCTTTGAAGGCCTGGTATCTGTCATGTGATGCTATATTAGAGTCAGGTTGGAATTTGGCATCTTATTGCTGCAAAGAGTCTGTTTTGTCAGTCTTAAGATCTCTGTTTTAACGTTAATGCTGGTCAGTTTTGCCTGAGTTCCAAAGGGAGAAAGGTAGAGTGAGTCATGTCTGATTCTCCTTTTCATCATGGCCTGAATTAGTTTTTCAGGTTTCTTTGGAATCTTCTTGACTGAGAGGAGGGATCTTTTTAGCGGGTTGAGGGATTTAGAATTTTATTTTTGGTTTACAGCCCAATGATTTTGGAAGACACAGGAACCCACTTTCCACCTTCTGTGTTGCCTGCTATTTTCTCACCCAGCTCTATCCTCTCCTTTACCTCAGCTCTCAGCCCCTACGCCCACAGAAGATTAAAGCTCATTTGAGAACAGAAACTGGTAGAAGAAGTTGACAATTACTAAAGGTTTTATGTTAGAATTTGCCTTTTCACCAAGTTTTACCATATTTACAGCATGACAAATATTACAGTTTTTGCAACACTGTAAACTTCGGTTGATTAATTTTAGATGTCCACCTAGAAGTATTTAAAAATATTTGAGGGAATTTTCAAAAAGTTTGTAGCAGATGCTCAGGCCAAGAAAAAAATTGAGGAGCTTCACCCTAGAATTTTTTGCGCATATGCAATAGGGTCCATATACAAGAATAAAAATGCTGAAAACATTTGAATGTCACTTTCCAAAGAGTTGAGAAAAAGTATGCTGCATTGAAACAATGAAATACCATACAGCGCTGGAATTCAAGAAATTAGAGTTATATTTATCCTTTTGGTTCCCCAAGTTGAGTTTGAAGAGCAAGTTATAAAAGAATATATCCAATATGATTTATTTTATCCAAAGTTTGAAAACTGGCAAAACTAAACATTATATTGTTTGGGAATAACCATGGCAAAATCCTCAGAACAGATAGAGAATGATTAACATAAAATTTATGATAGTGGTTTTTTTATTTTTTAATGAGAGAGGTTAAGACGGTGATGTAATCCATTAGACATACACGGACGGCTTCACCTGTGCTGACAAGGTTCTATTTGTTAAACTGCAAGGTGAATACTGGGCTTTTTATATTCTTTTTATTTTTAAATGATAAGTATACATTCTATTGTTACAGTAGGTAGCTAGTCAGACATGAACAGGGCAGGAGAGGGCTCCCCACCACCAGGAATGTCAGGCGGAGTGTGAATCTTTTGTTTTGGAGAGAGGGGATGCCATTTGCCCTGTTCACTTAACGGGCTTAGCCCTTGTCCTCCTCATTCTGCTCTCAGTTATGAAAGACTGAAGAGGCTAACCTGAGGACCTCCTGCACAGGGGCACTGGGTTTCCAGGCTGATTTTTATAATTTCCTCCCAGTTCATTTTAAAGCCAAACAGTATTACAAAGGAAAACTAGTCTTTTTGTTTTAAGGTTTAGGGGAATCAAACTTTTCTCGATTTTGGAGGATGCATCCAAGGTTCATGTCCTGTGGTATGGAGACACGATTACCCACCTGTGAAGAGAGAATAAAGGAGAAAAAAAGAAAAAAGTGTTCCCTCTACTTTCCTGCTCTCCTGAATGGGGCATCCCCTGTCGTCTTCTGGGTCCTGGAGTGAACCAGTCTTACAGTGTACCCTTGGTCCCATCTCATCACAATTGCCCACTTGAGAGTAGAGGAGATATACAGTGAACAGTGGGCCCCCTCTTCATTCTTGGGGTTCTGAAATAACCAATCTTATCATGTACCCCCTAACCTTTCATCTCTGTTCTAATGGTAATCTCTTAGCCTGGGACCACCCTTCAACTCTGTCCGCTATGGGTTCCTTGCACCCAAGGCCTTGGGCCAGCCTGTATCCTTGTCTCCATGACCTTATAGTGTCGTTCAGAGCATTCCAGCAAAAAATAAAATAAAATAAAATAAATAATAAAATAAAAAAAGATTATCTTTTTTCAGATTCTTATTTCCCGTGATCTTTTAAGTGACAAGAAGCCCGTTTTTTAGATAACTGCCACATGGGGCCGAACTTCCCTCTCCACTCCCTTCAAATATAATATTGAAGGTCTTGGTGCATATTGAGAAGGGTGTGGAAGTAACTGGAGAAGTGGAGACTGCAGGAGGAAGTGGAAGGAAGTGAGAGGAATATTCATGCTAGCAAAAATAGCAGCCCTTGGATTCAAGAGGGCTTTATGTGCCCTCTCGACATAAAGGAGGAACCTCTGGAGGACTTGGGACTTGGGGTAAGAACTCACAAATGGCAAAAGAAGAATTTCTCTCCACCCAAAGGGGTGCTAACTCAAAAAAAGCAAGTAGGTGGAATCCTTAAAGGACCAGAGTAAGACCCTATGCAGGCAAACAAACTGCTTCAAATGCCACTGGAAAACTCGGCCCTGGGGCATAACAGGAATGAAAAACATATGGTAAGTCATAAAGATCTGGCAGAACTGGAATTCCAATTAGTGTCTGTCCCGGCAATGTGCCAGCAGACAGCGGAAGGGTTGAAGGTCATCTGAGACTTAGGGTAAAAAGAAGTATAAATCTCCCCAGAGATTTATACTTGTTACAAGGGAGCCTGTGTCTTTGCTCCCACACAAATGCAGCAAAAGCCACAGGTGCACGAATAACAGGGAGTGTGTGTTTAAGAAGTTATGTGGCATGCGAAGTGAAAGCAATGAGGAGGCAGGGTGCTTAAGGCCATTTTGGAACACACACAGAGAAAACAGGAGATTGGGCAGTGCAGGTTTTTGTGAAAGAGTCAACTGTAGTTGAAAAAGTGGAGGAAACCCCAGACATTGCATGGTTTTAGGCTTTAGCCCTACTACTCTTGCAAGCCTCCTGTCCAGGAGGGCCATTAGTGCCTTAGTTATACTCAGTGCAGACCCTAAGGTCCTTCCCACCCCCATGAGCCACCCATCAGGGTGAGCTGAGAAATCAACTGAGGGGAGCAGAGTCACTTATGGCCAAGAGAAATTGCTCTGGGGGTTGGTTAGTAAGCGGCAGAGAGAAAGGGGAGAAGAAAATCGCATACAGGAATTGAATGCCTCCAGCCAAAGAAGGCGAGACATAGAGGTCACTTAACACTAGGGGGTGTATCAGAGTCACATAGCACCAAAGTATGTCAGCGGTAGAAGTTATCTGAGTCACGGCACCAAAGTATTTATTGGTGGTGGATCCATATGGATCTACGGCAACCTCAATTCTTGCTTCCTCAGAAGAAAGAATTAGACTGAGGGGCGTAAGGCAGAAGGAGACACTGAGGCAAGTTTTAGAGGAGAAGTGAAAGTTTATTAAAAAGCTTTAGAGCACTTTATGCATGGTGACCTGCCAGCAGTTGGGAGGGAAGCATGCGCAGTGTGTTTACTGTAGTTGTACGCATGCTCACTTGAGGTGTTTTTCCCTTAGTGGTGGAATGTTCCTGGAAAGTCATCTATCAGTTAAACTCCACCATTTTGCCTTTTAGTTTGCATACTCGAGCCCACTCACTCAATTCCTGAGATCGTATTGGGAAGCTGCTGATCACCAGCTTCAGGTTTTTTCTGTCTATAGGGAGGTTGCCTTTCTGTGGTGCTGGCTGTGACCAATTATTATTTTAGAGAGACAGTTACCAACTGCCTGACCATCTCCTAATGGTTGCCTGACATTCCTGGTAGTGGGGAGCCCTCTCCTGCCTTGCTCATGTCTGACTAGTTACCTCCTATAACAACGTCAATACATATGTCTATATAGATAGATGCTATTCTTTAATATGACTATTTTATGACTGTTTTCAGAAGAAAAGAAACCCAGAGTGTCTCAATCCAAGATGAAATACTAGTGTCAAGGGATAAAATAAAAAGTGAGACAAGTGAAAGGCAGCTGAAAGTTCAACACAAGGACCCTGCACATTGTGGTTCTGTGCTTTCTTGATGGGTGTTCTCTTCCTCTCCTCAAGAGTCTCCAAATCATGTGGAAGCAGAAGCCATGATGGCAGCAATATACTTGCTCTGCATGGTCTTTCTGTTTTGATACCATATTCTTTATGGCAGCTGGGGCTCAGAAGCAAATCATGGTTAGAGAAAGAGTCTGGCAGGGAGAAGGCGGGTTGTCAGCCTCCAATCTCAATGAGAAACGAATGTGCTTATCAGGAGCCAAACTGGAAACTGACGCAGATGCAGTGGTGATTAGGGGGCTAGAGGTCTTGTAGGGGCAAAAGGCTCACCCCAGACATGTTGAGTTCCACGACTATGATAGTGTTGAAGAAAAAGTGAGTCAGTGATTCTTGTTAAAGTGTGGTGATAAGAGTTTACTCAAGACTATCATGAGAGGTATAGAGACTGCTGTAATGAGATTTTGCATTAAAGGAAAGAGATTGGGCTCAATGCTGAATATAGACAGCATGGATAGATGGGAACATATAGCTAGATAGCAGTGTAGGGGTCAGTGGATGGAAAATGTCTAAAAGGAAACAGCAGGGGCAAGGGGGATTCTGTCTAAACTGACCTAATAGGATTCTTGCTGAAGACAAGCTGGGGTGATCAGATATCACCAGGGAATGATGGAGGATAAGGAGCCTAATCAGCCATTGATCAGTCATTGATGTCAGGAACTTCCTGACAAATTGACTCAGGAAAGTTATTTGTCAAAACTGGATTTTACAGGGAGGTACACAGATGGGCCTGGGAAGTTTTCAGGAGCAAAACTAAAGTTTAGCCAAGCAAAAAATCTTTGTCAATAATAAAAGCAATTCCAGATACCACCAGCCTGTGAGCCTGGGCTTCCCAAAAGGCAGTCTGTCTTGTTTAGAACTTGTTTAGGACCTTGACTGTCAGCATGCACCCTGGGCTTTTGAATCAGACTGACCCCCTCAGTCACTGCATCTCCCCAGTCTTAGCCATGCCATGAACCCATCTTATTTTTTGTTTCCAGAATTCCTTTTGTTCTTGCCCCTTGCTTATCTTTGCTCATCTTTAGTGGATATATGGGCCTAGAGCCTTTGCATTTTCTACTGTTTCTGCTCCTTGAACTCCATATCTGATGTCTGAGTAAGACACCCTATTAAGCTTGGCCGTGCCTAAAGATAAGACTTAGGTAATGTCTCACTCCAGTTCTTCTTCCGCCTGGGAGCTCCACCTGGGAAAGGTTGACATCAACCTACTGCAGTGCCTAAAGGGTCACTTCATGCTGGCTTTGAAGGTCACTGAGGAAGTCAAAGGTTGGTGACACATCCACACAGAGTAACGTTCTTCTTACAATGCCTGGAGTAACTGCTTTGAGGATAGTTGCTATGGACTGAATGTTTGTGTCCACCTAAAGTTTGTGTGTTGAAACCTAATCCCCGATGTGATGGCATTTGGAGACGAGACCTTTGGAAGGTGATTAGGCCACAAGTGCAGGGCATCCTTATAACAGAGGCCCCAGAGAGCTGCCTTGCCCTGTTTGCCATGTGAGGACACGGCGAAGAGATGGCATCTCAGAACAAGGAAATTCAAATCAAAACCACAATGAGATACCATCTCACACCAGTTAGAATGGCGATCATTAAAAAGTCAGGAAACAACAGGTGCTAGAGAGGATGTGGAGAAATGGGAACACTTTTACACTGTTGGTGGGACTGTAAACTAGTTCAACCATTGTGGAAGACAGTGTGGCGATTCCTCAAGGATCTAGCACTAGAAATACCGTTTGACCCAGCCATCCCATTACTGGGGATATACCCAAAGGATTATAAATCATGCTGCTATAAAGACACATGCACACGTATGTTTATTGCGTCACTATTCACAATAGCAAAGACTTGGAACCGACCCAAATATCCATCAATGACAGACTGGATTAAGAAAATGTGGCACATATACACCATGGAATACTATGCAGCCATAAAGAAGGATGAGTTCATGTCCTTTGTAGGGACGTGGATGCAGCTGGAAACCATCATTCTCAGCAAACTATTGCAAGGACAGAAAATCAAACACCGCATGTTCTCACTCATAGATGGGAATTGAACAATGAGAACATTTGGACAGAGGAAGGGGAATATCACACACCAGGGCCTGTCGTGGGGCGGGGGGAGGGGGGAGGGATAGCATTAGGAGATATACCTGATGTAAATGATGAGTTAATGGATGCAGCACACCATCACGGCACATGTATACATATTAACAAACCAGCACGCTGTGCACATGTACCCTAGAACTTAAAGTATAATAAAAAATAAATAAATAAATAAAAATGCAAAAATTAACTGGCCGTAGTGGCAGGCACCTGTAATCCCGGCTATTCAGTTAGCCGAGATTGCGCCACTACACTCCAGCCTGGGTGACAGAGCAAGACTCCATCTCAAAAAAAAAAAAAAAAAAAAAAAGCCATCAGTGTTACAGAGGCAAAGAAACTATGTAGGTTACAGAGCTTTGGGAGTAAGGAGGAATTCCAAGTCAGGGGCTTGACAGAGAAAGGGAAAGCCTAAGTAAGATTCTTGAGAATTCTACCCTTACTATCCAGATCTTCTTTCTTATACTTACTTAGTTATCTGATAAGATTGCTTTTGAGAGGGAAAAAAAAAAAAGATTTCATTGCAAATAAAAAATTTGGAAAAAAAAAAAGCAAGGAAACGGGCAGTCACGAGACACTAAATCTGCTGGTACCTTGCTCTTAGACTTACCAGTCTCCAGAACTGACAGAAATAAATTTATGTCATTTATAAGCCATTCAGTTTATGGGACTTTTTTATAGCAGCCCAAACAGACTAAGACAACTGTTGAGGGCTTTGCAGGAGCCTCCGCAAAGAACATTGACTTGAGTCATACTTAGAAAAAAGAAGAACCAGGGCTACAATATTTTTCCCAGTATCTTTCTGAGTGATTTTCATGGACCCTAAGTCCTTTTAATAAGCCGTGCAAGTAGAGAACTAAACACAGGCTTTCTAGTCCTCCACTTAGAAAGTCATAATGCAGAGTTATTTGTAAAGGTTCTGAGAAGTCCTTTCATAAATATCGTAGTTCTATGTTGGCCTAACATAAAAGATGGTGGGACTTTCTCTTTTCTCACCCTCCCAACCCCTCCCTCCTTCCCTCCTTCCCTCCTTCCTACTCCGCTTCCCTCCCCTCCCCCTCCCCTCCCCTCCCCTCCCCTTCCCCTCCCCTCCCCTCCCCTCCCCTTCCCCTCCCCTCACCTCTGCTCCCCTTCCCCTCCCCTCCCCTCCCTTCCCTCTTAAGATCTCAAAGGACTAGACTTGTTTAGAATATACTTTGGATACTATGGCTTTAGTGACATGACTCGGCCCACAGTAGAAAATGAGAGGTGGGTCTCACAGCCATTGTGCAGTGACCAGCCAGCTGACCTTCACCCCTTGGTGCCCTTAAGGAGACACAAATCAACAAGCTCTGTGACATCACTGGAAAGAGCATGTTGGAAGGCCACCCTGCCAGATGTTCCACATTATTAGTTGAGTTGCCTAATGAGAATTAGTTTGTGTTATTTTATTGACATAAATTTACCAGTAAAATGTAGATCTAAGTAATAGAATGGTCCCTTTGCACATAGTTTTAGAAGCTTTCAACATGTTTTCATAATAAATTACTTAATTGGTACCTTCTGTCATTCTGGTGACATTTTGCCTACTGAAAATATAACTGGTTTTGATTGTTGATGTGGTATCACTGAATCATAAGGTTGACATTCCAAAACACTGTGCCATGTTTAAGTCATTTTTATATAATCTTAGAGTATATTCATTCTTTCTACAAACATTAGGAGCATACCGTGTTAATTCAGAGAAACAGAGAATGGAACAAAACCAATTTCACTTCCCTAACAGAAATTTTAACAAGTGTGAGCCTCCTGCATGCAAAATAGTGCACTCAGCCTTCCTCCATTCCTTGGGCATTTATTCAGTAGGTATCATTATCTCCATTCTGCAAATGCAGAATCTGAGACTTGGAGACATTAAACTTTTCCAGGGTCATTCATGCTGTGAAATTAAATTTGAGAGAAAAATACAAGCTACTTGACACAGGCTGTACACTTAAGCAAGGAAATTTTATACTTCTTCAATCTGCAAACTTAAAAAATAATGGAAATGCCAAAATGGTGACTTTAAGCAAGAGCTACCAAACTTCCTGCCAGTCAATTTATGAATCATCAAAAATTTTCTTTCTCAGTGGTGCTGTGATTTAAGAATTTTGTCATTCTGGCCAATTTTTCTTCATAGCCTAATTTGGTCTTCTTTGGGCAGTCAAGTCGAAAGCAGAGGTTTTCTACATTTTTGAAAAAACAGGACTTGAACTTTGTCTTCAAATGAAGCAATGCACAGATGTCTGAGAGAGAAGGCGCTCGAGAAGGGTCCTTGGCTCCCCTTTTCTTCAGCCTCTCCTTGCCTTTGGCAGTGGTAGCTCCAGGGTGTCTTCGCAAAAGGAGATTAGGGCCATTTATCTGGTTGCGGAGGGTCCAGGGGCCTGATCTCAAACTCTAATTAAATGCCAAAGTTTTATTAGATATAAATTATTTAGGCTTTTATTAGATACAGCTTATTCTTATTATAGGTTATATTATATTACATATAAGTCATATTATGCTATAGATTGTAGATTATTGTTACTATAGGCTTTCGTTAGGTATAGGGTATTATGTAGGTTTTATTCGATATAGGTCAGATACAGTTTTTTGTTAGATGATAGGTTATTTGGAGATCCTTGTGTCTAGGGTAACTGATGTAGAACATAAGTGTATTAGGGCTCCCTCTACCAAGGCACTCGCTTATTTGCCACTTTTGTCCCCAAGTCCCTCTGCAGAATCAGAGGTAGAGCGCAGCTCTCTGCATTTGGAGCATGAGCATCGTGTGACCTTGGCAAGCCTCTTCTCCCTGCAGACAGTTTCTTCAGGCACATGAAGATGCAGCATCTTGCCCCAGGATTTCCTGAAGATGAATGAAATCAAGTCTACAAAGCCTTCTTTGCTCTTTGGGGAACAGGGGATGAGGGGAATAGAAGAGAAAAGATATCATTAAATTGAATTATCAGGCCTGGCCACACTGGGGCAACAGGAATCCAGCCTGTTGCATTTGAGGCTTCGGTTCACTTATTTACAAAAGGGCTCAGAGCCTCCCGCTTCTTTCTCTGCATCAGGAAAGAGTTTGGAAGTGGCTGACAGCTGTGTCTTCTTTCTGGCAGCCCTTATATTTTCTCTTTACACAAAACTCAAAAGAAATCCTCTGTCAGAAGGAAAAAGTGGAGGCAGAGGAAGTGGGATAATGTGACCAACAGCTAAGCTCCCATCCTTGACACAGGCTTAGGCGGTGATCCGGGCTGAGACAAGGATTGGTGAGTTACCTTAGAGAAGCCTCTTCTAAGTGCTCAGACTCTCTGCAGACTGGAAGGATTTGACTTTGAATACTTCTGGAATCCTCCCCTCCTTGTTCTTGATTAACCATTGAGATGACAGTGTAGATTTGAGGGAGAGGTGGCTCTGATTCTGCTTCAACCAGAGAAAACTGAAAGTGATATTGGCAATCTCAAATATCAGTCATTTTATCGATTTGTTCATTGAGTCACTCATTCATCCATTCACGTGTCAGGCATTGTTCCAAGCAGTCGAGGTGCAGAGACACGATAGCAAAATCAGGACAGTGGATTCTTAGTTGGGATTTAGCTGTCTGTGGATCCTCTGATAGGGCAAGTGAAATCCAAGTGTGTGCTTTTCCAGAGAAAAGATGTATTGCTCTGGTCAGATTCTCAGAAGTTTAGAAGATGCTAGTTCTTGGGAAATAAAGGCTCTTATGGTAAAATATACAATCTATTAATTCAATTAGAGTGCAGTGGGGAGGTAGTGGGATGCGCAGGTGAACATCTGAAATGCCAAAGGGGACCAAAGATGACCAAATCTCACAGCAGCTGGACACAAGCAGCAGCAACCATTTCTCTGGGGTGTTTATGATGGCATTAAAAAAAAAATGTTTACCTGACGCCTGAGAATGGAAAGGTGAATGCAAATCTTCTGGGAAACAAAAAGAGGACCAAATATCAAATATCAATCATCAATCTCCTGTGGAAAGAAAAGTCTGAATGGAGAGGATATGCCTTACGGCTCCTAAGGAGTCTGCAGGTATTTTGGGAAGACAATGTAGAAGTATTCTTTTTGCCCCATCACCATCACACCTTCTTTAGCAGAGAGATTTATAGTATTCTTTGCAATCATTGTCTTGACTCCTAAGGCTGGAAATATTACCCAACCTGTGGATGCCGGTGGCACCGAATTTTCTACTAATCCATTTCCTGTCTGGAGGATAGAAACTGTGTCTCATTCACCAATAAAAGCAATTGTACCAAATAGATACTGGGTATGACCAGTACTCTAAACACTGCCTGGACGTCTTGGGCCTTTCAGGATGGTCCCTAGACTCCACCCCTTGGCACCTCCCTTCAGAAGATGGTAAAACATCTTATTTCTTCACTCCTTGAATATGGGCTGGCTTTGTGACTTGTTTTGACCAATAGAATGTGGCAGAAGTGACAGAGTGCGTGTTTTAGAGCTTAAGTCTCAAGAGGCCTTGCAATTTCTGCCTTTTTCCTCTTGAAAAAGGGAAATGCCCTGCCCAGGCTATCCTGCTGTAGAGAACACATAGGGAGATAAAGCCTAGAGGGCGAGAGAGCATGAGGGAAGAGATCCACAGCCACACAGAGGGCCTTCTGGTCACTGGAGCTGGGGCACTAGGCACATATAGATGTGACGTGATCTTGTGTCCCCTAATTTGGGTTGGGTGGTCCCACCAATACCACATGGAGAAAACACAAACTGTTCCCACTAAGATTTGCCAAAATTGCAGAATGGTGACCAAACAATGGTTATGGATGCTTCAAGCCTCTAAGTTTTGAAGTCATTTGGCATAGAGCAACAGATAATTGATATGGTGGCAGGTAGCTACTACTCAACAAATACATATGGATGAATAAATGAATGAATCAATCTGGCCTCAACTCTGAAGAGATACAGATTACCTGCTGAGGATCCCAGGTCTATCACATGTACTTGGTAACCTCTCATATGACCAAGAGGAGTTAATGCAAATACTTGGACCAATTTGCACTGTGCTGATTGTCTTTATATTAGTGATCCCTGGTGGATATTTGGAAAATTCCTTTCTGCTTAACAGACAAGACAACAAACACACAGTTTTAGGGCAATGAAGTAAGTGCTATGGACAAAGAGTGTGCACGGCTCCAGGGGTTTGTAGTGGAGGGAGCTTATGGCTGCCTAGAGTGGTCAAGAAAGTCTTCCAGGAGGAGGACTTGAGTTGAGAGGATTTTCTTCAATATCTGGAGCTGCAGAGAGAGGCTTCCAAGCAGTAGAATGAAATGTACAAAGACACATCAGCTGGGGAAGTTTTGCAGCATACATGGTACCAGGAGTGGCTTCTGGACTGTTTTTTATTCACTAGACCTTACTGACTAGTCTGAGATTTCCCATGTATGTGGGGGGCAGTGGATGGGGCAGCTGGATGGAGATGATGCTGGGGTGGGGGTGGACAGGGACCTGAGCATAAGCATCCTTGTTGGCCCCTAAGAGTGGAACTTTTCTGTAAAGACTCAGGAAACCATTGAAGGATTTTAAGAAGAAGTTTGATGTGATCTTACTTATAAGGGCAGCCCTCAGCTTTTGAGATTTCAAGGGACCAGAGCAGCTTTCCAAGTCATGGACTTAGATCCCACATGGCTCTACTTTCTGTTTGCTGCTGGCTGCCACGGGGCATTATCTTCAAGCAACTGCATGTCCTCGGTCCATTCTTTTTCAACTATGCTTAGAAATCTTCAGGGGGTAAGTGCTAAGATGAGAACAACTGCTAATTCATTAAATCATTAACTTGTTCTTCAGTCATTGATATGGGTAACAGACTCCTGAAATGGCATTTTCCTTATAAAACTGGTGACAAAGATGTGTTTCTTGGCCAAACTTTAGTCAGGCTCCTGAACCTTCTCCTAGGCTCATCTATGCACTTTCTAGTAAAACCCACTTTTAGCAAATAACTGCTGAGTCACTTTGGCAAGAATTCCCCATCCGCGATACCTGATCAGCCTTGATATTTGATCAGATTCTTCATCCTCTGCTGTGTCCCCTGTGATGTCTGATCACCCTGTACCATCTTCAGCAAGAATCCTCTTAGGTCAAAGTTGAGCCAGAATCCTCCTTTCCCCTGATGTCTCCTCTTAGTAATTTTTCATCCACTGGCTCCCCTCCCACTTCTCCCCAGGGCTCCTTAGCTATAGATTCCCACTTGTCCAGGCTGTATTTGGATTTGAGTGCAACCTCTCTGTACTGCAAAATCCCATTACCGTGGTCACTGTGCCTATTTGTGATGGTCTTAAATAAAGTCTTCCTCACCATGTTTCACAAGTATCACTGAAAATGATTTTCCTTAATGCTAGACAACCAGTGCATAGTGTTTTGAGTCTCTATGAATATCCCTTCACACTGATAATGAACATACAGAAAGTAGAGTCTCAAGTTAAAGATGTGTTTTCAGAAATAATTGGAAAATATTTCTGAGTTAGCAAATTGTGATTTTCTGCAGTGAGTTTCTGAGTTCACAGAACAAAATATTAGGGAACTTCTCTGAGTGGGATAGATACTATTCTGCTTCAGAAGGTATTAGACTTCAGAAGCCAGAGGAAGTCTGTATATCCCTCTGATCCCTGGGATTTATGACATTCTTAATCAGGAAGAAGGATCTGTAAGATTTCTTCCAATTTCAAATGAAGGCAAAATTTATGAGTGGTCAGATGAATAGGCCATCTCTTTCTGGAGACAATTTCATTTCCAGCCTTCAATCAGAGTTAGGATTGATTTAACCCTTTGGTTTGGTGCCGAACAGTCAGCCCTGAGCAAAGGTAGATGTGAGATGTTTATTAGGCTGGAGCATGAGCCTGATGGTATTCTGCTTCCAGTGGGAACCATGGTTCTGTCCACCCACCAAACCACGGCCAGGCTGCACAGAGTTGCACTCAGAGCAATGGCAGTCCCAAACTAATAAAAACTGCAAAGCAGTTTAATCTCAGTCTCACTCACAGCAAAAGTTTTGAATCTGCTTTTTTCATCTTTTGTACATAAATTTTACTGCCATGTGCCACCCTCAACCTCTGCTTTCCTCTAAATTACCCATAAAACTCTCTCTAAATGGGAGCACAACAGACACACTCTTTTCCCTCTTTCTCCACTGCTCTTTAAGTTTAGTTCTTCATTATATTAATCAAAATTATCCCCCTTCCCTCATCATCTGTATTGAGCCAAAAAAGAGGCTGGGATAAATTTGACCGGAATTGCTCCTCCTTCAACAAAAAGATACGGGGATAGTCAGGGGAATGCTGAGTTCTGAGCGCTGGCCTTATGAAGCCTTGCTTCTCACGTGCTCTCTGAAAATCCTAACATGGACACAAGAACTGGCCCAAACAAGCCTGCAGGAGATGAAGATGGTGGGAAGCAGAAAGGAGCCATCCCAGTGGGGCCATCCTTGACTAGCCAGACCAGCCTCCATGCTAGCTGGCTACCAACACAGGAGCAAGCCCAGGAAAACTTAGCCAAGCCTGGTCCGGATCAGCAGAGCCACCCAGGCTTCCTGGAGAACTGTGAGAATTAATACGTGGCTATTGTTTTAGAGTTTGGGGTGGGTGGTTGCTACACAGAAATATTGTGGTGATTGTGGTGATTGACAGCTATCTATCTACTCTCTTAAATCCATCATGATTCAGGCCAATGTCTAAGTTGAATCTCACCTCTTTCCAAGTGGATATCTGTGACTCCTCCAGGCTACCATGATTTTCCTCTCAGACAAATGTCTTCACCAAACAATCAGGTGTCAATCTTAGTTTTTCTCTTATAATGTTTTCTGTTTATCTCTTGTGTGCCAAAGAGTCACTGTATTATCTCACCACTCTACCCCCACCAAGATAATGTTCCACTCTAATGTCTCATTTAGCCCACAGGAAAAAATAAATTTTGAACTGTCCACATAAAATTAATCATATCAATTTTGAAACCTAACTCAGGCATTTTGTTCTGTCACAGTGGAATCTGTCAAAACAAAAACCAATGAAATAATTGAATGGTATCAAGGGGGAAAGTAGCTGGCAGGGTTAAATGGTACTAATCCACCCTCCCACCTTTGCACAGGCATACATTTTAAGCCTTTTTGTCTGGGAAAATCTGCCTTTTCTACTGGATTGTAAGCTTCCTGAGGTCAGCATCCATATCCTGCATCCCTCCTAAGCCCTCACTGACCACCAAAAATTGCTGGTTCTTGGTCATGGATAACTGTCAATTACATGCTTGAGGGATCCTTTAGAAAAGATAAGCAGCCAACCATTTCTTCTAATTGATGAGTATTTTGCAATCCTTGCCTGCCTCGTCCTCTTCCCCTCATTTCTCCTTGATTACTGCCAGGGAAAATTCCTCCATCCCAACCCCAGGGAGTCTATTTCATTTCCTAATTACTTTCCCTGCTGAGAACTTTCTTGTCTTGCTGTATCTAACCCAAATTCCCCCTTCTGTAGCTTTAGGCCATTGCTCCTTAGTCTAAATCCTCTGGAAGGAAGAGTAATTCCCTTGATTAATTTATATTGTAATCTCAAAGCTGTTTATACATCACAATTTCTGCTTTCCCTGGAGTCTCTTTTTGCTAGATTAGAGGAATAAGGTTTCTCTTTTCATTTTTTCTCTATACCTAATTTTTTTTTTTTTTTTGGCTTACAGACCTCTCAGATCTTTCTAGGTGCTGCAGTTAGATATCTTTTTTCCCAGGCTGATGTGTAAGAATTGCTTCTCATTTATTGAATATTTACTCTATGTGTTAGGCACTGGGCTAAGCATTTTTACACACATTATGTTGTTTGACTCTCAGAATGAGACAAATATTGTTGTTAACTGTGTTTAATAGATGAAGAAACAGAAGCCTGGGAAGGTTGAGTCACATCTACACAGCACAATCAATTCACACAGCTGATTATTGGCAGAATTGGGGCTTGGGCATCTGTCCTTCCATTCTCAATGTAAGTTCTTAACTATTGTTCTATACTTTCTTTAAATATGGTATGTTGTCTTCTCCATGATTCTCACCAGGTTACCTAAATGACACCATGTTCTCCTCTTTGGATATCCCTTTGGTTACAGAAATAAGTGCCTTCAAACAGTTAAAGAATATGAGTTTGAGTATTAGTTTGAGCACCTATTTTCTCTGTGACCTTGGACAGGTTATTTTCCAATGTGTGAAATGGGAGGGAAATCGTGTGTATTACGATTTCAGATGCGATAACTATGAAGCACTATACCATTAGAACAGACTTTATTTGTTGGAATTATTTATTTTTGTTACTATTAATTATTTTTATCACTAATTTTGAGAATGAGAAATAGGGGAGTGGGGAACTTGATAAATCCAGAAATATAAAAATAGCCAATAATTATATGGTATGGCAGCCTAGTCTGGATTTGGAATTTGGAATTCTACCCTTGACTTTTATCTCTGGTACTTATATGAGTGTGGGCATTATAGACTGAACTGTGTCCTTCAAATATTCTTATGTCGAAGCCCTAGCAGTGAGTGTGATTGTATTTGGAGATAGGGCTTTTAGGAGGTAGTAAAGGATAAATGAAGCCATAAGGTAAAATCCTAATCCTATAGGACTGGTGGCTTTATAAGAAGAGGAAGAGAGAGTGATCTTCATGGGCACCCACAGAGGCCAGGCCATGTGAGGACACAAAGAGCAGGTGCCATCTAAAACCCGAGGAGAGAGCCCTCACCAGGTAGTGACCCTGCTGACACTTTGATGTGGTACTTCGGGCTTCCTGAACCATGGGAAAATGGATTTATGTTGTTTAAGCCACACACTCCATGGAAGTCTGTCTGATCAGCCTAATACACTGAGTCAATCACTGATTGCATTATGGTCAATTCATGGTATCCCACTCGAATCTTCACTTGTTGTCAGTGAAGGCATAAACTCCATTTGCAGCGGCATTTTCTCTGCTTCCCGAGACTTCCTTTCCCATAAGGAATGGTGAAATGATCTTGAGTGAATCATCAAGGGAAGGACCATCTCTCAAGATGAGTCTGCATGTGGTGCAGCCCTGCAGGGAATCTTCAGCCTTCCTACCCCATGGGGAGATTGTCCCTTCCTTTCCAGTGTTGGGAAATCAGGGTATTTTTGTTATTTATGTCTTTATTGATTTTAAAGGAGCCAGTGAGTTCTTTAAAAACATTTCAGTTCTCTCATCTTCAAGGTAACAATGAAGTCACTTACGTATTAAGCAGGATAATAGAAGTGAGTGAACATTGTACTAGCTGTGATTCTTTAGCCGAGATGCTTAACCCTTCTAAACCTGTTTTCTTTTTCTGTAAAATGAGTTCTATTAGAGCCAGATGACAGGTTGGAAAGAAAATGCCTATCTAGACAGGTATCAAGGGTGATTGCAGAAACTGGAGCTTACCTGCCCCAAGGGGAGCCGCTGCTCCTCTCCTGTCAATTGGTGCCCTGTGGAATGCACACACTTGGGGTTGCCAGATTTCAGATTTTTCAAAACAAAATTAGGGATTGGATTTCTTTGTGACATTCCTTGTTTTCCAAATATGGGATACAGAGTTACATTTTATGAAGATGCTGACCAAGGTGATGCTGGATAGTTCAAACAGAAGACCTAGGATGTATTGCCGGGTAAATGGGGTAAAGCAGGGCTTTAGGATGTGCATATGAATTCTCCCTTGTTGACAGGCAGGGTTGGGAATGAGCTCCCAGGTGATGCAGTGCTGCTCCTTAGAGTAGAAAGGCAGCTAGATGATCTCTCGAGTAGGTTTCCTTCACCTCTAACAGCTGGCAATGATACTGAAATTCTTTAACTTCATGAGACTAACCTATATTGGACTTGCATCTTGAAGTGTGTTCTTCACCCACCTAGACCGACATTCCTCTTGTCTCTGTCCTTCCGTATCACACCTCTGTCACAATAACTTCCTGAATTCCCTTTGACCTTAAAGTAATTATAGTCTCTTTGGGTCATTTTGGATGCTTGGCACTGCTGGATATTACAGATGACATATATGATATAGGGGCATCCCAGGGTTTTCCAGGATGATTGCATGGGAGCTATCATAGGATGATATGAGAAGAGCAGAGATTGCAAAATGGGAAAACTGAACATAGAATAGGAAATGGTGATCACGTCAGGTTTTAGGTTTTAGGTTTCTCCTGATAAGACTCAGGTTTTAGGTTTTTCCTGGTAAGAGCCCCATAAATTAGGTTGTTCTGGTGATAGGGGCAGGAATTTATTCACTCAGCCACTTAATAAGAATTTATTCTTTGTCTGTGATGTGCCAGGCAGTATTCTTCTGGGTAGGGATGTAACAGAAAGCAAGACAAAATTCCCTTCTCTAATGGAGCTACATTCCAGTGAGAGAAGCAAGTAAGAAACCAGGAAGCAAACAAGTAATATAGTGTCAGACAATAATAAGTGCTGTGAAGAAAAAAAAAATATCAGGGTTAGGGGATAGAGTTTACTGTGGGAGGACTGGGAGCTTCTCTGAGTGGTCACAGAAAGTGTCACCAGGAAGTGTGAAATTCTACTTCATGGTATCCAGATTTGTCATAGTCTGGCTCTAGCCTCACCTTCTACTTTCTACCTTATAGTTCATGACTCAGAAAAGCTGAGCCTCGTTCTGTTTTTCCTTCCTGTGCTTCTTCTGTCTGGCTGTTCCTTCTATCTGGACTGTCTTCCTTCCCTGGTTACTTCCCTCGTCTGGTTAGCTCCTACTCATCCCTGTAGGCTCCACTTGGGTGTCTCTTCCGCTAAAGCACGCCCTGAGCTGCCATTACACCCTGACCCTCACTGGGACTGCTAGTGGTTATGCTTTAACCTCAACAATCCGTTAATGCCTTCTGCACTACCGTTCATTGCATTCTCAGTTTCTATGCAGTTGTCTCTATCAATTGGAACAGACCAGCTTAAAGGGGTTTAAATAATGAGGAAAAAATCTAGACTCTTGCCGCTGGGAATGCACAGGTTGACTGGGCTGCAAGGCTGAGCTAGTCTGGGTGCTTCTGCTCAGTTTCTCTGTGATTCTTTTACCGTGCCATCCTCTAGGTGCTGGCTTCATCTCCAAGTTGGAAACGAGATGACTGTAATCCTTTTACTATATCCAGTGGCCAGAGAAAGAGAGAGCAGACTTTCCCTCTTTATCTCATTGAACTCTTAGAGGTCATGTGGCTGCTTCTGAGTCAGTCTTTTAATGGGGAAGACTGGGTGCTGACCGTCTCAGGCCTGGGTTCCTGCACTAATCCCTGGCAAGGCTAAGGGGTTCCCCTTAGAACCATCACGCATGGCCTTTAAGCCAGGAATGGGGTCACCTTGTCCTGGGACCCATAACTGGCAGAGGGCAGGTAACTGAACAAGAGCAGGGGTCTGTTAATAAGGAGGAAGGGGCTACAGATGCTGAAGAAGCTGTCAACGCTGTCTTTTGCTATGTTTGAGTCCAACATTAGATGAATCTCCTTGAGGACAATGATACTGCCTTTTTTTATCTCTGTACTCCCAATACTTGACATAATGTCTAACATATAGCAGGCATTCAAGAAACACTTGTTGAATGACTAAGTTATAAGGGCATTAAAATGTAAGTTAGTTAGAAGGAAGACAACCTTAAGAGAAAAGTCACATTTTGGCCAAGTGAAGAAAATCCATGTACATTTTGCCGCACTTTATTCCCTACCTCATGGCTAACCCTGCCCTTTGTTATTCCAGATGATGCGTGTCCTTTTAACTGTAGAAATGTCCTTGTCAATCGTTAAAATTAAGTATCTATCTAGTGGACAAAGGTTTGAAGGACAATAAGTCATTGAAAAATGTAGACTGATCGGCACATAGTGGACAGCATATGAAGCTGTGGCCTCCACCTCCTGGTGGGTGCTGTTGATGGCCATAGATCAAAGTAAATGCTGAAGGCAGAGATTCACTGAGTTCAGATACTATCCAAATGTTCTGAAACCATTGGGTGAATGATCCCTGGAAACTTAAATCACTGTATTGAAAGTCCTTCAGGGGACAACAACATTTAGACTTAATTAATATGACTTCTGGCACTCTGCCACATTACTCAGGACTACAGGATCATGGTGGGATTCTGCACTGACTTCTTCTAGTCAATCACCTTCCTGTATGTGCAACCTTTGGTGACAAGATGCATGAACCCAACTGGAACCAGCTGAAGATTCTGGAGTTGCTCTTAGCGTCAACTAAAAGACAAAATCCAGGCCTTGGGAAGGAAAGGCAAATCCAGCACCTCAAAAACTAGACTGAGAGACCTGAACTCCACCAAGATTTACTCACTGTCACTCTTGGCTTTTTTCTCTTTGTTTTGGAGTGCTGGTCTCTCCCACTGTTTCTACAGATGATGTTGCAGCTCTTTGCTTTGCTTCTTCTGAACTTAGTCTCCAGAGGCAGACACTCACAGGAAATATTGTGATTGGCAAAAACTTGGGTGACATCTACACAATTTGGACCAATTAGTGGCCATGAGCTCAGGTCCAGTTATTGGGCCAGCTTGGGTTAGAGATCTTCTCTCAGACCAGTGACACACCAGTGTTTAATGTGCTAAGTTTACGCACCTCTTGTTTGCAGCAAGTGTGCACAGACCCCAGAGTCTCTTAGCTGCGCGACCTTGGACAAGTTGTTTAACTCTTTGTGTCCAAGGTCGCTTATCTGCAAAGGAAAATAATATTATATGGACGTTTTATATATATATATATATATGTGTACATATATTTGTGTATGTATGAATAGATACTGTTCATTAGATCTCACAATGCCACAATGTCTATATCATTATTATTCCCATTGTTTAGAACAGTGCCTGAGACATAGTAAGTGCTGTATAAGTCTTAGCTTACTAATTAGCTATTAATTGAGTCAGAGCTGGAAAGAGTGTTTCACCAAAAGAAGTGTGGGCCTAAGGTTGCTGCTTGACCTTGTCTGTTTCTCCTAATTATAATGTTGAAATTGTGGCCCAGACGAGTGGCCCTGTCTATTAGGCTCAGCTACTTGCTACTGGATTCCCCTGATGCTGGCCAGATTTAAATGCAGAAAGACCCAATCCTGGGTCATCTATACCACTCTGATAGGGCATTGCCAATCCTGCTGACCAAGGTCAAGCTTGGCATGTGGGGCCTGTGCCTGCATGGGGGGCCAAATGCCCTCTTGATTCTTCATGTCATTGCATTCATGGGCTCAAAAATACAAGCCTGGGCTTAAATGCAGTTTGTCATTCCCCAGAATGATGCATCAGTGTGTACTCTGAAAGGCCTTGTTGCCACCTGTCCCCGGCCTGAAGGGTCAAGATTAAGGAAAAATATGAAAAATATCTTGTTATGTTTGGTTTGTGTTTGACTTGGGAATCACTATAATTAGGACCACCTACTGTCAGCCAGAGGACTTATTCACGCCTTATGAACACTACCAACAGAATTAGAAGAACAAATTTGCTCGGCAAGCACACATTAAAACATGATGTCTTTGGTTGATAGAAAAATCTGACAAATCCTATTTCTATTTTCCAAAAGAGTGAGCAGTCTTATGAGAGAGTCTTTTGGATCAGAAGACTGTGTATCTTTAAAAACATATATGAAACTGTGGCACCTCTGACACCCCTGAGCTTACAAAATCTCCAGTGGTTCCCATTGCTCTTAGAATACAATTTGCAGTCCTTATCAGGGTTATAAGACCCCTGATCTGCATTCTTTAATATGGTGGCCTCTGAACACGTGTCACTATTTAAATTAAATGCAGTTTACAATTAAAAGTTTAGTTCATTATTTTCATTGACCTCATTTTAGGTGCTGAATAGATGAATCCATATGACCCAGCATAGATATAGAACATTGCCATAATTCCAGAAATTTCACCATCTCTCATTTTCTCCAGTGCACAAAACTTTTTCCCACGATTACACATTTCTCCCTTCTTCCCTCTTCGCCTCTCTAACTCATCAGGTTTCAGGTTAAATATTACCTTCTCAGAGAGACTTTCCTCGATTCCTCTCTCTAAATTAGGTCCCTCAATTAGTCTTTCTCATAGCAGCCTGTGCTTTACTTTCATGCTACTTAAGATTTATAGCTCTTTAGGTATTTTTGTGGGAAATGCGTGACTTCCCCTGTAAGCTCATGAGGACAGTCATATGTCAGTACTTTAACCTCACTGTCCAACATACAGCAGGCACTCAATCAATATTTTTTGAATGAACGCATGATTACATGGGTTCTCCTATGTGCCACCCTCACATGACACATTCATTTTGGTTTTCAGAGGAGACAGAAAACTTAATTTTCACTTGCCACATATATTTTCTTCCTCCCCTTACTCTGCTATACGTCACACTTAAAATTCCCTTGCAATCTGCTCTTCCAAGCTAGCCCATGAGAGCCTCTCTCTGTGCCATGTCTGTGCCATAACCATGTTAATGGGATGTACAGTTTCCCTGGAAAAAAAGGAATGTATGTTGGCAGAGTAAACTAAACTTTCTTGTTCAAGGTCTATGGTTTGTTTATTTTTCATAATTCTAATTGACAGGGTAAGCTATTTTAATTTTCCTATATCTATGTAATTAATATGTCCACTTTAGAAATCAATTATCCTTGATAATTACCATTGGTGCTGTGGCTATAAACTGAACGCCAGTCTTGCTAACAAACTGAATAAGACATAATTTCTTGTTGTTCAAAGAGATGATAAACTCTAATCAGCAGCAAATTCAATCAAAACTTACTGACATTAGTTGAAATCACATTAGACTTTGTAAAAAATAGGATAATTATGCTCATCTTATAAGCTGCAGGTATTGTAACAACTCTAAAACATGGGCCTATTTGAATAAATGCTTATATTTGCTGGCTCTATGCAAGCAGATGCAGAAACGTGTAATCTGCATAAGTAAATCAGGAGACTATTTTTTCCCCTCATAGCTCTTTAGTTCTATGAGATTCAATTTTTTCAATTTTTTTTTTTTTAAATGGGCTCAGGGTAACGAGGTAACCAGGTGTCAGTGTGCTGGCCACTGAAACAGGACAGCCCCTGGTACAGATTTGTCACATGGGGTTACTTTTAAAAATCCCGCTTGATTATTTAGAGATAAACTTAATAGGGGTTAAGATAATGACTCCTGGAGGTATGCTGGCTGGGGTCAAGTTCCAGCTCCACTGCTCAGAACTGTGAGTCTCAGTCAAGTATAGGGAGAATGTTGGTGCTCTGGCCAATCCCTCTGAGTCCCTCTTAGTGGATTCTCTGGGATGACCCTTAACCCAATGACTGAAGAGCATAGGAAAACAAAGGGCTCAGTTCTATCATATTGTGATATCATAAGAAATATAGATTTGGTTTCTGTCCCTGGTTCCTGGCACAAAGCTCGTAAAACCCTTGGAATCTCCAGAATGATGAGGGTGCTTTGTATGCTGATGAGACGACTGATGGCTGGGGGTCTCTAGGTAGCTTCAGGATGCGGGCTGGTCACACAAAAGACCCGGCATGATTAGAATGTTTGGGACTTTCAGCCCCATCCCCTTCCCAAACCTCCAGGGAAGGGAGGGGGTTTGAAGGTTCAGTTGATCACCTTTAATCGATCATGCCAATGGAATGAGGCCTCCATGAAAACCCCAAAGGCCCAGGTTCAGAGAGCTTCCTGATTGTGGAACATGTAGCAGTTCTGTGCTTCTTCCCACGTGCTTTGCCCTATCTCTTCATCCGGTTGTTCATCTGTACTGTGTGTGTGTGTGTGTGTGTGTGTGAGAGAGAGAGAGAGAGAAAGTGAGAGAGAGAGAGAGATGGAAGGAGATGGTCTCCCTGTGTTGAACAGGCTAGAGTGCAGTGGTACAATCATAACTCACTGTAGCTTTGAGCTCCTGGGATCAAGTGATCCTCCCACCTCAGCCTCCTGAGTAGCTAGAACTACAAGCATGAACCACCATGCCTGGAAAAGTGTTTTTTTCTCTTTTTTATAGAGATGAGGTTCTTGCTATGTTCCCTAGGCTGGTCTTGAACTTCTGGCCTCAAGAAATCCTCCTCCTGATCCTCCTGCCTCAGCCTCCCAACGTGTTGGGATTACAGGTGTGAGCCACCACACCTGGCATCATCTGTATCATTTGTAATATACTTTACAATAAACAGGTAAACGTGTAAGCTATTTCTCTGAGTTCTGCGAGTCCCTCTAGGAAATTGCTGATTTGGCTGGTTGATTAGAAGCACAGCTCACATCCTGGGGCTTGGAATTAGCATCTGAAGTTCGGGGAAGTCTGTGAGGCTGGGCCCTTAACCCATGGGATCTGTTGCTCACTCCAGGTAAACAGTGTCAGATTTAAATCGAACTTAATGATGCCTGGCTGGTGTCTGCTAGAGAATTGCTTGATTGTTATGTGGGGAAAAATCTACACACACGTTTAGGTAACCAAAGGTGAATTGTTTCATGTTGTGTTGACTGTGTGAAAACAGGAAAAACAATTTGTGATTTTCTTTCAGAATTCTCCTGTCTTGAGTTGGCACAACTCTGAGAGCATTTACACTCCAGAGCTCCCCGAAGGATCAGGCGGATGCTACCCCATGTAAAACTTTGGTGGATTTCTCACCTTTTGCTTATCTTCCTCCCTTTTCCTGTCCAACTCACCCCAACACCTGTGCTGCCTGTGCTGGCTCTCCCAGAGGCATTTCCTTGAGAAGCCATTTGCACACCATTTTTTTTTGAGATAGAGTCTCACTGTGTTGCCCAGACTGGAGTGCAGTGGCGCGATCTCGGCTCACTGCAACCTCCGCCTCCAGGGTTCAAGCAATTCTCCTGTCTCAGCCTCCTGAGTAGCTGGGACAACAGGTACATGCCATCATTCCTGGCTATTTTTTTCTATTTTTAGTAGTGACGGAGTTTCACCATATTGGTCAGACTGGTTCGAACTCCTGACCTCACGTGATCCACCTGCCTTGGCCTCCCCAAATACTGGGATTACAGATGTGAGCCACTGCGCTCGGTCTTGCACGTGAATCTTCGTCTCAGGGACTTTTGTTGAGGAGTCTGACCAAATACAACAAGTTTCTTAAATGTCTGCACTTCATTTTTCTTTTCTGTCATTTGGGAACAATGATAGGACTTTAGTCATGGGGTTGGTGTGGGCTAATTCAACATGAAGCTATGTGTGGTGGGCCCTACATAGAAATTAGATATTATTAGTAGTATGATTACAGCTTTATGAACTAACAATAATGTCCTAATTCATTATGGGACATTAATGTCCTAATACATATTATTCTATTGTATGTAATACTGTATTATAATGCAATATTGCAATATTCAGTACTGTATTATGTATCATACAATGAAACGTACACTTCGCTAAAGTAATACAGTGCAGTGCGGCTTAGTGAAATGAACTGAGGTGACACACTTGGATTTAAATTTTGGCTCTGCTGTTGACTCTGTGCTCTTTAGAAAGCTTTTCCTAACCTCTCTGAATCTCCATTTCCTCATCTGTGAAACTGGGGATATAAACATGCTACGTACACCTGATTTGGTGGTTGTGAGGATGTGAAGAGAGAATGCTGGACATAGGAGCAGCATGATGCCTGGCTCACAGTAGGCGCTTGATCAATGGCAGCTCCTGTGATTACTCTTATTGTTAATACGCCTTGAAAAGCAGCTATCATCAGATTCAATGCAACTCACAGTTATTAACAGCAATAATAGCGAGGAATATTTGCCAGCATGCCCTCACTGACTCTGATCCATGTAACTACTGTGAGTGTTGGGCAGGGCAGGGATTGTGTGCCAAAAAGGCAGATAGCACAACTGAGGCTCATGATGAGTTAATTACTCAGGAGAATTAAAGCCGCTGATTTGGCACAAATGCAGAACAAAAACCCAGAGTTAGTCTGTATTCCGTTCTGTGTCTACTGTACCATGCTTCCCTGTTTTGCGTGAAAACATTGGGAAAGTTTATGGAGAGGAGGGAGTGAAGACAGAAGAGCTGTCCCCAGATATTTGAAAGAGAGGAGTGCTGTGGCATGGTAGTTATGAATGACAAGGGCCTCAGTGGCCAGATGACCTGGTGTTTGAATTCAGCTCTACCCCTTTCTGTGTGACTTGGGACAGCTCACAACCTCTCTGTGCTCTGCTTCCTCACCTATAAAATGAGACATTGCTGGAACTTTCCATGTAGTGTTGTGAAGATTAAACAGATGTGTCTGAGGCGGGACGGACTTATCCATTAGACATTGTAGGCACATGCCTAGGGGGTCACAAAACTTGTAGGTTCCCAGAATTTTTTTTTTTTGAGACGGTGTCTCCCTCCGTCTCCCAGCCTGGAGTGGAGCGGTGCGATCTCGGCTCATTGCAGCCTCCGCCTACTGGTTCAAGTGATTCTCCTCTCTCCCCCTCCCAAGTAGCTGGGACTACAGGCACCCACCACAACGCCCAGGTAATTTTTTGTATTTTTAGTAGAGACGGGGTTTCACCATGTTAGCCAGGATGGTGTCCATCTCCTGACCTCGTGATTCGCCCGCCCTCGGCCTCCCAAAGTGCTGGGATTACAGGCGTGAGTCACCGCGCCCAGCTGGAAAATGTTTTAATTTCTTTTAAATATCAGAAGGGAAAAAATGAACTTTTCAATGAAAGAAAATATTTTATTACATACTATTAATATAGTCATCTTAATACCAATGCAATCATAAAATAGAATTTGTTATTTAATAATATTAGTTTTTTAATGGAGGAAGGGGACCATGAAGGCAAAGTATCTAGAGTTCCAGGCAGTCATAATGTGGCTGTGGTGAGAGGTATTTAGTGCACAGGCCGGCACTACACAGGGTGAGTATTAGGCATTCTCGCTCTGTAGGGGGCGTTGCAGAGTTAACTCAGAGCCGCTGGGTTCACGGAGGGTCAGTGCATCCACACATTCCGCCCTCTTTTCCTTCTTCCGCAAGAGCTCCTGTGCTGTACCTGCACGGGATAGAGAATACACCGCTGACCAGACTTTCTCTTAGGAAGGACTTCAGCGAAGTCCATGGGTTAGAGAGGGAGACCTCACAGTGGGGCCGGACGTGGGTGCAGCTTTTTGGCTAAGACCAGGGAAAACTCATCCATGACTCTGGGGTCTGTGTCTGGGATTGGGAGGCAGCCGAGCAGGTGGTAGAGAAAGCTGCGAGCTGGGCCTGTGGGATGACGGTGTTCTATGCATGTGACCTCCAGCTGTGACCCACCCAAGTCTTCAGCAAAGTCACCCAACCTACAGACCTTCTCCAACCTTAGTCTGAGGAGAACTGCACTGAGAAGTTCGAGGCCAGAGGCACAACTGCATCATGGCTGAAGACGAGGAGCTTTGACCTCGAAGGGAGATTAGAAATTCCTTATTCCGGCTGGGCGCGGTGGCTCACGCCTGTAATCCCAGCACTTTGGGAGACCGAGGCGGGTGGATCACCTGAGGTCAAGAGTTCGAGACCATCCTGGGCAACATGGCGAAACCCCGTCTCTACTAAACATACAAAAAATTAGCTGGGAGTAGTAGTGGACACTGTAATCCCAGCAACTTGGGAAGCTGAGGCAGGAGAATTGCTTGAACCCAGGAGATGGAGGTTCCGGTGAGCTGAGATTGTGCCATTGCACTCCAGCCTGGGCAACAAGAGCAAAACTCTGTCTCAAAAAAAAAAAATTCCTTATTCCGTGGGAGGCACTTGTGTGCCTTGCTACTCCAAATGCGGCCAGCAACCCCAACCTCCGCTAGGACATTGTTAGAAATGCACAATCTTGTGTTCACCCTAGGCCGGCTGCATTTTTACAGGACATGTGGTCTTCATGTACGTTAAAATTTGAGATGCACTGCTTTAGTTCCTGGGCCACTTGGCCACTGCTGTAAAACGGACCTGGAACTCCACCCATCTAGAAGAGGTTGCTTCCTTTTCTTAGCAAGGGGAGCAGGAACTAGAAGATTAGGAACTTCCACTTTTTGGTTTAGGTCAGCATTTCTCAGCATTGGTCACTCATTAAAATCACCCGAAGACCAATTCAAGCAGAAACTCTGATGGTGGGAATGAGGACTGGTAGATGTTAAACGTTTCCCATGTGCTTGTACTGTGTGGCCACATGTGAAAACCACTAATCTAGGCCTTTGGCTGCAGGGCTAAAGGGGAAGGAATTTCGACGGAGAATTTCCTACAAGGCCATAGGACCAGATCTCTGTCTAAAATGGAAGAACAGTTATGTCTGAAGTCTTCTCTCTACATAGATGTAATAACCACTATCGATAGGTGGCTGTGGAGGTGTAGGGAATTCAAGACCAGTGCTGTTCCTCTTTAACTCTTTGAGGATCGCTTGCTCTGTGGCTAGTCCAACTCTCCTCATCTTGTGTGAGATGAAAGCCGTGTAAAGAATATGGAGACTTTAAAGGAAAGACCTCTGAGCAATAGGTGTCCTTATTTATTTATTTATTTAAGATGGATTCTTGCTCTATAGCCCAAGCTGGAATGCAATGGCGCAATCACAGTTCACTGCAACCTCCGCCTCCCAGATTCAATCAATTCTCCTGCCTCAGCCTCCTGAGTACCTGAGATTACAGGCACACCCCACCACACCTGGCTAATTTTTGTATTTTTAGTAGAGACGGGAGTTTCACCATATTGATCGGGCTGGTCTCAAACTCCTGACCTCAGACGATCCACCTGCCTTGGCCTTCCAAAGTGCTGGAATTATAGACGTGCGCCACCATGCCCAGACTGATATTTTTAGTACCCAGACAAATCTGAGGCAACAGTTTCCTGAGGGAAGGCAGGGCACGAATAGAAGTGGGTATCAGAGAGCAGTGAGCCTCTGTGCATCTTATTCCTGGATCTGTTTCAACATCAAGCTTCTTGTTTTGTGGATTAAAAAAATGTGTATGTGACAAAGGGCTTAAGGACCGATACAACAGGTATAAATTACTCTCTAAGTTTTGAGGGGGAGAAGGTGTCACATTTCTAGATTTGTCTAAATCACATAAAACCTGGCTCCGGGTCTCTGCTCACCAAGGTCCCTGAGAAGCCCAATGACAGCCACCTGACAGGTCTGCTCTGCAATGCTGGGGATTCCACATACTATAATAATATAGGGAGAGAGGAGGCTGTGAGGCATCTGTCCCCACTGATCACACCACTCTGCTACAAATGCAGGGGTCAGGTGCTGTTCCTTCAATGTCCTTTCTGGCATCTCTGCTTCCAGTGACACCGGAGACATGCCTCACAACACATTTTTCCCTCACTTGGATCAGTACTGTGTCCCAAGGCCCCTCCCTTGGCCCCCTGAAGTCACTGAATTTAGTGTCCGGGCTCTCCCTAGGCGCCGCCACACAACCTCTCCAAGATCCTGCTGTCCTGGAGTGATGTCTGAGAGTAGACTGCAGCCGTCATCCCTGCTGCAGCCTGAAACCTCTGCTCTCCCCTTGCGGCATGGGATCCAGGCCCCTGGTAACAGGTCAGTCCTTCTTCTTTGCCCTCAGAGGACAAAAGTCTCCGTTCTCTTTGCCACCAAACGTGCTGTCCAATATGGTGGCCATGAGTGTCATGTGACTATTCTTGGAGCAGCTGACATGTATCCAGTTCAAATTGCAACATGCTACAAGTGTGAGATCTACACCATATTCTGGGGACTTGGTACAAAGGAGACGTAAAATATTTCAATAATAGTTTTTATATCACGAACATGTTGAAATAATATTTTTAAGCTATTGGGTTGAATAAACATATTATGAAAATTAATTTCACATGTTTCATTTTATGCTTTCAAGTGCTTACTAGAAATTTTAAAGTTCACACGTGGTTCGCATTATATTTATTTTGGACAGCACTGCTCTCTGCCCAGTGTCTTTCACCCGACCTCAGAATGAAAAGCTAGGGGAACAGTAGGGAGCATGTGCAGAGAAGCCCCTTCCCATCCATCAGGCCTGAAGTGCAAGCAGGCCTGTCCCTGTTCCTGCCTCACTCTTCCTGGAGAGCCTGGGTCTCTGCCTCTGAGCACCTTGCTGCCCTGGTCTGTTGTGAGCATGTCAAGGAGGGAAACAGGGTTACTACATTGTGAGCCAATGTCTTGGTCTTATTTATTCTTAATATTCTCTCTGGATTTACAGATGAGGGGGCCAAAGCCCAGAGAGGATAAGTGACTTACTTCAAGACACACAGATTGAGTTACAAGAGGGTGACTCATCCACGGCTATTGCCATCACACCACAGTGTCCACTGCAGTCCCAACAGCAAGAGAAAACGGCAGGCAGAGTCAGACAGGAAAGAAGTGCCGACGACAAGGGGTGACCACACAAGGGGTGACTTTTGAGAATGCTACTGGGATGACGGAAGGTATCTGTGGCCCGTGATGTGAGTTTAACACCCCAGCCCCATCCTAATCTTGAATTCCTTGTCCTTCGCTTATATTTTCAGACCCTCAATATTTAAGTCTTATTTCTATAAAAGATATTTTGGTGATGGTAGCGTGGGGTTTTGTTTATTTATTTAATTTATTTTATATATATATTTATATATATATGTGTGTGTGTGTATATATATATACACACATATATACATATATACACACATACACACATGTATGTGTATATATGTATATATGTCTCTTGTGTATATATACATATATACATATATATACACACACATATATGTGTGTGTGTATATATATAGTTGAAAACTGCTAAAAATTTCTTGTGAAACAAGGCAGAATAAAACCAAACTAGTACACACAAATTTCAGTAATTTCTGTGCTGGCCCCTTTGGTGTTGTCTCCTGAGGTGCCCCAGAAAGAAGGCTGAGAAGGAGTGAGGTCTCTCACACAGCACACAGAGGCACACAGCCGGGGAATGGTTCTTCCCCAGGAGGATGGACACCTGTCTTTTAATAAAATACAGACTAGCCTCAGGGGGCAAGGTGGTGAGAGCCCTTGGTGGACCTGCAGAGATGTGGAAAGACACAGGATCAACTTAAAATCCCTGCAAGCTCCCATTACCACTTAAGTTTCTTCCTCCACTTTCTTCCTCCTTGGGGGATAACATTGCTTTTCTGCATCAGAAACTCTAGGAGAAGAGGATTGTATTTCTTGGTGGAATTTCACGAAGACTTGGGTCTACCTTTACCCTTGTTCTTATCTGCATCCAACAACAGAGATTTTGCAAACAGCCCAGGTTGTCTTTTAAGACTGTAATGGAGATCCATGGAAACTCCTGCTTGCTTCCTTCCTTCCTCACTACCACCACAGCACAGGAGATGCAGGAGGCCATGGGCCCCCAGACCCCTCTCGTGTTCACTGGAGTAGAGAGTCCCATCGTGGAACAGTGCATGATGTTTGATTAGAGAGAGCTGATTTTTGCTGTATTTGCCCTTCATTAAGAATTTTGCAGGACAATGGGTTGAATGGGTGTTCATGGAAGGCAGATAAATGAGCTAATGAAAACTTAGTTATCTCATCTTTTAAAAGGCTACAGAGTCCTGCTCATGATGGCCTTTTTTTTTTTTTTTTTTTTTTTTTTTGGCCATCTACTTTGTGCCAGGAATTGGGCGAAGCCATTGTCTTGCATGGCAGCTTTCTTTGTTAGAGTGTGTATTTCATGTGTGACTTGCTTCGCTCTGCTGAGACCAGATGTCAGTCAGCCAGGGTAGACCCCTCACTTGACAGGAATGAGCATCATGTTTTGTGGAACAGCTGCCCTCCAGGGAAGCCAGGTCTGCATCTTATATAATGGGTTTGGTGTGTGAAATTTGCCAGGAGTTGATTTTGGAAGTCAGGGATGAAAGTCAGGGATGGAGAGGGCAGGATTGCCACTCACAAGAGTGAAAGAATAATTAAAAAATCCAAATGTGAGAAGGAAGAGGGTGAGAAGGGGGAAAAAATAGAGAAGTCAGCAAGAGCCTTGGCAGGGGGTGAAGTCTGCAGTGAAAATCCCATGGAGCCACCATGGCCAAAGGATGTTTTAAAGACAAAAATGTTCTAATGTTCAATTTCAAATGGCTTGTTTTTCCACGACGTAAACCCATTCTCCATCTCTCTCAGGCTCCCCTCCAAATATTCAATCAGGTGTCCAATCCTCATGCACTTGAAAATGCTTTTTGTGAGCTGTTTTGCTGTCATTATTATCGTGTGGAAATTAAAGAAGGGTTTGAATTCCACATCTGGATCTAGATGAGGCAGAACCCTGTTCAGCAGAAGCAGCACCTTAGAAATAGATTTGGCTGCAATAATGTAACTATCCCCCAGTTTTGAAAATAATATTGGTGGAAAGCTCTGGATCATCATAGATCATGAAGTACAGGTTCCAGTCTTACCAAGATTTCAAGAATATGGAAGATTCCAGCAGACATTTCTGTCTACATGTTAATAGTTTAGGCTTTCCTTCTCTCTTTCTCTTTCTGTCTCCCTTTCCCCCTGCCCCCCCATCTTAAGCTTGTATACAGAAATTAAGCTTGTATACAGAAATCCACATGTAAAGCTACAGATAGGTTAAGGAAGATTTTATAAAAACTCCCTCTAGGGAGTTTGCCCACCAAGAGGCCAGGGAAAGGTTGGCATAAGACAGGAGTAGGTGGGGAACACACACTCTGTTTCTTTAATAAGACAAAGGGTGAGGCTGGACGTGGTGGCTTACACCTGTAATCCCAGCACTTTGGGAGGCCAAAGTGGGCAGATCATCTGAGGTCAGGAGTTCAAGACCAGCCTGGCCAACATGGCAAAAACTTGTCTCTACAAAAATACAAAAATTAGCCAGGTGCAGTGGCGCATGTCTGTAGTCCCAACTACTCCAGAGGTGGAGGCAGGAGAATCGCTTGAACCCAGGAGGCAGAGGTTGCAGTGAGCCGAGATCACGCCACTGCAATCCAGTCAGGGTGACAGAGCAAGACTCCATCTCAAAAAAACTGCAACAAAACAAATTAAAAAAACAAACAAGACAAAGAGTGAGTTTTCTGTTACATACTCAATTTCTGGTAGGAAGCCCCTACAGGAGATGTAGCAACAAGTAAGTTAGTATGTATGCGCAATGTACATACATACTTTATCTCAATTTCACAAAAAAATTGTATTCAATCTTAAGTAGACCATAACCAGCAAAGAAGTTGAGATTAGACTTCAGCTCAGGATTAGTCATGTAAATCTTTCAACAGTTCCATCTATCACATCTCATGCCAGGGGTTATTCAGTGTCTTTTACTACTCATATAGATTGTCTTTACCAATATGTTCCTTTGCATTCAGCCCTGTTAACCCCTGGGTTCCCATTGCATTTCACTGCGTCCCAGCCTTAGAAATGCACCGTTATCTTTATGCCCGTGTTAGCATCTAATCTGGCCATATGTATTTCAGGCTTTCCTGGCTGTGCTTGAGTGATCAGTGTGTCTACCAGAAGCTTCCTGATAAAATACTGCCTTCTCTGCTATAGCAGACTTACAGTTTACTTTTAAAATAACTCACTTGAAATTTAATAGGCGGTTTTAAAGCTACATCTGATTTAAGCCCCATAAGTTCTAGTTTTTAAGAACACACTTGACATGCCAACCTGGGGTTTTCTGAGCTGTTGAGTGGAAACACAGGCTTGCCATTGTATTGTGCGTTGTGGCTGTGTTCACTGTGGATGTGAAAACAAAACCAAAAAAGCAAACCTGGGCTGGCCTGTGAATAAACTTGGTGACACTGGATAAACAACCAGAGAAAGCCGAAAACTAGGGCCGAAATCTTTCAGTTTACAGATGAGGTGTTTAAATGGTGCTCTCAGAACACAAGGGGAAGAAAATGCAAATCCTTTAAGATATAAGCTTATTGTAGTCAGTGATTTTTTTTCTTTCTTTCTTTCTTTTTTGAGACGGAATCTGGCCCTGTTGCCTAGGCTGGTATGCAATGGCATGATCTCGGCTCGCTGCAACCTCTGCCTCCCAGGTTCAAGCGATTCTCCCGCCCCAGTCTCCTGAGTAGCTGGGATTACAGGTACGCACCACCACGCCCAGCTAATTTTTTGTATTTTTAGTAGAGACAAGGTTTCACCACATTGGCTAGGCTGGTCTCAAAATCCTGACCTCATGATCCACCCGTCTCGGCCTCCCAAAGTGCTGGGATTACAGGCGTGAGCCACCATGCCCCGACTATAGTCAGTGATTTTTAAAAATCAAAGAAATAGGCCGGGTGTGGTGGCTCATACCTGTAATCCCAGCACTTTGGGAGACCGAGGTGGGCGGGTCACAAGGTCAAGAGATCGAGACCATCCTCGCCAACATGGTGAAACCCCATCTCTACTAAAGATGCAAAAAATTAGCTGGACGTGGTGGTGGGCGCCTGTAGTCCCAGCTACTCGGGAGGCTGAGGCAGGAGAATTGCTTGAACCTGGGAGGCAGAGGTTGCAGTGAGCCGAGATTGAGTCATGGCACTCCAGCCTGGTGACATGGTGAGACTCTGTCTCAAAAAAAAAAAAAAAAAAAAAAAAAAAATTCAAAGAAATCACTGGATCAATAATATTTATTGTCTTGGCAAATCATAGCATCCTTGTGGAGGGAAAGGAAAGGGGCTAGACAAATTTCAGCCTCACAAGCAAAAACCTTCACGAAGATTCTTTCCCGTGTTTCATAATAAGTCTGAGCCAAAGGCACCAGGAGTTCAATTTTACAGATGAGGACACTGGGACTTAGGAGGCACAGGTGGGGTATGTTGCAGTCCACCTAAATCCCTGGGTCCCAAGCCCATCCTCCTGCTGTGTGGCCACTCCCCCGCTCTTGCCTGGTACTTATGGTTTAGTCTTTGTAGACTCCCGTGGACACCCCTTGCAAACTCAGGAAACCCTGTCTCCAAGCCATGCACACACATTCCTAAAAGTGTCTCATAATTTAGCCTTTTATCCTTCATCAGGACTTGTCAAACTCTTGGTCTTAAGAAACAAAGCAAAACCGGCTTTCTGCTAGGTCATTTTTGCAGAGCAGCATTTGTTTTCTGTACATCATTGGTTTTCTAGCACTTCCTGGCTGCTCACAGAATTCTTTCTGTCATTCCTCTTTAAGATTCCACTTTGATTTCTCCTATGGTGAAAAATCTTGCTTTTGAAAGTCACAGAAAAAAAATCCTATTCTGATATGGCCTTGATTTAAAATTAGAGTAATAATTTGCAAAGCTCCTGTTGGAAAGAGATGAATGCTGTCATGCTCTATGTATGGTTCTGTTCCCTGATACAACAACTTTGCAGAGGAATTATGAAACCCCTTTAAACTTTGTCATTAATTATACTCTCAGAAATCTATCTTAAAAATAATAGTTTCAAAAGTAGAAAGAATTTCATGAGTAAAGAGACTCACTACTGTGTTGTTTTTGGTGAAGGTAATAAAAAGGGGAACAATTTAACTGTCTGAAAACTAGATATAATGTATCTACTAATGAATATTATGGAACTATTAAAAATGATTTTTATGGAAGTTTCAACTTTCATGTGAAAAACTGAATATATGTATTTACATAATTTCTTCTCCAAATCTCACTAAAATGATAGTAAAGGGATTTAAACAAGCTTAAGACCATATAGTCCAAGAGAATGAGACAGGAGACTAAAGCAGATGAGAGATGGCAGTACAGCTTAAAAAGCTGGACAGCAAGTTGACTGTTGGTAATGAGTTATGTGGCTGAGAAAGCTGAGCCCTAAGTGCCCACTGGGATGAAGATAAGAAGGAAACAGATCCAATTCAGAGAGCCCTGGAAGGCCTCAGGGACTCAAGGCATCAGGCAGCATCGAAGGGAAAGAATGTGTGGAGCTGAAAGCAAGGAGTGTGGGTGAGTTTTCATGGAAGCAGTAGGCCTGCATCTTTTCCTCAAATAGGCAATTCTCCTGAATCACCTCTGCATAAGATTGGAGGTTTACTCTCGGTAAAAATTAAACCAGACAAATTCTAGATTTGAGGACCTGAGACATAAAATAGGAACAGAGAGGAGCCTCATCAGAAAGAAAGAGAGACTGAGTGGGAGTTAACCAACATACTGTACTGTGAAAATCTCGGCCTCCTCTTCCCAACTGTGTAAGGAATGCTAGCAGGGCAGCTCGTACATGGCGCCTGACGGGACATTGAAGAATTCTCTAGGTAGAAACTAGGCAGTCCCTCTCTTCCCCCAAATCTACAGATTTTGATAGTTGGGGGAATCGTACATAATGACCAGGTCCAAGTCCTGTCACTGTATGGTGAAGTTCACTACTTGGTAAGCCTGGCCCATACGCAGAAGGCCCAAATGGCTTTTTAATGTTCCATCCTCAAATAAGAACAGATGGGTGAGGATCACCTGACATTTGCAGAAAGCATATAATATGAAAGGACACACTATGAAGATTTTTTTAAATGACCTTTATCAAGTCATATTTGAATGAAATTTCAAAACACTGGAGATAAAGAAAGGATACTTAAATCTCCCAAAGATGAAAAAAGTGCTCAGGCAGAGCATCGGGGATCAGAATGACATCAGACTTCTCAATAGCAACACTTAAAGCTAGGTGACAAAAGAGTAACTTTAAATTCAGAGTGGAAATGAATTTGATTCCAGAATTCCGTATCTATAAAATACTTATTAAAATGTGGTGCTGGAATAAAGCCATTTTCAGGTGTGTAAGTTCTCAATAATCTTACTTCTACTCCCTTTCTGAGAAGAAAGTGATTCACAACAAAAAAGGAATAAGACAAGAAGTTGGGGGGTGTGAAATTCTGGAAAGGGTCGGTTACACAGTAGAGCGATGATATAGTTTGGATATTTGTCCCTGCCCAAATTTCATGTTGAATGTCATCCCCGATATTGGAGGTGGGAGTTGGTGTGAGGTGATTGGCTCGTGGCAGTGGATTTCTCGTGAATGGTTTAGCACCATCCCCTCGGTGCTGTCCTCTGGAGAGTGAGTCCTCGTGAGATTTGGCCATGTAAAAGTACGTGGCACCCGTCCGCCTCTCTCTTGCTCCTGCTCTGGCCGTGTGACATGCCTGTTCCCCCTTCACCTTCTGCCATGATTGTAAGCTTTCTGAGTCCTCCCTAGAAGCTGACTAGATGCCAGCACCATGCTTCCTGTAAAGCCTGCAAAACCATGAGCCAATTAAATCTCTTTATTTACATATTATCCAGTCTCAGATATCTCTTTATAGCAATGCAAGAATGGCCTAATACAAGCAGGGAGAGGATTCACAGGGTGATGGAGAAGAGACATGCAGGGAGGACAGTTTTGCAGCCACCTTAGCCAGCTCCCGGTCTATATTGGGACCAGAGGTCAGAGAGCTGCAGAGGAGGGTCACCAACATAAATACAACTGACAGCTATGTGGTATTCAGAGGGTTTGAAAGAGCATTTGTGATGGGTGCATAGGAAATTAAGCAAATTAAATATGAGGTAACTATTAACTTGAAGGAGAATAAAAAGTTTCAGAAAGGAGAACTAAGGAGTTACAAACAACGTTTATACAGAATCAGTCAGATAAACACTAATACACAGTAGAACAAATATCTCTCTATATCTACATTGGAGAGATGGAGGGGGGGAGGATGTGTGTGTGTGTGTGTGTGTGTGTGTTTGTGTGTGTGTAAAGAGAGTGAGAGCTAAATTTCTAGAAGGAAGGTAATGTGTAAACCTGCAAAATTAAGAAATAGCAGATAAGCATTGTAAGAGGCTGCTGTTTGTCCTCCAATATCAGTTTCCCTCTGAAGATTTATCAAATGCACATCTGCAAAGGCCTGGAGCTCCAAACTAGTACAGAAGCTGTAGGATCTTACTTTGGCCTTAGATGATGAACATATTGCAAAAGATTACAAGATATTTTGTGAATGTCTACACAGCTGACGATCTCCTGTGGATTGAGGGAGAAGGTGTCCCAATGATGACTAGAGTGTTGAGAAATCAACACTATGTATAGGGAATTCCGAGATATATTTTTATTTGATATGGCAAAATGAGATAATGTGATCTCTCATGAATTTCAGTATTATAATGGAAATCAGACTCACTAAAAAAAGTAATCACAGCACTCAGAGGGAGAGCTGTAGTAGAATAAAACAAGGAGTACTGCAGAGGCGAAGAGGAAGAGCCCAGCCCATCCTTGGAGTCCAGTGATTTATACACAATACTTCAAGCCCCAGCTTGGAAAATGCCAATCTTCAAATTCCAGGGAATGCCATTGTTACGCCATGAAGTAATGGGGTGAAAATAAATAGTCTCAAGAGAAGTTCAGATAAATGAATGGGGGTCATGCTAGAGATGAGCATTTTGAGAGGAAATTGAAGATGTTTAGAACACCCTTTGTTGGGATAGGTTCACAAAAGTGAACTTCCTAGGTATGTGCTCCTGTCTTTTAAATTAGTCAGTCAAACGGAAACCAGCGCTTCCAACCTTCTGACAAATTAGCCCTTGTTGCTACTATAAGTTGAAAATACGGAATGTCACCCACTGTGTGCCCTAGAATTACAGACTTAGGGTTACAAGAGGCCTTAGGTGTTCCTTGTAGACTGGCCAGGCTCCAATGAGTTGGTAGCTTCACTTTGGACTAAGTTAATTATATTATTGTGTGTGTGTGTGTGTGTGTGTGTGTGTGTGTGTGTGTGTGTGTGTATGTATTAGTCCATTCTCACGCTGCTATGAAGAAATAAATGAGACTGGGTAATTTATAAAGGAAAGAGGTTTAATTGACTCAGTTCCACAGGGCTGGGGAGGCCTCAGGAAACTTACAATCGGGGTGAAAGGGGAAGGAAACACTTCCTTCTTCACATGGTGGCAGGACGGAGGAATGCAGAGTGAAGTGGCGAAAACCCCTTATAAAACAATCAGATCTTGTGAGAACTCACTCACTATCATGAGAACAGCATGGGAGAACTGCCTCCATAACCTGATCGTCTCCCACAAGGTCTCTCCTACGATACGTGGGGATTATGGGAACTACAATTCAAGATGAGATTTTGGTGGGGGCACAGCCAAACCATATCAGTGTGTATATGTGTGTGTGTGCGCATACATATATATCTACATGTCATATATGTATCATATATTACATTACCTGTGTTACATAAAATACAGTATTACATATGACACTAGAAGTCTCTCCTACTAGCAGGAATGTTCTTATCAGAGGATGTCCGTTTTCCTGGAACACCTCCAAAAGCACCTGCCGTTAAAGTAGGAGTTAGCAAACTGTGGCTCATGGACCAAATTCATCCCACTGCCTGGTTTTGTAAATAAAGTTTTATTGGAACACAACCACTGCCACCCATTCTTTTACATGTAGCTCCTTTCACAAATGACAGAGTTGAGTAGTTATGGCAGGAACTAAAATATTTATTACCTGGCCTTTACAGAAGGTATTTGCCAACCCCTGTATTAGAGCATGCTTTCTTGTTAGGAAGCCTGGGTGCCCCTCTATTGTTGACTGATTTTAAGTTGGCTACAGTCTCTTTTCAATGTTACCTCTCTGACTACAGAAACATCAAGGAGGGAAAAAAAGCCATCATGAACAGAAGTTTTCAAGTATGACTGAGCAGAATTACCTGGGGAACATTTACAATAGAAATTTCTGGACCTATTCCCAGAGATCATGATTCAGTAGGTCTGGAGTAGGGCCTGGGAAACTTATTTGATACAAATGATTCTGGTGCACAGCCAGGAGCGAGAAACTTGAGGAAAGCACTTGGAAGCTGGAAATCAAACACGCAGGAAGTGAATTCTGATTCAGTCTTGCTGTGTTAACTTGCGTGAATTGCTTCATTGAGCCTTAGTTACCTCATCTGTAAAGTGGAAATAACAGTTTTTCCTTCTGAGGACCAAAAGAAGACAATGGTTATAAAATGCCCAACACTGTGTTTGCACAGAGTAGGCACTTGGCTAATGGTCTCTTCTTTCCTCCACTGGAGAATCCAGTGCCTTAGAAAGCACACCTGTTTGATTTTCTTCATTTTTGTCTGTATTACGTTTCTACTTCTGTTTATGTTATTTTTGCTCTTGTCAAACTATTCCCCAATCCACAAGTCCTTCTCCATGTATATTAAAACTAGATGTGTTTAATTTTTTTTTCTTTTTTACAAATTTGTTTCTCTGGGAAGCACCCAGAGAGTTGAATGACCCTAACTGGGTTGTTAGCCATATGATTGCCAATGGTCTTGATAAATTCTGCAAAATATAATTAAGGCCAAGTTTTTAAATAGCGATTTTCTTAAAAACCTTGATACAAGATGTTAGTCTTTATACATTCAGAAGACAATCAATTGGACAAATTGAGATGAAGTTTAGTGAGAATCTCTTTCTTTAGAAATGGAAATACTTGGTATTAGTTTTTATTTCAGTGTTTTGTAGAAATGAGCAGTGAATCCATCAAGTTCCGGGCTTTTGATGAGAGACTGTCTGTTACGCTTCAATCTCATTCCTCATTATTAGTTTGTTGAAGTTTTTCTATTTCTTCATGATCGATCTCAGAGTTTGTATGTGTCCAGGAATTTATCCATTTCTTCTAGGTTTTCCAACTTGTTGGTACATAGTTGTTCCTAATAGTTTCTAAGGATTCTTTGTGTTTCAGTAGTCTCAGTTGTTAGTCTCCTTATTTGTTTCTAATTTCATTTAGATCTGAGCTCTGTTTTTCTTAATCTACCTAATGGTTTGTCAATTTTATTTATCTTTTCAAAAAACCAACTTTTAGTTTTGCTGATCTTCTGTATTTTTTGTCTCAATTTCATTTATTTCCACTCTGATCTTTATTATTTCTTTTCCTTTACTAATTTTAAGTTGGTTTGTTCTTGCTTTTCTAGTTCCTTGAGGTGCAACATTAGATTATTTAGTTGAAGTCTTTCTGCTTTTTCGATACGAGTGTTTATTGCTATAAACTTCCCTCTTAGTGCTGCTTTTGCTGTATCCCATAGATTTTAGGATGTTGCATTGCCATTTTTATTTGTTTCAGAAACTTAAAAATTTTCTTTCTTAATTTCTTTACTGACCCATTGATAATTCAGGGGCATGTTGTTTATTTCCATGTATTTGTTTGTTTCCTGCTGTTCCTCTTATTATTGATTTCTAGTTTTGTTCCGCTGTGGTCAGAAAAGAAATTGATATGATTCTGGGGATTTGTTGAGGCTCGTTTTGTGGCTTAAGATATGGTCTATTCTGGAGTGTTCCATGTGCTGATAAAAAATTAATGTGTACTGTCCAGCAGTTGGGTTATTTGTCCTGTAAATGTCAGTTGGGTCTATTTGGTCTAGTTCTTTGTTGATTTTCTGCCTTGGTCTCTTTCCCTTACCATCCTGACTGATTGAGAGTAAGCCATCTGTGAGTATTGGACACTGTTGATGTTTTGCTCACCTGTCCTCCTGCCCCCTCTGAGTTAACTGGCAGTCCCAGTAGACTTCCCAGCATGCTAACACCTTCCCGCCTCAAGCAGCAGATCATTCATCTGCTTCACCTGAGACCTTTCTCAGCCCCTTAGGTGCTTGTTCTCCAGGAGTCCAAAACAACCTGGCAGTATGGGGTAGTGGATGGTAACCCCAAGTCCCCTGTCTGCAGTGGGACAATGCTGTGGGGTGTTCTACTTGATTCCTCAGAGGGTCACCAGAAGGATTGAGTCCCAGTTGCTCAACATGTTTGTCTACTCTTTAACATACTCTTTACCGGCTTTTCTTTCTTCCTTGTCTCAGATTTCTCACTTCCTCACTCAGGACGTGTGGGATCATCTCCCAGATGAACTACCAGTTCCTAAGTCCTTGTCTGAAGGTACGCTCTTGTGAAAATCAAAACTAAGACCAGTTTGGACCCAGGACATAACAGAGACCATGGTCTGGCTTTAAACAGGCAGCTTTAAATTTGCCTGTGCATTTCTAGCTTTAGCTTCTTTTTTGCAAGGGGAGCTTAATGATTAGGATCACAGCTGAGGCTCAAGATATAAGAAAAATAAAAATAGCCTCTGAGCTCCAAGTTATGTCTATTCTGAATCTCTTGCTCACAGGTGAACATCTCTAGGCTTCTCTTAGAACCTGCTTATTTTTTTTTCTTTGCATTGATATAACAAACTTGTCTAAATAACTCCCAACTTTATAAATGTTAAAAGCAGCAAATTATAGAAAATTCAGAGGTTACTATTAGTACTGCTGCAAATATAGTTGTTACTAGCCTGCTGGTAAACAAGAAGACAGAAATTGCTCACAGTAAAAAGCACAGTGGTTTATGACCATCAAGTGAAGGGATGTGTAATCCTACATACATATAGACTCCAAGGATTTTGTTCTATTTTAGCCTAGTACAATAACTGATTGTGATGGTTAATTTCGTGTGTCAACCTCTCTGGGTCATGGTGCCCAGATACTTGGTCAAACATTATTCTAGATGTTTCTCTGATGTGTTTTTGAATTACATTTAAATCAGTAGATTTAAAGTAAAGCAGATTTCCCTCTATGATGTGAGCGGGCCTCATCCAATCAATTGAAGGCCTGAGTAGGAAAAAAAAAAAAAAAAACTGATCTCCTCTGAGCAAGAGAGAATTCTGCAGCACATGGCCTTTGTCTTGAGCTATATTGGCTTTTTTTCTGGGTCCTCAGCTTGCTGGCCCTCTTTGCAGATTTTGTACTTGCTAGCCTCTGTAATTGTGTGAGCAAATTCTTTAAAATAGGTATCTTTCTCTATATATACATACACATTCTATTGATTCTATTTCCCTGGAGAACCCTAATATATATCATAAATAAATATTTATGATAATTTACCTCTTTATTCAACACCTATTTATTGAGCACTTATTATGTGCCAAGTACCATTCTAGGAACTTGGAATGGATTATTAAACAATACAGGGTCTTACAGATGAAGACCGTACCTTGGTGTGCTTTTGTTCTAGTGGGAGAAGATAAATGGTAAAAAGTAAACATGAAGCATTAAATTATGTTCTAACATGCTAGAAGTGATAAGTGCTATAGAAAACAAAAGTGAAAGGAAGGCAGTGTGAGGAGGCATTGGGTCTTTAGAGAAGGTTGAAATATAATCAATATATTGGGAAAGTAGGTAACTCTGAAAGACTCACAAATGTGCAAATTGCTTTAAATTAAGCTTTTAATTTTGAGATAATTATAGATAAATGTGCTTTTGTAAGATATAGTATAAAGAGATCCTGTGTACGCTTTATCCAGTTCCCCGCTGTGGTAACATCTTGCAAATCTATACTAAAGATCACAACTAGTCTATTAACACAGATGCAGTCAAGACACACAACAGGTGCATCACTGCAGGTATTTCTCCTCCTGCCTTTTTACAAGCACACACCGCTTCATTTCTTTCCTAACCATTACTATAATTTTGTCATTTTGAGGCTCTTATATAAAAGGGCCTTATGGTGTGTAACCTTTCAGAATTGGTTTTTTTTCACTTGGCATAGATCCTTGACAATTCATTCATGTCAATGAGTGTATCAGTAATTCATTCCTTTTTATTGCTGAGTAGTATTCATGGTATTGATATACCACAGTTTGTCTCACCATTCACCCAATGAAGGGCATCTGAGTCATTTCCTGTTTGGGGCTTTTATGAATCAATTTGCTATAATTGTCCATGTACAATTTTTTATGTGAACATATGTTTTTATTACTTCATAATGAATGCCTAGCGGGTGCAGTTCCAGGGTCCTATGGTAGTTACGTATTTAGTTTTGTAAGAAACTGTCAAACTCTTCCAGAGTAGCTGTGCCATTTAATTCCCATCAGCAATGTATGAGTGATTCAGTTTCACTGCTTCCTCGCCAGCATTTGGTATTATAACTATTTTTAATTTCAATCATTCTGATAAGTGTGTAATGGTATCTCATTGTGGTTTTCATCTGTACTTGACCAATGGCTAATGATCTTCCACATCTTTTCATGTGCTTATTTGCCACCTGTATATCCTCTATAGTGAAGTGTTGCTTCATGTCCTTTGCCCATTTTCTAATTAGATTGTTTAGGTGTTTTTTTGTTTGTTTGTTTGTTTTTTAACTTCAGAGTTTGGAGAAATATCTACATATCTATATACTAGTCCTTTACTAGCTATGTGGTTTACAAGTATGCTCTCCCAGTCTGTAGCTTGTTTTTTCATCCTTTTAACAGGATCTTTTGCAGAACAAAAGCTTTTACTTTTGACGGAATTCAGTTTACCAATTTTTCCTTTTATGGTTCATGCTTTTGCTGTCAAGTATAAGATCTCCTTGTCTAATTCTAAATCCTGAAGATTCTTGTCCGCTGTTTTTTCTTATAAGTTTTGTAGCTTTATGTTTTACATTTAAGTTTGTAATTTTGAATTAATGTTTGTATTCGGTGTGAAGCTTAGGTCAAGTTTCATTGTTTTGCCTATGGATTCAATTGCTTCAACACCATTTGTGAAAAGTCTCCACTTCTTTCATCGAATTGCTTTCGTGTAACTTTGTTGAAAATCAGACGGGGATATATTTGTCGACCTATTTCTGGATTTTCATTCTCTTCTATTGATCTACGTGTCTATCCTTCTGCCAAGACCACACAGTCTTAACTACCGTAGCTATAGAATATGTCTTGAAATCAGGAGGACTGATTCCTTCCACTTTATTATTTTGCAAAATGGTTTTAGCTATTTGTTTCTTTGCTTTTCCATTTAAATTTTAGAATGAACCTATCTATGCCTACAAAAAATCTTGCTGGAGATTTTATAGGAATTGCATTAAATGTGTATATCAATTTGAAGAGAATTGACATATTTATTGTGTTGCTTTTTTCAAAGCACGAACTCAGCGTGTCTCTCCATTTATTTTGATCTGTAATTTATTTCATCAGTGTTTTGTAGTTTTTAGTATAGAAGCCCTGTGTATGTTTTGTTAGATTTAAAACTAAGCATTTTTATTTTTCATTTGCAAATGGTATTGCCTTTTAATTTTTGGTGTCCATTGGGACAGTTTTAATTTCCTTATTTCCATTCTCATTTGTATGTTTTTTTTACTTCCATTATTGTTGTTGTTTGTTTTCACCTTACAGCACTGGCTAGAACTTCCATCCCTGTGTTGAATAAGAGTGATGAAAGTGGACACCGTTTTTCATCGGTGAATTCAATTCACTGATGTAATTCAATTGTTGAATTGAAGGGTGAGTGCCACCTTATTACTGTCAGGTGTGGGAAGAAGTTTCACTTCCCCACTTGGCCTCCATTGACACCCAATGCTGGGAGGTTCCTCATTACTGGTGAGTAAGGTGAGTGCTCCAGATCTTCACTGAGCTTCCATTGATACCTCCTGGACTGAAAGAGGTAGGAATACCTTCTTACTTCTCCCCACATAACCCCCACCAACATCGTGGTGGAGAGGTGGAGGGCCAGCCCCACTACTGCGGGATTGTGTTGAAAATCCTAACTTTCCACTAAGCCTCCTCGGACACCAACTTAGTGTGGAGTGGGAGGTGCACCCAGTTACTTCCAAGTGGAGTGCTACTACCGCCCAGCAAAGATGAGGTTCCTATTTTTATATTCAGCCTCCTTTGATATCCCCGTCTCCCAGTGGGGAAATGGGGAGCCTCATTACATCTCTGTTAGGGTAGGAATCTAGGCTTTCTACTGGACCTTTGCAAACATGAGTAGGGCACAGAATTTTCTGCTGTGTTTGGCTGGAAATGAGCTGCTATTTTGTGGAAATTTTCTGACTTGAAAGATGGAAGCTTGGTTCGCTTGTTGGGTTGCCCTGTTCCTGGTCCTTTGATGGAGGAAGCAGGCTTCTGTTGGGCTTTATTTTGCCTGTGCTAGCTCACATCTATGGGCTGCTGGCTTACTTAGGAACAGTTTGGAATATATGAGGCAAGGAGCTTGGGTCCTGAGTTCCCTAGCTGGCCTATCTTCTTCTCTCTACTTTTCATAGCCTTCTTTTATTTATTTTACCTATAACATCCAAGGTTTTAAGTGTACTTAACAGAAGGAGTAGGAAAAAGCACATTCACTCCATCTTCTCCAAAGCTGAAGTCCTTCATAAGTTTTTTAAATCTCCTATAGCTAAAATGACTAAATTTTTAGTTATCTAGAAAACTTTCGTATCCAAAGTGACTCATCAAGGACAACTGTAAAATTTTGTTTCACCACCTATGTTATTAAACTGGAGATTTCCCCCAGAGAGTAACATTTACTTTGCTTGGTATTCAGTTATAACTATCAGATATTTAAGGCTGAGTCACCTATTTCTAATAACCAAGGTGACTGCACCAAATAATTACATATATAACATATGAAAGGCAGTCCTCCAGCCGAGGGATCTATGGAACCACAGGTCTGTAGAACTAGAGAGAATGTGAAAATCATTAAATCCTTCTGCACCGAGGGGTGGATATCTGAGTTAGCAGAGCAGGAGTTGAAGGTGCAGGTTTTGACATTTTGGCATGGAGTTGGCTGAGCTCAAATTTCTACCCTGTGTTTATAAGCTGGCTGGCTTTAGGCAACTTATTTTGCCTCAGTTTCTATTATTTTTAAATGGAGATTATAATCATACATATTTCAGGGGGTTGAGGTATGCATTAAATGAGCGTATATGAAACACTTATAACAATTATTGGCACATATAACCGTTCAATGAATATTACCTACCATAATTACTCATATAGTGTGATTTAGAGAGATTAGGAAAACTGCTTTCCACCTACTTTCCTGCCTATTTTTTATCAGTAGCTGGGTTTCAACCACTGAGTAATCACTTAGGTGAAGGTATGGGCCCTATTAAATGCAAATGTCAAAAGGTGTAATGTATTATTCTGAAGGCATCTATACCTTGTATTAGAGAGATATAGCTATTGCCTTGGCTGTCGATGGCAGAGACCCAAAATGACAGTGGCTTAAAGAAAGATGGAAGCTTGGTTTGCTCTTATCTGTAAGTTCAGGTGGTCTGGAAGTTCTGGTCTGCAAAATTGCCAGGGCCCAGGCAGCTTCTGTCTCATTGTTTTGCCATCTCTAACATGTTGGCCTTGTCTACATGGTGCTAGATGGCTCATCCTGTATCCATTGACCAAGCATCAGGATGGAGCAGAGACTAAGTGGGAAAGAATCTGCCTTCCTTTTAAGCACATGTCTCCAAAGAAGCCAGCATCACTCCCACTCACATCCCATTGGCCAGATATAGGTCACCTGGTTACATGTAGCTGCAAGTCAGGTTGGGCAGGGATTTCTTCAAAGCAGTTGACTATGACACTATCAAAAAATGCAGTTAATATGGAAGGAGAGTTTGCCCCAAACTGCAGGGTGGATTAGTGTATCTTCTACTGCCTACCTTAAAACCCGTGAAGAATCTTCCTGATTCAAGCCCTTTATCCTCACTCTGTCTTCTTATTTGCCTTGCATATAAATAGTACCTCCTCCTGCTCTCATCAAAAGTCAACATTACTGGGGCAACAGGGAGAAAAGTCAGTTGTCTCTGTTTTAGGCAAAAGCTCACCTTCTCTGTCATTCTTGGCTAACAATACTCACATAAGTTTTGAAAACCTAGGTTATGCTGGCTTTGTGATATTGGAATAATAGCTAATAAATCTCCCTAAACCAGTGGTTTTCAACTGGGGTAATTTTGCTCCCCAGGGGTATTTAGCAATGTCTGTAGGCATTTTTTGTTGTCCCAATTGAGGGAGAGGGCTGTTTTAGTGGGTAGAGGCCAGGAATATGGCTAAATATCCTACAATGCACAGAATAGCACCAACTTATAAAACATTATCTGGTCTGAAAATATTAATAGTGTTCTGGCAGATAAGTTCTGCTCTAAGCTTCAGTTTCTTTCCAGAAAACTGGGACGAAATAGCTTCATAGGTTATATGTGAGGAGGCTCTGAACCGGCACTCGTAAAGGATTTAGCCAAGTGCCTGGCCCATGGTGGGTTCCAGACAACCTCTGTCCTCAGGGACTCTTAATCTTCTCCTTGTTTTTTCTGACTTCTCTGCACTCATCTTCTTGCAATCTTTATGATTGTTATTTTTAATTTTAGATTCAGAGGGTACATATGCAAGTTTGCCACCTGGGTATATTGCATAATGCTGATGTTTGGGCTTCTAATGATCTTGCCACCCAGGTAGTGACCACAGTGCCCAATTGGCAGTTTTTCAGTCCTTTTCCACTCCCTGCCTCCCTCTCTTTGGAATCTGTAGTGCTTATTTTCCTATCTTTGTGTCTGTGTGTGTCCAGAGTTTAGCTCCCACTTATAAGTGAGAACACGTGGTATTTGGTTTTGTTTCTGCATTACTTGGTTTAGTATAAATGGCCTCCAGCTGCATCCATGCTGCTGCAAAGGACATGATTTCATTCTTTTTATGGCTGCATAGTATTCCATGGTGTGTATGTACCACATTTTCTTTATCCAGTTGCCACTTATGAGCACCTAGATTATTCTATGTCTTTGCTACTGTGATAGTGCTGGGATGAACATGTAAGTGCATGTGTCTTTTTGGAAGAACAATTTATTTTCCTTTGGGTAAATACCCAATAATGGAGCTTCTGGGTCAAATGGTAGTTCTATTTTTAGTTATTTGAAAATGTCCAAATTGTTTTCCATGGTGGCTGAACTAATTTGCATTTTAACCAGCAGTGTATAATGTCTTCTTGCAATCTTTAATTCATAGTATGTATGTTTCTTGGGAAGGGGAAATGAGGGAAATTACATTTTACTGTGGAACTGGTGGATACCAGAATTTTAACATAAATTATTTTAAGTAAACATCTCCAAATCATTTGAAGTTGGCATTACTCTCCCCAACTTGGAAATGGGCCAGTGAGGCTCAGGGAGATCTCCCAACACCCCGTGAAAACAGAATTAATCAGTGGCTGAGCAGGGATTCCACATCATATGTGTTTGACCCTGATACGTGTGTTTTGGTTGCAAATTGACTTCTCCCAGTCCTGTAACTTGAAAATTCTAAAAGGGTAAAGAGGGCCAGGTGTGGTGACTCATGCCTATAATCTCAGCACTTTGGGAGGCTGAGGCAGGTGGATCACCTAAGGTCAGGAACTTGAGACCAGCCTGGCCAACATGGTGAAAGCCCCTCTCTACTAAAAATACAAAAATTAGCCAGGTGAGTGGTGGGTGCCTGTAATCTCAGCTACTCAGGAGGCTGAGTCAGGAGAATCGCTTGAACCCTGGAGGTGGAGGTTGCTGTGAGCTGAGGTCACGCCGTTGCACTCCAGCCCGGGCGACAAGAGCGAAACTCAGTCTCAAAAACTAATGACAATAAAATAAAATAAAATGATAAAGAGAATCTGAAGCAACAGAATGCTCTGGGGAAAGTCAGGAGAGACTGTTGCAGGGAACAGGGATGCAGTCACACTTTTTCCCCAGGTTGGGCTTGCAAAGGCAGCATGTACTTCAACCTGTTTAGGAGCCTTGGCCACGTTATCTTGTTCTCACAAAATGGTAGGCAGTGTTATCCTCTTTTTTCCTTGTTGAATCCTAGGAATTGGGTTTATATTAGCATCCTAAGGATGTTGTAAGAAATTACCACAGACTGAGTGAACTAATGCAATAGAAATTTACTCTCTTACAGTTCTGGATGCCAGAATTCGGAAATCAAGGTGTCAGTGGGGCTGTGTTCCCTCTGGAGGCTCTAGAGAAGAATCCTTCTTTGCCTCTTCTGGCAATTGACAATTGCAGGCAATTCTTGGCATCCCTTGGCTTGTGGCTGCATCACTGCCATCGCCGCATCTGTCTTCACTGGCTTTCTTCCCTCTGCATCTGCATCTCTGCATCTCTGTATCTCTACATGGCCTTCTCATAAGGACAGCAGTTATTGGATTTTTGGCTGACTTTAATCCAGCATGACTTCCTCTTAACTTGATTATATCTGCAAAGACTATTTGCAAATGAAGGCACATTCACTGGTGCTGGGGGTTAGGACTTAAACATAGCTCTTGGAGGGACACAATTCAATCCATGATGGGTCTAAATAATGTTTTATAATTGATGTAAAAGCTAAACCATGTTTTCTTAAAACAACTAGAAACTTCTAACCCAGTGGCAACTTTGGGTGTGCAAGAGAGCTCAAAGCAAACTCTCAGTTTCCTGGCAAGAGAGAAGGCCTCCACTGTGTCACCCTGTGGAGACTCCTCCGTGATACTGACATTATTGCAATACATGCAAAACACACAAAAAATCACCTTAGAGTTTGGGGAGGATGAGGATATATAATGGCAGCAATATAAGTAATTTTTTTTTGCCTCTGCATATACTCTTTTAAATTAAAAGAATAAAAACAAAAATACAGATTGGGGTAAGGTCTCTTTAGTTTTTAGAGGCAATATGAAAGGAGAAAACCTGTATGGCTTCTGGTCTTTATATGGTGCACTGGAACAGAAAGTCTTAATTATACCAATCAAGGCGACATCCTTTTCCACTGAACTATGTATTATATTTTCCCTTCAAGACAAAGACGAACATTTATGCAATTAAAATAGGCTGATTGAAAAAAAATCCGTGTCAGGCATAAACTCGGATTTATACTTTCAGGCTCAAATGACTGGGGGAGCGTTTAAAAACCTGCACAACTGAGCAAAAATGGTCTTTTTTCAGCATGTATTTTGAACAGGAAAGAGGAGTTTGCTTTCTCCTGCATTCAGCAGCCCAGCTCCCCTCCTCACTAGTCCAGTGCAGAGCTGGGGCTGCTCCCTCGGGTCCTCATCAGCTTACTCAAACATGCTGTAAAATTGATCTGACAGCCCATGAAAGGGAGTTTAGAGGCAGGGAGGGAAGCACATGAGAGAGCTAAGATTTTGGTGACATGAAACTCTGTATTTTCAAGGCTATCGCCATGTTTGCCTGAGCATTAAGGGCTGTGACATTAGCAAGGCCCTCTGATCTTTGGGCTACAAAATTGTTGTGACAGCGGCCCTACGTGTGTGTGTGTGTGTGTGTGTGCGCGCGCGCGTGCCCATATGTGTGTTGAGGGGGATCTTTTGAGTCCAGAGCTTGAAAATACTTATTGGTAATAATGGGAAAGAAAGTTCTCTGTGATTGAGGGCTGAATCCTTTTGACATGAAGAGCAAAGACAATTAGCATTTGTTGATCATTTGCTCAATGACAGATGCTTTCATTTTTTTTCTTTTAATTACCATGGTCGGTATTATTACCCCATTATACAGATTAGGACACAGAGACCAAGAAGGATATTTGACGTATGTAACAATCGGAAAAACACACGCAGAGACGATTTAGAAGTACTCTGGTCATAGGTCCTGGAGTTTCCTGGGAGCGAGTTAGGATGGCTGGGGCCATGGGAAGGTGCACCAAGGAATCTTGGGACCACAGCTATTTATAATCACAAAAATGTTTCAACTGCCACCAGAGCAAACCAGGTAAATCGGTTCTGTTTGGGAGAAAAGTTTGCTTTCCCTAAGACAAGCAGTTAGTCACATGGTCTGACTTGGGATTTGAACTCAGCTTGTTTTACTGCAAAGATAATACTCTTTCCAATGTGCCATACTCTTGTCTGCTCACTCTATCCTTTCTGTGAGGTCAGAGCCTGCAAATGTGTCTGGAGGAGGAACAGTGGCAGATATTATCAGGGGTGAATGAGGTCAGAGGCTTTCCTGTGAATATCTTTGTCAAGGTGATGAAGAAAGTTTCCAGCAAACTTGAGAATGTGTATCATGTATCATGAGGATTGGAGACTACAAAGGGGGGAAAGGTGTTCAAATTCAAAGCTGGATAATTAAAAACAAATATTATCAACATCAATAATTTTCCCCAGAGCTGCTTCTCCCTTTATGGTATGGAAAGTTTCAAGACCTGTGACCTAGATGTTCTTCTGGAGAGAAGGTAGATATACATGGAGAAAATACCAATATATTTTATGGTTATGCTAAGCATATTTTGAAAACTTCCATTAAGATTTTGGTTTGGCCTGGTGCAGTGGCTCACACCTGTAATCCCAGCACTTTGGGAGGCCAAGGTGGGTGGATCACTTGAGGTCAGGAGTTTGAGACCAGCCTGGCCAACATGGTGAAAACCCATCTCTAATAAAAACAAGAAATTAGCCGGGTGGAGTGGCAGGAGCCTATAATCCCAGCTACTCGGGAGGCTGAAGGAGGAGAATTCGCTTGAACCTGGGAGTCGGAGGTTGCAGTGAGCCAAGATGGCGCCATTGCACTCCATCCTGGGCAACAAGATCAAAACTCCGTCTCAAAAAAAAAAAAAGATTTTGGTTCCCCCACACACAAAAAATAGAGTTTGAAATTTAGCCAATTAATAGTATTCCATGGCTTTTTCTTTACAGATAGATTCAGGTCTCATAAAAAACTATGCCATCTGTACACATTCTGATATGTACAGCGAAATGTTGTCATTGTCTTTCAACTGGCAACCCCAAGCTACAAACGAAAACATGTTGGTGGAAATTAAAGGAAATACCCTCTCTATCCAATTGAAACAGAGAGATGTGTAAAATCCTTTCTTTTGTTTTCAAATAAGGGCAAAAAACAACATTCCCTTCTCTAAACACAAATAGAAATTTATTCACTGGCTTGGAAAATTCAGGCCAAGAATGGACACATTTTCCTCTCCAGAGATCATCCTAGCTCTTATCTCTATTTAAAAACCTTTGAATCTGTGCTTCCTGCTGTTATCTTACATTTTTTAATTGCATCTACCTCACTATGCTGCTTTCGTCAGTGAACTAGTACCACCTCTCCTTTCCTTCTTATAGATTCAAACCTCTTCTGTGATAATCATAGAACTGTAGCATCAGAAGGCAGTTCCCTAAGTGTGGTCTGCCCACATCCCTGGTGGTTAGCCAAATGATCGTAAGTGGTAGAGCGGCAATTACTTTTTAAAAAATTTGACAGTCATATATCTATTTCAATGTATAGTAAATATAGAATTGGAACATCAAACTATGATTTTATAGATATTATTGTCTAGGACCATGCTAAGTTTCAAAAGTGAATCTATTTAGATTAAATAAAATATATTAAGAAAGTAGTGGCATAGGTGTTGTGTGACTCTTATAGAATATAAACCAGTTGGCAGACAATCCTACCGAGGTCTGGAATGGCATTCTCACACTTGGACTATGTTCTCAGCAGGTGGGCAGCTAGCTTCTGCTTATGAGGAGCAGGGGTAACTGCAGTGGCATAGTCTGAGTGAGGATTGAGCAGACCCAAACACAAGTTGAGAGAGGCTGGGCATTAGAAGAGCAAATATCTCTTTTTAAGATTGTTCAGCCTGGTAGGCTGTTCTCAATGTGAACTCAAGAGGCCGCTTCCTCTACTTGCCCATGCAAAGCACAAATCTGAGATCTTACCATTCCAATTTGAGGAAGAGCCACCTGTACCTTGGAGAAACGGAAGCGCATGCAAAAGCCTGAGAACCAGCTGGCTGCAGGCCTGTGCCAGGCGTTTCTGCATTGGATGTGCCTGGGTCAGGGGATAAGTCCATGGGGCTGAGCTCAGTCAGGCCAGTGCTCCCTGTATGTGGTAACAAGAAGGTAAAGGAACAAGAAAAGCTGTTGAACCAGTCATAAATTGGCTGTCTTCTGTGGTATTCAGTGTTCTGTTTATGACTGTAAATTGGGTATGTATCACAACTCTGCTTTTGGGGAAAACAGGAAGTATTTCCCTTAAGGATGGGTTTATGCTGAATATTTGGTGTATTAATTCTCACAGTGCTATAAAGAACTACCTAAGCCTGGGGAATTTATGAAGAAAAGAGGTTTAATTGACTCATAGCTCTGCAGGCTTAACAGGAAACATGGCTGGGGAGGCCTCAGGAAACTTACAATCATGGTGGAAGGCGAAGGGGAAGCAAGCATGTCTTACCATGGCAGAATAGGAGAGGGGGTTGGGGAAGTGCCACACACTTTTAAACTATCAGATCTCATGAGAACTCATTCACTCTCATGAGAATAGCATGGAAGAAATCCACCCCCATGATCTAGTCACCTCCCACCAGGTCCCTTCCCCAACATTGGGAATTACAATTCAACGTGAGATTTGGGTGGGGACACAGAGCCAAACCATATCACTTGGTATGTTGGTGAGGGTTCTCTAGAGAAACAGAACTAACAGGATATATCTATATATTTATCTATACGTAGGTGATTATAAGGTATTGGCTCACTCAATTATGAAGACTGAGAAGTGTCACAATCTGCTTGTCTGCAAGCTGGAGACACAGAAAAGCTGGTGGTGTAGTTTAATGGACTGAGAGCCAGTGCTATAGATTCAAGTTCGAGCCTGAAGGCCTGAGAACCAGAAGCTCCAAGGATAGGAAAAGATTTACTTACTAGCTCATGCAGTCAGACAAAGAACAAATTCAACCTTCTTCCACCTTTTAGTTCTATTTAAACCTTCAACAGATTGGATGATGCCCCCTCACATTGTGGAGGGCCATCTGCTTTACTCAGTCTACCAGTTCAAATCCTAATATCTTCTGGAAATAAACTCACAGAAATCTCCAGAACAAATGTGTCATCAGATATCTGGCCATCCTGTGGCCCAGTCAAATTGACACATAAAATTAACCATCACACTTGGTGTCCTCAACATTGTGCTAATTAAGACTGAGTTATTTAGACTTTGGAAAATATATAGTGAACTGTCGTGCTCATTTGAGGATGTCCATGAAGTCAGCCTTTAGTACTAGATACAAAACAGACAGATAAGAAGAATGGATTGTTTAGGCAGATTCTGGCACAGAACACGGCTGATATTAGAACCTCCCCTCCCCCAGGGTCATGACCTTGGGAAGAAGAGATGGATAAGTAAACCCTTAGACCCATCTCAATCTTACCTCCTCCATAAGTTCTTTCCTATAATAATTGTACCTTATTCTTCCTTGTTCTTCCATCTTCTATATCACGTTATTTGGACAGCGGTTAGGGTAAGCACGCTGCTAATTATGTTTTTGTTTAATCCACTTTGGTAACATGTTAAGTGCCCAGAGTGTAGAGATCTCTTCATGATCATCTCTGCACTCTGCTCAGAGTCCAGCTCAGTGCTTTGTGGAGAATAGTAACTCAGAACAATAGAAATGGAACTGAAGGAGGAGATAGAAGTGGGGAGATGTAACCAAACTCAGCAGGACAGGGCCACGTGGTCACAGAACTACCCAGGAGACTTTGTGCCTGGCCAGCGCCTAGATGACATTTGCTGGACACTTGGCACTAATTGCTGCTAGCTGAGTGGGGAGGGAAAAAAAATCCCAAAATATATTCAGCTGTTCTAGATTTAAGGTTTGCCTGGCTGCTTCATGGTCACAATTGAGCATGCTGGTTACTCTGGGTAAATTAAATTAGCTCCAAAGATATGCCCAATTGCACCCTAAGTTCCAGGTGTTGACAAGTCTTTGTCTCTGAAACAGGATCATTGGTGACAATAAATGTCACATCTTTTGCTTTTGTAAAACCTAAAGGGTTTGTTCACATGGTTTTAAATGGCTAAAGAAAACAGAGCAGCAGGTGCTAAGATATGTGTTGTTCAGTTGCTTAGACAGGCAGATAAGACCCTTAAATGTTGTAGCCTTGCAATTTGGGCTGGGGAAGAGTGATATCTGATGCCATGGCAAGCAGCATAACAGGCTGAGGAAGAACTGTCATTGCATCAACAGGTAGGGATTTGAGTTCTACCTCTGCTGCTTAGTGCCTGTGTCACCTTGGACAAGGTTATGTAACTTCTCTGAGGTTCAGTGTTTTTCCTTTGGAAAATGGATTTTAAAACACTTGCCTCAGTGCTCAATAAATAGTAAGTTTTTTATTATTTTTATATAGGACCTCATTTAATCTTTCCAATAACTTCATGAGTGCTCTATCAATATCCCCATTTTATAGATGAGAAAACCAAAGCAATGGAGGCTTGGAGAATGTATTAGTCAGGGTTCTGCAGAGGAACAGAACTAATAGGATAGACACATGTATAAACAGGAGTTTATTAAGGAGTATTGACTCACACAATTACAAGGTAAGGTCCCACAATAGGCTGTCTGCAAGCTGAGGGGCAGGAAAGCCAGTCCAAGTTAAAAAACCTCAAAAGTAGGGAAGCCTACAGTGCAGCCTTCAGTCTGTGGCCAAAGGTCCAAGAATTACAGAGCTGAAGAACTTGGAGTCCAATGTTTGAGGGCAGGAAGCATCCAGTATGGGAGAAAGATGTAGGCCAGAAGATTAAACCAGTCTAGTCTTTTCACGTTCTTCTGCCTGCTTTTATTCTGGCCTTGATGGCTGCTGATTAGATGGTGCCCACCCAGATTGAGGGTGGGTCTGCCTTTCCCAGTCCACTGACTCAAATGTTAATCTCCTTTGGTAATGCCCTCACAAACACACCCAGGAACAATACTTTGTATCCTTCAATCCAATCAAACTGACACTCAGTATTAACCATCACAGAGAGCATAAGCAGATTGCCCATGGCATTAGAAGTAGAGATGAATTTTGAATGTGTTACAGGACCAACAGGTTTGTTGGCCCACTGTGCAGTAACATACCAATACATTGAGACAGCAAGGTTTGCATCAGAGAAAGAGTTTACTTATCACAGGATGGCTGAGTGAGATGACAAGGATACTGAAATTCAGCTCCTTGAGAAGTTCTGGGCTGGAGTTTTTAAGGCGATTGTGGAGAGTGAGGGGCTGGGAAATTAAGGTCACTGGCTACTTGGATTAAGGGGGATGAAATCATTAGAATGTGGAAACAACACTCTTCAGTGTGTCAGCCTCTTCTCAGTAGTTTCACTGGAATGCAGAATCGGAAAGAACATCTCCAGTATAAAACTTAAGTTTCACAATGCCTAAGTTGTTATCTATAGAGCAGTTAGGGGAATTTTAACCTTGTGACAGGGTCTGCATGATTCTGGGGCAATAGGCACCAACAACTATGAGGAAGCAGGTCAGAGAGCCAGCTCCCCTCATGGTTAATGCTGAATGTGTTGCAAGCTGGATTTATTTTTGTTTCTTCCCCTCCTTTCTTCTTGACTTAAATTTAGTTTTCTTCTTTAATTTTATAAAGTTTATAGGGATGGTTACAAATCCATGTCTCCAGGCCAGTGACTGATCCCACTAACCCACCTTGGTAGCTTATAGCTATTAGTAATTTATATTCCACAACCAGCATAAACATGCTGGATGGGTTCACTTGAAGTTGTCAACTCTCCTTTTCTTCCAAGATGACTCAGAGACTTGCAAACTGAATTTTGTATAAGATGTATCTCTGTCCTCTTTGGCAGCTTGGCATACTGGATCACAATCTAATAATTACTTTCATGGTCATCCAGGAACAGACAAATCCCTTCTTTCCTCATGCCTTCAATGTCTTACCTGAGAAGCAAGAGGGCTGGAGTCTGAGAGATGATCTCCCAGCTCTTACATGCATGGGAACGCAAAAGGCAAGCATCGTCCATTGGAAAAGAAGAAGAAAAAAAAAACCTGTTTGGATCAATAAACACGAACAGGCATAGGAAAACAATCAGAGCTTGATAGATGAGGGAACCTGTCATTATGTAGGTGGGGAAGAAGAGGAAGACAAGGGTGCATAGAGGAAATGGGAGAGATCTGTGGCTCTTGGGGACTTTATTTAGAAAATTCTTCACAATTGTCAGAAAGCTTAAATAGTTTTTGAAGAAATAGGAGTGAAATTCTTTGGCTACAAAGTGTGGACAGGAGACCACTGATCTGTGTGCCTGTGTTTGTGAGAGTGTGAAAGTAGATGGATAAAATTTGCAAGCAGGAATGAGTCAGACAGCCAGCTTCTGGTACCCTTGCTATAACTATCCAGAAGCATGAGTCCATTCTGGTTTTAGGACTCAGGAATATAAATGGAATTTGTATTGCCATCCGAGGGTGGGTGTGAGAACTGGTGAGAATATAATAGATTACTTGTGTTTATGAGGTCTGATATGAGTAGTTTAAGCTGTAAAAGCAAGATATGAGTGAGTCTCATTTTCTGTCATTCTTCCAGTTGCCCCTAGAGAGAAGCGATGACTGGGTACATTCAATCCAATAAATAAATAAACACATACACATTTTGCAATGATTGCTTTCTGCCAATATTAAATATACCTCCCAAGTTGGGAAAATGGCTTATATGTTCTACTGTCCCTCCTGCTTTCTGTCTCCCCAGCCCCTCTCTTCCTTCAAGGCTGAAGACTTCCATAGTCAGTTGAGACTCTGCTTCCCACATTATAATGAAGGTACTTACTCTCTAAATGACTCTCTAGTCCTGATTGTGCTAAATAGGGTTTCTGTGGTTTCAGATGAGGACCATTTTTTGTTGTTATTTAAATGCTGATGGCCTCCCAGACATTGTAGAATCAGTGGGGTGCTGAGGAGTGAGGGAGAGGAAGCTTCTTTGCCAGTCTACAAAGAATTGGGGTAGGAAGCCATGAAAAGAACCCCCGGAGTTTCTAAAACCTCTCAACTGGAGTGGAAGAGGAGGGGTGTCCTTTGTAAATTATCCAAACACATTTCCATAAAAGTTGAGCATTTGTACTAAAATGGGATCTTGGCTTCATTTTCCCTGCAAATGGCCAGGGAGAAGGAAGCACTCTCTCATTGGGTGCAGAGAAGGAAAAATATGGCACCCTGCCTAGAATGGAGATTTTATGTTTTACAGAAATGGCTTAGGGAGGACATCCCGCAAGAAGCTGTTGATCAGTGAAATGTGTATTTGCTCAAAACACGCTTTCCCAGCTGAGCCCCACCCCTTCGTTCCAAGTCTTCCTGGCGGGGTCCTGCACATTTGGCTCCCCCGTCACCTTGTTTAGGACTGTTTCTGCCGAGGATCACACTGTGCAGTTTCAAAGTCATTCTGCTAATGTGAGTGCTTCTCCTATTTTATGCATCAGAAGGCATTCAAAATCTGTCCACAGTTGAGAGCATCAGAAAAACAAAACAAAACAGGTGTTTATAAAAGCTAACTTACTATATGCCCGACCAATTCTAAATACTTTACAAATACTAACTCATTTAATACTCACAACAAACAGTTGTTGCACTTATCATCACCCATTTAAAGAAGACTTAGGCATAAACATGTTAGTTTGCCCAGGGTCACAAAGCTCGCAAGTGATGGAGCCTGTATTTCATTCTGAGCTGTCTCACAACACAGCTCACACTTTAAAGCACAATACTATAATAAAAATAATACCTACTTCATGGGGTTGTTCTGAAGATCAAATGAGATCATCAAGAAGGATAAGCTGTAATTATCCAATGGGGGAGAAGCAGAAATACTTGAGCTGTGTTTCTGTTAGATGCTTCTGATAGAAAAATCACAATTGCCAGGATCCATCCTTCCTTCCTTCCTTCCTTCCTTCCTTCCTTCCTTCCTTCCTTCCTTCCTTCCTTCCTTCCTGCCTGCCTGCCTGCCTGCCTTCTTTCCTTCCTTCCCTTCCTTCCTTCCTTCCTTCCCTTCCTTCCTTCCTTCCCTTCCTTCCTTCCTTCCTTCCCTTCCTTCCTTCCTTCCTTCCCTCCCTTCCTTCCTTCCTTCCCTCCCTTCCTTCCTTCCCTCCCTTCCTTCCTTCCTTCCCTCCCTTCCTTCCTTCCTTCCCTCCCTTCCTTCCTTCCTTCCCTTCCTTCCTTCCTTTCCTTCCTTCCTTCCCTTCCTTCCTTCCTGCCTTCCTTCCTTCCCTCCTTCCTTCCTTTCCTTCCTTCCTTCCTTCCCTTCCTTCCTTCCTTCCCTTCCTTCCTTCCTTTCCTTCCTTCCTTCCCTTCCTTCCTTCTTTTCCTTCCTTCCTTCCTTCCCTTCCTTCCTTCCTTTCCTTCCTTTCCTTCCTTTCCTTCCTTTCCTTCCCTCCCTCCCTCCCTCCCTCCCTCCCTCCTTCCTTCCTTCCTTCCTTCCTTCCTTCCTTCCTTCCTTCCTTCCTTCCTTTCTTCCTTCCCTCCCTTCCTTCCCTCCCTTCCTTCCCTTCCTTCCTTCCCTCCCTTCCTTCCCTCCCTTCCTTCCACTTAAATTTTCCATTGGCTGCCACAGGTGACTGGATACTTGATCTAACTGAGAAGAATTTTGAAATGTGGAAGGGAGGAAGGAAGGAACAAGGAAGAAAGGAGGGAAGTGAGGGAGGGAAGGAAATGGCTCTTTTCTTCCCTGTTTCACTTCCCATTCCCTCACTTCTATGTCCTGAACTCACCCTTCCAAATAAACTTCCCATTCATGAACCATTGTCACCATCTGCTTTCAGAAGGACCCAGGCTGAGATGCTCTCTCTCTTCCTCCTACCCTTCCTGTCTTTCATTTTTTCCTTAGACTTTCCTTTTTTTGAAGTGCTATTAACTTGTTTTCTTAGATTAGGGGATATTTTGATCTTATTAGAGTCATCTGACTGAAAGCCCTAGTTCAAATACAGCAGATTTGGACAGGTAAACTGTCCGCACTGCTTACCAGCCTATCCCAGCGTCCAACCCAGTTCTGGAACATGACTAGTGTTCAGTAAATGTCTATCCAAAGATTTTGGAAAGTGTGGGTTAACCGTCATTGCCCAATCTACCAAAAACACAAGTGTAAAATGTATTTTTACATTAGCAAAATTGGAAAGTTGTATTTTCTTTTTTCTTGTCTTTCCCAGCAAAATCACTAACTTAGGTCTGCTGTTTTCTGTATTTCACTTCACATGTGGAATTTCAATAGTTCAAGAAGACAGGAAGGGCTGGAGAAATACTAAATATATATACTTACAGACACACACACATATATGTGTATATATATACATGCTCATATATATATGTGAGAGTGTAAAAGTAGATGGGTAATATCACTGAAAAAAGGAAAAGGCTCAGGAAGGAAGGAAGGGTAGGAGGACAAGAGAGAAAATCTTAGCCTGGGTTCTTCTGAAAGGAGATTGTGACAATGGTTCATGGATGGGAAGTTTATTTGGAAGTGTGAGTTCAGGACACAGAAGTGAGGGAAGGGGAAGTGAAACAGGAAAGGAAATACACACACATGTGTATGTATATATGTATATACATATATATGTGTATATATACATATATGTGTATATATTTGTGTATATATACATATATACACACATACACACATATGTGTATGTATATACACAAGTATATACATACATACATGTATTTACACATGTATATACATATATACACACAGATGTGTGTGTGTGTATGTTGTTTCTCCACCCTTTCCTGTCTCCTTGAACTATTGAAATTAAAGGAAAAAGCTTCTGGCATGCCAAAATTGAGATATATTTGTGCCTTTCAAGTTACAATTTTGAGGATCACTGGCCCACTGATGCTTCTATCTCTTTAAATTCTTGATTCAGACCAACTACCTAGAATGAACCTTTTCCAGGAGAGACTGTTACCCCGTGGACGAGGAGATGGTAAGGCATAAGTAGGTACAGCTGGCATGGTCTGACAAGCATGTACTGTAAAATGAAATCATTGCACCAGAAGATTAGAGGTGATAAAGAAAGTAAAATATGGAAATTTGAACAGAAAAACAAAGTAATTCATTGGAGAATTAAAGGCAAGACTAAAAGTCTGGATTAAAGGGGTAATTGTGCTTCATTTTATCGCAGTGGTTTGTTGTTTTATTGATTGATTGACTGATTTGTCATTTGTTGAGTGCCTGCTATGTGACAGATGCCCTACCTACACACATCTGTGTGTGTTATATTGTTGAACTGTAATTGAGAACTGTAGTCTTGATTCCTGAAGTGTATAGACTTGTCTTTATTTCTTATTTGTTTATTTTTAATTTTTTTTTCACCACCAACATAACCAAGTAGTGATTATAAGGCATCCCTGTAAACCTTTTAAGCTGCTTTTCTATGTTTAAGGACATTCCTATGTTATGAGTTTGCTTCTTTCCAAAGTGAAAGCCAGAAACTCACCTTCCAGCTTTCCTTGCTCTGGGTCAGACACAATGGCGTGAGATGTCCATGTGGAAACTAGTGTAATGGATACTTTCCTTACTCTGGGTCAGACACAATGGCGTGAGATGTCCATGTGGAAACTAGTGTAATGGATACTTTCCTTGCTCTGGGTCAGACACAATGGCGTGAGATGTCCATGCGGAAACTAGTGTAATGGATATCCAGGTGCTGGGCAGTGACAGGCACATTGCCCATTGCTGTGCAGAGGTAGCAGTGGTGGCAGAGGTTCTAGTGGTACCCTACAGCATCAGAGGAACAATCCATGTTACCTCTGCCCAGAAGTGGCAGTAGTTGTGCCACTCCTGGAGCAGTCCTTTATTATAATTTGAAAGTTATTCCTGAATTTGTAGCCTTCAGTCTTACTTCAGTCTTTCCTTAAATTTCTAGAGCTTTTGTGATTAAACCAGTTGAAATAATCTCATAACTGATTCAATGTCATACTCACATTTCAAATTTCAAAATGATAGCCTGAGAACTATTTGAAATAGCTTCCTTCCACATCAAACACCAGAGAATGATAGATTTTTTTAAAAAATAAAATAAAATATATATTTTAGAAATAAGAAACAGTAGCTTTTAAAAATTAGAGAAAATGGGCCGGGTACAGTGGCTCATGCCTGTAATCCCAGCACTTTGGGAGGCTGGGGTGGGTGGATCACCTGAGATCAGAAGTTCAAGACCAGCCTGGCCAACATGGTAAAACCCCGTCTCTACTAAAAATACAAAAATTAGCTGGGCATGGTGGCAAGCGCCTGTAATCCCAACTACTTGGGAGGCTGAGGCAGGAGAATTGCTTGAACCTGGGAGGCAGAGGTTGCAGTGAGCCAAGACTGCGCTATTGCACTCCAGCCTGGGCAACAGAGTGAAACTCTGTCTCAAAAAAAAAAAAAAAAAAAAAAAGAAAATAATTTCCTGGACCATAAGCTGCAAACAATTCCTAGAAGAAGGGAAGGCTGTGGGTCAGTTATCACTGTGTAACAAACCTTAAAAAATATCAGTGACATATAGCATACAAATTTATTTTTCATTCGTGAGTCTTAAGTGATATGTGTCACACTAATGTTGAGTTTTATCAGTGAATTAATGGTCATCTCAGTAGTGACACCTGCTGATCAAGAAGTAAACTCCGTTAGTGGCTTTCCATTACACTCCGGATTAAGCCCCAAATCTGTAACATTGTCTACAGGGCTGTGTGTGCACTCCCAGCCTCATCTCTCACTACTTCCGGCCTGGCTTATTCCATGCCAGTTACGCTGCCTTCATTTAGCCCCTCAAATCAACTGGAATATTTCTAGACTTGGAAACTTTGCGCAAGCTGTTCCTTCTATTCAGAGCACTAACATCACTCTCCTTCTCCAATTTGCTTGGTAAATTCTTTTCTCTTGAGAAATCAGTTTAACCTCATCTTACCTAAACCTTCCCTGTCTTTCCAAGCTAGAATAGTTTTTCTTATTATCTACTCTCATGATGACACCTGTTGCTTTCTGTTTGTGTTACTTAGTCACAATATAATTTTCTATTATATGCCATACTTTTTTTAATGTCTGTTTCGCCAGTGTGGCTAGAAGATACTTGAGGGTTGGAATCATGATGTTTTTGTTCAGTGTTGTATTATGAATTATTGATCTAGTGTTGGGTTTTTAGTAGGTTTTCAAGAAATATGAATGAATGCCTGTTTAAATAAACTGATATGTCAGGGTATGCACAACTGAATTGTGAATATATACCAGTTAATTTTGTGAATGTAACTTTTGTGGTTGATTAAGTAAAACATGCACCGCTATGAGAGAAAGAGCTGTAGGGAATTTGCTAGTGTTTGGTTTCACAAAAATACTGAAAGTTAGTTTGTCTATTATCCTAAGATTGGCTCTTAGGTAATCAACGTGTCACATTAAGTTGAGCTTTACCAATGGTCACTCAATACTAACACCTGCTCTTCAGGAAGGACACACTTCCTTCTCCCCATTAGCTATAATGTTTTTATTTGTCCTCCTCTTCACAGCTTCTATCAAAACTTGAAGTAGACAAGGACCTGATATGCAATGGAGTGAACGTTTGTGTTACCCCAAAATTCATTCGTTGAAATCCTAACCTCTAAAGTGATTGATATTAGAAAGTGGGGACTTTGGGAGGAGAGTAGTTCCTGAAGGGAGAGCCCTCATAAATGGAATTAGTGCTTATAGAAAAGAGGCTGCTTCTACCACGTGAGGTTATAATGAGAAGACAGGGGACTGTGAGGAAGAGAGCCCTCACCAGACACTGAATCTGCTGCAGCCTTGATATTGGACTTCCCAGTCTCCAGAAGTATAAGAAATAAATTCCTGTTGTTTATAAGCCACCCAGTCTAGTATTCTGTTACAGCAATCCTAATGGACCAAGATGTTTTTACAACTTGTACATATTGTTTTACAATCTTGTACATTGTACAACAATGTACAAGAAGTTTTTAGTTGTCCATTTAACCATCCTATGCTCTTTTTTGTTAATTAGAATCAGTTTTGTTCAGACCTATCAACTTCAAGGCCAAGGATTTTATAAGAGACAGTCCAGCCCTAGTCCTAGGTATGAGTCTTGATTAGTTTCAACCAATTATGATGATTATGAATAGATTTTCATTAAAGAAAATTGAGAACTCCAAAAAAGTAGAAAACATACTGATGTTTCACTATGCAAATGTAACCACTTCCCATATTTTCTTGAAATTCCTTCTTGTCTTTTTTCTCTGCACTAGTGAATTGTTTTAGCATATAGTATTCATAATCTCATATGCTATTGTATCCTACCTATTTACATGTATACATTGTGATCCTTTTTCTAAGTCTAATTCTTATTTTTAATGGCTGCATATTTCATTAAGAAATTGTTTCTCAACTAACATAAAGATGTTACTGTTTGTATTAGTTTCCTAGAGTTGTGGTAACCAATTACCACAAACTGGGTGGCTTAAAACAACAGAAATTTATTCTCTCACGTTTCTGGAGGCTAAAAGTCTAAAGTCAAGATGCTAGCTGGCCATACTCTCTGTGAAGGCTCTGTGTCTGGAATTGGTGGGTTCTTGGTCTTGCTGACTTCAAGAATGAAGCCGTGGACCCTTGTGGTAAGTGTTACAGTTCTTAAAGATGGTGTGTCTGGAGTTTGTTCCTTTAGATGTTCACATGTGTCCAGAATTTCTTCCTTCTGTTGAGTTCGTGGTCTTGCTGACTTCAGGAGCGAAGCTGCGGACCTTTGTGGTGAGTGTTACAGCTCACAAAGGCGGTGTGGACCCAAAGAGTAAGCAGCAGAAAGATTTATTGTAAAGAGTGAAAGAACAAAGCTTCCACAGCATGGAAGGGGACCTGAGTTGGTTGCCACTATTGGCTGGGGCAGCCTACTTTTATTCCCTTATCTGACCCCACCCACATCCTGCTGATTGGTCCGTTTTACAGAGAGCTGATTGGTCGGTTTTTGACAGGGTGCTGATTGGTGTGTTTACGAACCTTGAGCTAGACACAGAGTACTGATTGGTGCATTTACAGTCATTTAGCTAGACACAAAAGTTCTCCAAGTCCCCACTAGATTAGCTAGACACGGAGCACTGATGGATGCATTTACAAACCTTGAGCTAGACACAGGGTGCTGATTGGTGTGTTTACAGAACCTTGAGCTAGACACAAAGTGCTGATTGGTGCATTTACAAACCTTTGACTAGACATAAAAGTTCTCCAAGTCCCCACGGGACTCAGGGGCCCGGCTGGCTTCCCCTAGTGGATCCCACACTGGGCACCGCAGAGCTGCCCACCAGTCCTGCACCACGCACTTGCACTCCTCAGCCCTTGGGTGGTTGATGGGACTGGGCGCCACGGAGCAGGGGGCGGCGCCTGTCAGGGAGGCTCCGGCCGTGCAGGAGCCCACAGGGTTGGGGGTACTCAGGCATGGTGGGCTGCAGGTCCCAAGCCCTGCCCTGCGGGGAGGGGACTGAGGCCCAGCAAGAATTCCAGCGTGGTGCAGGCGGGCCAGCAGTGCTGTGAGACCCTCTGCACCCTCCGCAGCTGCTGGCCCGGGTGCTAAACCCCTCACTGCCTGGGGCCTGTGGTGCCGGCCTGCCGCTCTAAGTGTGGAGTCCGCCCAGCCTGTGCCCACCCGGAACTTGCTGCTGGCCCTCGAGTGCCACGTGCAGTCCCGGTTGCCACCCGCACCCCTCCCTCCACACCTCCCTGCAAGCAGAGGGAGGCTGCTCTGGCCTCGGCCAACCCAGAGAGGGGCTGCCACCCGCAATTCTCCCTCCACACCTCCCGGCAAGCAGAGGGAGCCTGCTCTGGCCTTGGCCAACCCACAGAGGGGCTCCCACAGTGCAGCGGTGGGCTGAAGGGCTCCTCAAGCGCAGCCAGAATGGAGGTTGAGGCCAAGGAGGTGCCGAGAGTCAGCAAGGGCTGCTAGCACGTTGTCACCTCTCAGCTCTAGGGGAGAGCTTATCCAGGCCTCTCTCCTGGCTTCTGGTGTTGCAGGCAATCCCTTGCCATGTAGATGCACTTCTTTGATCTGTGTCTCCATCCTCATATGACCTATCCTTGTGTGACTCTGAATGTCTTCTCTTTTTCTTGTAAGAACACTAGTCATATTGGATTAGGGTGGATCTTAACTTGAACACATCTGCAAAGACCCAATTTCCAAATAAGGTACTATTCAAAGGTGCTGGGAATTAGGACTTCAATGTATCTTTTTGGAGGATATAATTCAATTCTTTATACTATTCATCTGAAGTTGAAGAATTATTATAATTTTTTCTGTTATATGTACCACACCATTTAACATCTTCATTCAGTGTTTTCTACATCTAGAATTATTTACTTAGATTTCCCAGAGAGGAATTCCTGAGTAAAAGTATGAAAATGAGCATTTTAAAGTTCTGCAAATTGCTAGCCTCTTTTCCAAAATTACCAATTGCTAATTGTCATTAGCAATATACAAGGGTGTCTCTTTCATCTCGTTCTAGTGAGTATTTGGATTTTTTAGTTTAAAAAATACACACACAAAATGATTGATCAGGAAAAAATAGTATCTCCTAATGTGCATTGAGATCAAACATTTTCCCATGTTTGATTTGCTAATTTCATTTCCCTTTTTGGTGAATTTTCTGTTTCTTTCCTTTGTTGACTTACCTATAGGAGTCTTCATGCTTTTCTTATCTGTTTTTCAAATGTGTTGCATTATTTTTCCTAGTCTGCTGGTTCTCATTTTTTTTCTTTTTGTCCTGCAAAAATTCTAGTTGGTATGTTCTTGCCTGCAAGAGTGATTTTGAAAATGTAAACAAGTATAGTGCAAACACAAATCCATCAAAATGGGTGCTGTTTGTGCACTGTACTAGGATCTGTCTGCCCATCTTTCCTTATATGAATTATTTTATTATTCTTGAAAACAGAAAGTCTCCCTTTAAAAAAGGGAATTAAATTGAATATGTTTTAATTTTTATTTATATACATTATATTTTTAATTAATTAGGATATCTTTTATTATGTGGAATAAGGTAATTATTTAAATATATTATGTTCCAAATTGTTAGCTGATTGATCCAACCTCATTTATTAAATAACTTGAGCTTTTCTGAAAATTGGCTTGTGATGAATTCTTTATCGTATATTAGAATATGATAGATAATGGGATCATTTTCTGGGCTGTGGTCCCTGGTGCTATTTTGCACATATGTCACATTATTTAAATCTTTATAGCTTTATAGAATGCAGTGTACTTCCCCTTTAAAAATTTCTTCAATATTCTGTTTCTTTTTATAGGTGAATCTTAGAGTCATTTTGTTAAAGTCAGGTTGGAATTTTTGTTAAAATTGTAGCAAGCCACACATTAATTTAAGAAGAATTTATACTTTAGCAATATCCAGCCTCACCATATGGTATCTCTCTCTCCTTCTATGCAAGACTTCGTTTATATCTCTTCGTAAAGTCTTTCAGCTTTCTATGTAGGTCACACAGTTTTCATTAGAATTATCTCATGATATATTATCGTTTTTGTTGGTGCTGGAAATAGGACTTTTTAAATTATTTTATACATTATTTTTGGTACTCTGTATTTGTTTATCTTGCATTCAAATTGCTAAGTTACATTAAATTTTGATAGTTTATACCACATGCCTTTGGAGCTTTCAGACAGATAAGCACATGATCTACAAGGAATAATATTTTCTATTTTAAATATTTTTTGGTCAGAATTTCTCAAACAATATAAAATATGATGATAAAAAATTTGCTTTTTTGGCTCTTGATTTTGATATGAAGTGACTGCCAACTATCAGTGTGAAATACATTTTCTTTTTCTGGTAAGTGGCTCTTCTTATATTCCTACTTGAATTTTAAAAATAGACTGGTCATAAATTTTGTAAAGTGCCTCTGCATCATTTTGATATAATTTTTGTTGGCTTTGACCTATTGCGGTGATATGTGATGATAATAGCTTTTTATTTGCAAACCATTATTAAAATCCTACATTATATCCTGTATGACCCTGGTCCTGGCAGACTTAAAAAATACAAAGTTGAATTACACTTAATATTTCACTTTATTAATTATTAACAATGGGTTTTTAAATCATTAATTGCTAATAAAACAGCAACAATAATTTGTTTTTGTCACATAGACCTTACCTCATAAAAAAGAAAAGAATTTTACAACCTAGAGACTTGGTCTAGTACCAGAACCTGGGGCTACTCCAAGATAAAGATATTGTTCATTTACTTATTCATCCATTTGGGCATTGTTTGTCTCTCCACTGTAAATTCCCAAGCATTTTCTGAGTAGCCCCTGTGCTGGGCAGAGGTAGAATTTCCAAGGTCAGTCCCTGCGGTCAAGAAGACTTAAGTTTATATCCTGACTCTGTTATTTATTTACTGACTATGTGAACTTGGGCAAGTTTTCTAACTCTGAAAAGTCTCAAGTTTCCTCATTGGCAAAACAGGCATAGTGAGTAGCACCTGCTTGATGGTGCATATGCAAATAGTGTCTATCAAGCTCTTAACGGCATCTGCACACCAATACTCAATCCATATTATTATGATGTTATTACTACTTCCCGGGATATAAAGATGGATAGGTCTGTGCTCTGTGCTGGACAGCAGGGGTTATGTAGTAACTGCATATCATCCAGTCCTTCTCAAGCCTCCACTAAAGATTTGAGGGTTTTCTCAACTTGTATATTATTCCGGGTCCCTGGGATTCGAGCCCATTTCCCTTCATCATCCTGAAAGCCACACATACACTCCTCATCACCCAGTCTTCATTTCTATCCCTGTATAAGGGATAAGAACTGCTGGATAAGAACTAGAACAGCTCGACCATTATAGGAGAAACGTAAGCCACGTAACCAAGTCACCTGTGCCATGATTACCGATGAATTCTTGGTGGGGTAAGATGAGTTGAATATACTTATGGCGGGTTTCTGTTAAAGCTAGCATCAGACCATAACCTTGAGAACTCTCACTTCCAAGGGTGGTCTCTCTTTGCTTTGTCAGCATGAATCAGTAGCCTCAGCTGCAGAAAAGATTCAGAACATGCAGATGGCTTCACTTCCCCAGCGCTGTCCTGATCTCTCCTGACACAAGCTAAGTTTCAGAGGTCTTGGCCTTGATTGCCTTTTAACAAGTGGCCTCTGGATTGAACATGCTTCATCCGTATCATCAAGGTTGGCCGCCTGTTACTTTCTTGGTGATTGTGATGATTTATTTTATTTTGCAAAAATGATTTATTTTCTTGGCCTCCCCTCCTTTGAAGAAACTTAGCTAAGTTGTCTTGTCCCTTTGCCCTCTGCCCCGGACCCTTTACCGTAAGTCACATTTCAGAACACTGCCCCTCCTTCCCATGGGTAATGGGGTTTCTGCAAAGGAAGCATCTTTGGACCTTTTGGGTTGCTGAATTGTGTCAGCCTGGGAGACAAGAAGTTTGTTATGCGCATTGTGTCAGCTGCAGACATAATTCACGAAACCATCCCAGACACAGGATGTCACCAAGTGATGCTTCAATTTTACAGTCTCCCAGAGCTCCTGTTAGCAAACAGTGTTGAGTGAAAGCTGGGAGATTTTCAAAGGCCATGGACTTTCCTTTCCTTCCCCTTGGTTCCCCTTTACTTTGTCTCCTCCATCTTTGCCTTTCTGTATGGGTCATGCTGTGTGCCCCTAAGATTTTTAAGGCCAATTAGCAGGTTAGAGACTGTCAAGCCATATTGACCTGTGAGATCACAGTATTTACTGTCACCGTAATTTTTCATAATATTGAAGCTTATACAGGCCCTCTCCATGGCTTTGTTCAAAGCCTGGTGGGGAGAAGGCTGTTTAGATACCATAATCAGAATTCTTGAGCTGAACCATTTTTTAATTACAGCTTCGATAGGGAGCTGTGCAGTTTGGGAAAGGAGTCCAGCTGGGAGTTAGCATCTCTTTGATCACAGGGCTGAATGATTCACTTTGATCACAGAGACAACAGTTCATAAAAGAGCCTGGTCTCTTTCTGAAATTTGCAGGTAAACAGAGGGATCACTTGAACCGACTGTGGAATGAGCAATTCAGATCCAAGACAATGGTCTTCTTTGAACTGGATTTAGAGGCCTATTGATTAACATAGCAAAGGGAATTGATGGGTGGAAAAAGGTGGCTTTAGTCCCTAGACAGGTGCATCAAGAGGTCACTGGCTAGTTACTCTGTGGTTGGGCTCCCAGGTTTGGGATAAATCCCTCTTTGGGGACTGCATGTTGTTCAGGCAAATCTGTATAAAAATAAACATTGCAGGTAACCTCAGAGGGAAAGACTTGATCTAAAGAAGGTGGTTAGAACAATAGGAAGCTTGCAGGCTTTGGAGTCAGGGGACCCCGAGATGAGATCCTTACCTCTCCATTTTTTTTTTCAATATGCAGGACAAGGATCTAGATGCTTAAACCCTTCTGTGCCTAAAGTCTTTTATCTGTACAAATTGGACATATTTAGGTTGCTGCTAAAGTCGTTGCACTTCAAGGGTTATTTTAATACTTCAAGGGTTATTTTAAAGGTTTAATGATGTGCATTTTGAGAAAGAAGCCCTGCTAGGTACCAGACATGTTGGGAAAGAAAAAAATACCAAGGTGTCCTAAAACTACTGAGAAATTGTCCTGCCTATGCTACTGAGAGGAAGCTATACTTGATTTTCCTGAGCAAATTGTTTTAAAGTGCTATTTGAATTATATTCTAATGGGATTTGTTTGAACATTTTATATATAAGAAGCTCCATTTGGCTAAATTATAGTGCTTGAGTTTTGGGGGGTTGTGGGGGTACTGCTGCATGACACATGGGGGAACTGTATAAACGCGGTTGCTGAGTTTTAAGAATATTGGTTGGGCAGGGATTATTTAGCATTTAGTTGTGAATGTGATGTGTGTGATTTGGTTGGTTCCTCTTGTATTACCCCATAACACACTGGTCACTTGACATCTGGTTGTGACATACAGATAAATCATCAAGATCTGATAGTCACTGGAAAAAGACATTGGCCCTGAATAAATAAGCCAGTCTCTTTGAACAGAAAACAAAAGGCCCAGGGTTGTCTATGCCTAAGACTTGGATCCTAGGAAGGAAACACACCATCTACAGAATGGCTCCATCCGATTTTCTTTCCCATTCTTCTCCTATAGCTGCCTACAGCTCTGCTATTGGCTACTTGCATTTCTGTGTCATGGTCAACACTCTTTTATGGGGAGCAAATGGGGTTGGAGAAGGGAGGGAAAGTTGGCTTTGTGTGGAGTGTCCACCTAAAAATTCCTGCTACATCTTAATCAAGGGATGCCAGGAAAGTGAGGCATGGGACCCCCTAGTCATTAAAAACACCAGGTCGGCAACACTACTTCATCTCATTTTAATGAGTCATTGGTGAACACCTACCGTGTTGTTTTGCTTTGGCTTCCATGGCAAAGTGCTACACTTCGTGGCTTAAACAACAGAAATGTATTTGCTCACAGTTCTGGAGGCTAGAAATCCAAAATTTTAGGTGTCAACAGGCTTGGTTTCTTCTTCTTCTTCTTCTTCTTCTTTTTTTTTAGATGGAGCCTCACTCTGTCATCCCATCCAGGCTGAGTGCAGTGGCACGATCTCAGCCCACTGAAACCTCCACCTCCTGGGTTCAAGCGATTCTCCTACCTCAGCCTCCCAACTAGATGGGATTACAGGTGTGTGCCACTACGCCTGGCTAATTTTTGCATTTTTAATAGAGTTTTGCCATGGCTGGTCTCAAATTCCTGACCCAAGGTTATCCTCCTGCCTCTGACTCTCAAAGTGCTGGGATTGCAGGTGTGAGCCACTGCACCCAGCCAGGCTTGGTTTCTTCTAAGGCCTTTCTTCTTGGCTTGATGATGGCCCCCTTCCTGCTGTGTCTTCATCTGGTTCTTCCTTTGTGTGTCCACAGGTCTGTGTACAAATTTCGCTTCTTATAAGGACACCAGTGATATTGAATTTGGGTCCATCCTAATGACCTCATTGTACTGTAATTATCTTTTTGAAGATCCAAATACAGTTTCCAAATACAGTCACATTCTGAGGTACTAGGGGTTAGGACTTCCAACATACGAACTTTGGAGGAACACGATTCAGCCCAAAGCACCTGGTCTCCATCTCCATCCCCAGGAATCCTTTTCTCTGTTTCCTAGTAACTCTGTGCCTCAGTGTCTTCATCTGTGAAATCAGGTGAATAGAAATATTTTAAGGAATAAATGAGTTGAGCTCATGGAACAGTACCTGACACAGAGTAAACGTTCAGTAAGTATGAGCTGTGATGGTGGCAATCATTTCAACTTTCTTACAAGTGCTCTTGAAATTTCCTTTTCTTCTCCCTACGTCAAAATTGTTTTCTTTTTTCTTTCTGTCTTTTTTTTGTTTGTTTTGAGACGGAATCTTACTCTGTTACCCAGGCTGGAGTGAAGTACCACCTCTGCCTCCCGGATTCAAGTGATTCTCCCACCTCAGCCTCCCAAGTAGTTGGAATTACAGGCACCCGCCCCCATGCCCAGCTAATTTTTATAGTTTTACTAGAGACGGGGTTTTGCCATGTTGGCCAGGCTGGTCTCAAACTCCTGACCTCAGGTGATGTGCCCGAGTTGGCCTCCCAAAGTGCTGGGATTACAGGTGTGAGCCACTGTGCCTGGTCCCTACACCAGGATTGTTAAAGTGTGATCAGGTGACCACCGGCATGAAAATTCTCAATGGCGGGATGAATCTTAGATGGCCTCAGGTCTAAGAAGCCCAGCCCTAGGGTGAGTGCGGGAATTTCTGAAGACAACAACCTCTTGAGAGCAGTGACTATGTGTGAGACATCCGTGAATCCTGGTTCTCTCTCACTTGGGGCTTGGAGCCAGTGCTCGTCCACTGCTTACTGCACCAGCTGACAGTTGGACGTTTTAGATGGGAGAGGAGGGAGACATCATCCAGGGTACGGTATGATGGAACAAAACAAGGTACGAATGACGTTTTGGACATTTCCTAAATGAGGAAGCTGAGGAGAGTCCTGTCAACTTGGCCAATTTATAGTTTTGATTTTGTGCCCAGAAGCTGTTTGCAGAGAGGATATTTTTAGAAATATGAAAATAAATACAATTAAATTAGAGAGATATGTCAAGTATTTTTTTTTCTTGTTTTAAGACTGTCCTCTGACCATTACAGCTTAGGTAATGACAACTCTTTGAATAACAGTGCCATATTTTCTAATTAAACAATCAAGGCTCACCAATCATTACATTAACGAAGATAAGGGTCAAAAGGCTAGAACCTAATGGGAAAGGAATTTTAAATGGACAGAAATGGCAATAAAAATGGAAAATTTTTTCTGACTCTTTTCTGTATTTTATTAACACTTTGTGGCCTGAATATGTTTAAACAGCTCTTTGCCACTTAATGTAAAAGTTAGCCTTTGGAGATGAGAACACACACACACAAATACACACACACACAGAGTAGAATCAGGCAGACCTAAGGTTGCACCCTGGCTTACTAGCTGTATGGCCTCAAGAAGGTTCCTTAACCTCTCAGAATCTCAGTTTTCTCAACCACAGAATGGGAAGATTTAATACCAACACCATAGTTTGGCTATGGGAATTAAATTAAATAATATATATAAGATGAATATGCAGTTGACCCATCATGGTCAAGAGGTAGGGAATGTTGCTTCAATTATTTTCTTTTCTCAACCAAATCAAATGTGACTAAACTGGCAGATACTAGAGTTGGCTAAAAAAAAATTTTAACTTCTTAGTGACTCCTTCTTAGAACCCTACAACCCTACCCTTAGAGCCCTACTCTTGTAACAACCTGCAAGAGTTGGAAGATATTTATAGGGATTTCTAAGGCTGAGGACACCATTCTGAGGTTTTGCCTTGCCTAGGACCACATGGTGCAGAGCCCTGCTGGTAGCATCTGCTTCCCTCTTATAGGCGCACTTAGCCACACTGCTATTTGCCCCAGCTCCCAAAGATCTGGAAGCAACAGCAAAATCTCAGGCAACCACGCAGGTCAAGTCAGTCTGAGATTTTGATACTATTAATGACAACATCTGGAATTTGCAGGCATACTTTGTAGATATTGCAAGTTCAGTTTGTCTCAAACTACAATAACATGAATATCATAATAAAGTAAGTCATACAAATATTTTACTTCCCAGTGCATATAGAAGTCATATTTCCACTATACTATAGTCTACTAAGTGTGAGATAGCAGTATGTCAACAGAAACAGTGTACATACCTTAATTTTTAAATACTTAATTGCTAAAAAAAAAAAAAAAGGCTATCATCTGAGTCTTCAGTGAGTCATAATCTTTTTGCTGATAGAGGATCTTGCCTCAATGTTGATGACTGCTGACTGATCAGAGTGGTGGTTGTTAAAGACTGGGGTAGCTGTGACAGTTTCTTAGGACAACAATGATGTTTGCCGCATCGATTGACTCTTCCTTTCACAAAATATTTTTCTGTAGCATATGATACTGTTTGATAGCATTTTACCCACAGTATAACTTCTTTCACAATTGGAGACAATCCTTTCAAATCCTGCTGCTGCTTTCTCAAATAAGTTCATGTCATATTCTAAATCATTTGTTGTCATTTTAACAATGTTCACAGCGCCTTCACCAGTAGTACATTCCATTGTAGGGAGCCACTGTCTTTGCTCATGCAGAAGAATCTACTCCTCATCTGTGAAAGTTTTATCATGAGATCACAGCAATTCAGCACACCTTCAGGCTCCACTTCTCATTCTAGTTCTCGTGCTATTTTCACCACATCTGTAGTGATTTCCTCCAAGAAGTCTTGAACTCCTCAAAGTCATCCATGAGGATTGGAATAAATTTCTTCCAAATTCCTGTTAATGTTGTTATTTTGACTCTTCCCATGAATCAAAAATGTTCTTAATGATGTTTAAAATGGTGAATCCTTTCCAGAAGGTTTTCAATCGACCTTGCCAGGATACAGCAAAGGAATCACAATCTATGGCAGCCACAGCCTCACAAAAAGTATTTCCTAAGTTATAAGACTTGAAAGTTAAGATTACTCATTGATCCATGAGCTGCACAATGGATGCTGTGTTAGCAGGCATGAAAACAACATTAATTTCCTTGTAAATCTCCATCAGCGCTCTTGGGTAATGAGGCGCATTGTCAATGAGTAGTAGTATTTTGAAAGGAACCTATTTTTCTAAGCAGTAGGTCTCAGCAGTGGGCTTAAAATATTCAATTAACCATGATGTAAATGGATGTGCTGTCATACAGGGTTTGTTGTTCCATTTCTGGAGCATAGGCAGAGTAGATTTAGCATAATTCTTAAGGATGCTAGGATTTTCAGAATGGTAAATGAGCATTGGCTTCAACTTAAAGTCACCAGCTATATCAGCCCCTAACAAGAGCATCAACCTGTCCCTTGAAACTTTGAAGCCAGACATTGACTTCTCTCTTACTGTGAAAGACCTATATGGCATCTTCTTCCAATAGAAGGCTGTTTCATCTAGATTGAAAATATGTTGCTTAGTGTAGCTGACTTTATCAATGATCTTCGCTAGGATAACTTGCTGCAACCTTGCCATCAGCACTTGCCGCTTCACCTGGCACTTTTACGTTATGAAGACAGCTTATTTTCTTAAACCTCATGATCCTCCTTCTGCTAGCTTCCAACTTTTCTTCAGCTTCCTCATCTCTCTCAGTCTTCATGGAATTGAAGAGAATTAGGGGCCTTGTTCTGGATTACACTTTGGCTTCAGGAAATGTTGTAGCTGGTTTGATCTTCTATCCAGACCCCTAAAATTTTTTCCATATTAAGACTCTTTTGCTTTATTAGTCACAGGTTCACTGGAGTAACACTTTTAATTTCCTTCAATAACTTTTGCTTTGCATTCACAACTTGGCTAATTGTTTGGCACAGGAGGTCTTGCTTTTGGTCTTTCTTAGCTTTTGACATGCCTTCCTCACTGAGCTCAATCATTTCCAGGTTTTGTTTTAAAGGAAGACATGCATGATTCTTCCTTTTACTTGAACACTTAAGAACCATTGAGGTATATTAATTGGCCTAACATCAATATTGTTGTGTCTTATAGAATAGGGAGGCCCCAGGAGAGGGAGAGAGACAAGGGAATGGCCAGTCTATGAATTAGTCAAAAAACACAAAATATTTATCAATTAAGTTTGCTGTCTTACATGAGCACAGTTTCTGGTGACTGCAAACAATCACAGTAGTAATATTAAAGGTCACTGACTACAGATCACCATACCAGAGATAATAATAAAGTTTGAAATATTGTGAAAATTAGCAAAATGTGATACAGAGACACTAACTGAGCATGTGCTGTTGGAAAAATGATGTCAACAGATTTGTTCAATGCAGGGTTGTCCCAAAACTTCAATTTGTAAAAAAAAAAAAATACACTAAGGCTGCAAAGCACAATAAAGTGAGGTATACCTGTACTTAAACATACTTCAGTACACAAAGAGCGATGGTGTGTTTGTGTGTGTGTAGTTAAGCTATCATCCACGTGCTATACACATTCTAATCAGCACAATTCCAATGTGCTTCATTAACACCAAACAGGAAGCCCACATTCTGAAGGACACAGGACAGAGGTGAAACAGACATCCATATTAGCTCTCCATATTAGATCAATAACTCAGGCTTTCTTGAATAACCTAATGAATTTCTGAAATAGTTTTTCAGTGATGAAATTGGCCTGTTAACTAGGATGATACCAATTAGAAATGGACCCTCTGTGGATGGTGACATTAAAGGTATATGGATGTCTAGAATATTTTGGAGACACCTTCCACAATAGCATGATTCCTGCAAGGCCTCAGGTCTGTACTCCCAGCCATGATGCCCTAGGCTACAATTTGCTCACTCTCTGACCTTGTTTGTGTCATCTTCTGTGCACCTCTCTTCCTTCCCTCCCTCCTTCTTTCCTTTCTCCCTTCCCTCTTCTTCTCTCCCCTCTCCTCCCCTCTCCTCCCCTCCCCTTCCCTTCCCTTCTTTGTCTTGCTCTGTCATGGAGGCTGGAGTGCAGTGGCACCATCTCGGCTCACTGTAGCCTCTGCCTCCCAGGTTCAAGCGATTCTCCTGCCTAGCTTCCTGAGTATCTGGGACTACAGTGTGTACCACCACACCTGCCTAACTTTTGTATTTTTTTAGCAGAGATGGGGTTTCACTGTGTCAGCCAAGCTGGTCTCAAACTCCTGACCTCATGTGATTCCCCCACCTCGGCTTCCAAAAGTGTTGGGATTATAGGTATGAGCCACTGTACCCAGCCAACATCTCTCTTTCTTAAGAGCTACCTCAAATCTTCCTCCTCAGAGAACAATAATTCTTCTGACTATTTCATTGTTCTGCTTTTGCATGCCCAACTCATGGGTATGGAATGTGTTAGACATGACCATGTCAAGCAAACAACTATTGTTCCTGAAACAGGACAGTTCCCTGAACCCTTCTCAGTACCTGTGACAGGAGTGTGACTCGTTTACTCAGTCACTGTGCACTCAAATCCCTTACGGGAAGGGGAGCATGCAGACAGGCAGGTGCAGGAGCCAAGGCGAGTGCTTTTGGGCTCTGACCCGATGGTAGCATCTAGGAGTATGTTACAATTAATGCCCTTTTAGCAGTTGCCATCTGTGGAGGGCTGTGTTAAACCAGCTTAGTGGAAGGTCAGGGTGACAGCTTTTTACACCCTGCCCTCTTGGTAACTGGGTTCTTGTCCAGCATCCAGGAAGAACCAGGTCACATGGACTTGAACGATGGTGAATTTGGGGATTTTACTGAGTGATGGAGGTGGCTTTCAGTGGGACGGGGAGCTGGAGAGGGGATGGAGTGGGATGATGATCTTCCCTGGAGTTCAGCCATCCTGTGGCTGATCTCTCCAATTGCCCCCATCTAAACTCCTCTATGTACAGATTCTTCTGTTCTCTCCTTCTCTGCCATGTTGCTCTGCCACTCTGCCACTCTGCTGCTCTTCTACTCTTCTGTTCCTCTGCTTGTCTGCTCTTGAGCCTGGGATTTATATGGGTACAGGATAGTGGGGTGTGGCAGCCCAAAAGGAAACATTTGGGCACAAAAACAGGAATGCCTGTTCCATTTAGGGCTGCAGGTCTCTAGGCTTGAGAGTGGGGCCTTTGCCAGGGAACTGCCCTCTTCTGTCCAGTATTTCTCTGCCTCCTGTCCCTATCACTCTCACCTCCTTTGGCTCCTGTTGCTGGACTAACAGGTGGAGCGACTACTGGGTCTCTCTGTGATCTTTCCCCATGGGTCTCCTTAGCTGCTGCATAGTGTGGAGAGTGTGCTGTTCATCCCAACCCTAAGTTATGGCAGGACTGCCTCCTGTTGGCCCAGACCATGGTGTGTGGGCTCTGGTTCAACCTTTGATATGCCTCTGTACTCTGTGAGTTCAGGGCTCATCTTTGACTCAGAATCTAGCTGGTCCACAACACTCCCTTCTTCCTCAGGATGAGATCTTTTTTCTTTCCTCATCCTACTCATTCTCTCACCTCCCCACACAGCCTGCAGGCAGGGGTTAAGAAGGATTTTTCATATGAGTTGAGTTCCTGGAAAAATACCCTTGGAGGCTCTACTTGTTTCTATTCTCTTTCTATTATCATCTGTCCATCTACCATCCACCAGTGCATGGTCATGGCAAACATTTACTGGACATCAGTTGGATACCCCGTTTTTGCTAGTGAAAGGGAAGAATAATACTTCTTTAATTCAGCACTCATAGTTTCTCAGTTTGAATGGAGCCCTGCAACAAAAGACAGATTAACAAGAGAAAAATAGGCACAAATTAACATGGATATTTCATGTGTACATGAGAGACACCCAGAGAATGAGTAATTCTCCAAGAGGTAGCTTTGAATTCCAACTTGTATAGCATCTTCAATTTAAAAAACAGTAAATTTTTAGAGAACTGACAAGACAAAGGAAAGGACTATGAGTCTCTCAGGGCAGCAACTTGTAGGAAGGCAAATACATAGCAGAGAAAGGTGAGTTAGTAGAGCTTGTTCATATAGATTTATTTGGTGCCATCTCCAGATGACAGGGTCTAAATTTATCTTCAGTGGCACTCTCTGATAGAAGGAGGGAAAGATACCTTTTGACTTTGTAAATCTGGGTCCTGCCTTTAGGTAAATAGAGGGAAGGTGGAGAACTTTCCTGCATCTACTTCTTCTTAATTGCACTTACCTAAATAATGCTTTCTCTTTTGGGATGGCATATTCTGATCCCCCGTACTAGTAAGACAGGATTCCTGCCCTCTATGAGCACTTTTAGTGACTTGGGTTGGAGGGAGATATCTGTGGTTGAACAAATAGTCAAAATATTTTGTTTAAGAAATAAAAACAAAACACAAAAGTTTTAAATATTCATACACATGTATAAATGTGGCAAGTGTAATTGGTGGAAGAAATATGCACAAGGTATTATGGGCTCTCAGAGGAGAGTCCTTAACCTACCTGTAAGTGACCTGACCTTACTGTCTTGGATACTGCATTGAAATTCCTGGACCCCAATATAGTCAGAATCCTGCCTGAACTTGCTGTTCCTTTTGGGCACCCTTCTGAGGAGACTCACTGCCTACCCCAGCCTGCATGTGGAGCTCAGGGACAGCGGGAGTCAGCAGTGGGGCTTCCGAAGGCAGATGGTCTGACTTTGATACCCAGTTCCACTAGCTTCCTAGCTGTAGCATGTCCAAAAACCATGTAACCTACTTTATTCCTTTTTCAGTTCTTTATCTGTGGAAAGGTGGTAATAATGGCCCCTATCTTACAGATATTGCCTTTAAGGCACCTTTCACTGGGTTTATCACCTTAGAAACTTTTTATCACATTTAGTTTTTGTTGATTATTTGTATCACATCAATGCACCACCTCCCAACCCAGCCTCCCAACCCCTCGGGCCATATTCCAGTTCCTGGGATTCCATCGAATTCTAGACCTCTTGCCCACATACTTGCTTCATGTTCCAGTCACTAAATTTCTCTTGGCAAATCAGAAAGGGAAGGATTTTTTACACGTTTGAAACTGCTTTACTAAAAAAAAGTAAGTTTATTCCCAAAGTGCTCAATTAGTACAATTAAAATAAATTTTAATTTATAAATATTTAACTCACAAGCAATTATTTGTCCTATTCATTCTTTGAACAAACATTTTTTTAAATGAACACTTACTATGTAGTAGGTGCTGGGAAGATAGTGGTGACCCAGATACATGGTTCCAGACCTCAAAAAGCTGAGGATATTGTAGGGTATGCAGGTAAGTAAACCAACAGCAACACTTAATGTCTTAAGTGCCCCAAAGGGAAGTGGAGGGCATGTGGGAGTATGAGGAGAGGCTCCAGATTCAAATGGGGCACCTATAAATTGTACCACTAAAAAGTCCTTCATACTTATTTACTCAAATAGGACTGAGTCCTCCATAGGTTCTGTAAACTTAAGTTAGGTTTCAAATCTTCTGTTTCATTAAAGCACCTTTCTCTGTGTTGGTGACTCAAATCTATGAGAGATTTACACTGATTTTTTTCTCCATGTACAAAAGAGTTTGATTTCCTCGAGTGCCTATGGGATCTTCCATGTTTCAATTTGGAAAGTGCAATGAGCAGAGCTTCAGAAAAGAGTGCTTGCTTTCTGTGAAGCTCTCTCTCTCTCGTTCACTTGGCTTAGACACTGCAGGGAGGGCTCCATGATCACAGACAAATCGTATGTGGCTGGAAATTCCAGTCTTTCTAATTAATGAGTATCACCAGTTTCACCCCCTAGTTGGAGTGGGTCTGCAAATGACAGACACTGGACTGGTGGGAAGTATGTGAACTGCAGAGACCTGTGCACAATGCTGCCCCTGACTACAGCCATCTGTGTGGTTCCTGTCAAGTTCCTTAACCTTTCCTTCTGTTGCTTTATCTGTGAAATACAGATCATGTTTGCTTTCTATGGTTTATAGTAGGAATAAAATGTTAGGAAATGTAAAGCAGGCTGGGCGCAGTGGCTCATGCCTATAATCCTAGCACTTTGGGAGGCCGAGGCAGGTAGATTACCTGAGGTCAGGAGTTTGAGACCAGCCTGATCAATATGAAGAAACCCCGTCTTTACGAAAAATATAAAATTAGCCAGGCGTGGTGCTGGGCACCTGTAATCCCAGCTACTTGGGAGGCTGAGGCAGGAGAATCTCTTGGACCTGGGAGGTGGAGGTTGTGGTGAGCCAAGATTGCACCATTGCACTCCAGCCTGGGCAACAAGAGCAAAACTCTGTCTCAAAAAAAAAAAAAAAAAAAAAAAAGGAATTGGAAGGCAAATGGTATATATCAAGTACTGGAAAACTGCTAATTTCTTTCCCTCCCTCCCTTCCCCACTGAAATTATCAATGAAAGCAGACAAGAGCTGTATCTGCATGTGTATAATCAATTTCACTAAATTGGAGAAAAATATGTAGACTGAAGTTAGTGAAATGGTCGAGATAGTTTTGTCAATTAACATGATACCAGTATAGAAACTGGGCAGAATCCTCCACTTTCCAGACACTGGTTAGCCTACTTGGTGAACATAAATCTTAAATGAAGGATTAGGTCAATAAACACTTCAGCAGACAATGCTATTGCTCTCAGCCATGCCTCTCACCCTAAAGACTGGAGAACAATATCTTATTTTTGTCAGATCTGTACACATTTCCACACATTATTTCATGCAACCAGCAAAGAGGGATTCTGAATTAGATCGGGGAGGAATTACTCTCTCCATTTTGCAGATGGTGAAACAGACACAGAGTACAAGAAGAGTTGGTTTGCTGGCTCCTTGACTCTGCTGTATTATCAGGCACTGTTGCTTGACTATCTAATGTCCACACTCTCTACTTTGTCCCTCATCACAGTCTACAAATTTTGTTCACTTACTCGTCTTCCTATACTTAACCATGAGTCTGACAAGGTGGGTCATCTAAAGCCAGTTTTTGGGAAATTTTGGAGGAAAGGGGATGCTAAGTAAATCTAAGTAGTGGCTCTTGGAAGCATTCAGGTGTGGTGTTCCGGGCTTCCTGTGGCTGTGTCAGCAGCGGCCCTGACCAAGAACCTAGGGGGCACATAGAAGACTTGTGTCTTGGTCTAGGGCAAGGGTTCTTAAATTTGAATAGGCATCGGAATCACCTGGAGGGTTTACTAAAACATGGATTTCTGGGCCTCACACCCAGAATTCCTGATTTCATAGGCCTGGTGTGGGCCTGAGAATTTGCATTTCTAGCAAGTTTCTAGGTGATGCTGATGCTGGTGGTCTAGAAAACACACATTGAGAACCATTGGTCCGAAGGAGTTGGTCTTAACTTTGGCTACACATGAGGATTAACTGAGGAGCTTTAAAAATTCCAAAGCATAGTCAAGTGTGGTGTGCACCTCTGTAGACCCAGCTCCTCAGGAGGCTCAGGCAGGAGCATTGCTTGATTGAGCCCGGGAGGATGAGGCTGCAGTAAGCCATGCCAGTGCCACTGAACCGCAGCCTGGACAACAGAGTAAGACCCTGTTCCCCCCTCAAAAAAAAAAAAAATTCCAAAGCCAAGGCTACACTCCAGATCAATTTCATCTGAATCTCAGAAGGGAACCCAGGCCCAGTAGTTTCTAAAGCTTCCTAGGTGATCGTGGTGTGTACAGAACTAACTCTAGGGAGTTTAGAAGGCCTGAGTTCAAGGCCCACCTGTGACTGAGGGGTGGTGGTCAGTGGATTAGATCAGTGATTCTCAAATATGTAGGGGAAATGTTGTCACATTATAAAACTCTTTGTGAGCAGACATCAAACTTGCTCTCAGTAGAGTCCTACTATTTTATCCATTGTGAAATTTCAAAAATAAATAATCCTGTGGGATATTTACATTTATTCCAAGAAAGCATGAATGATGGCGTGCAGGAAAGAGTGTACATAGCAGGCTTGATGTGGCTGGTTCGATGGGCTTGCTTTGGGGTAGATCATTGGCTGGCCTCTGGGAACTTAGCTTTGGAGTATTCCCTATGTTATTAACTGATAAGACTGTTTTGTGTGCCTAGGGCACTGTACCAGCTTGCTAGACTTTGTATTCTGCTTTCTTTAGTGATCAGATGCCTGGGTGACCAGCCCCCAGTGAAAACCCCGGACACTGGGTCTGAAGTGTGCTTTGTTAGGCAGAAACACTTCATATACATTGCTGCATTTCATTGCTGGAGGAAGGAGCACATTCTATGTGATTGTCCCCTCGAGAGAGAGAACACATAAAACACACTAAAGCAAAGATGCAGGTACAACTGCCTCCAAGTCCCATGAATCCTTGCAGCCAAGTCACCAAATGGGTGGGTGTTTCTGAAACATCCAAAATAGATGGGTGAAGTTTTTGTGTAAAATTAGAGGTAACTTTTTGTATGGAATGTAGACAAACATAGGATTTCAGGGACCTCTAAATTTATTATGCTAAGGAAGAATTAAGCCCTGGAGATTGAGTCACAGAGCAGTTTTGCAATTCTGTGTCTTAGATTATAGATCAACTCACTTCCTCATTGTTCTTGTTCTGTAACTTACTAGGGGAGACGAGAACAGGCCCTCCCACTTCTAGTCAGTGATCTTTGTTATTAATTAACTGCCTCCTTTATTGTCCCATTCCCAACTCCGACTAGAGGCTGCAAAAGACCCCATGACTGCTACACCTTCAGTGTGAAATATTACATATACGTTTCCTGAAAGAAAAAGACTACTTAAACTAATTAGATCATTGTAGCTATACATTAAGCCTTATATAGGAAGATGTTAAACTTTGTCTACATAAACAATCTCAAACTTCTACACTTTGAAACACCGACTTCCATTTTTTGGAATCTGCTTTTCCTGGGTGGCTATCCTTAAACACTGCACTTGAATAAACTCTCTTTAAACTAGATTCTGACCATTTTGATTATTTTAAGTTGACATAAACATATACTAAGGAGACTTTATATGTAGACATGTATGTTTAAAGACCTTCTGTATGTGAAATAGAATCCAGTTAACAGAATTAGAAAGAGGATATTAAGCAAAGTTGACATTCCTAAAATCACAAGAAGAATGAAGATGGAACCTGAAAATGTTTGCGCAGACAGTGGAGAATAATATCATCTGCAGGGAGACTCAGTAATGCATAGGTGGCTTTACTGAGCCTGGGAACTCGTACCTCCTGCTGGCGTGGCCATGAACACAGTGGATCAACTAAAAGCTCCTGAATTCTTACTGCTGTCCTGTGCTGTTTCTCACCATTCCTGCATCTATATGTGATCACAGAGCCCACTTTATAACTCATCAGCTACCATGGCAGCTGACTTTTTCTGCCACACTCTCAGAGTCAACAAAGAGGGGCCAACCATTCTCCCCCACTCCCCACTGAGAGAGTAGGATTGAAGGAGAGATTGTGAACAAAGGGTCTCAGAAGGTTGAGAGCCACTTAACTAGACATTCTCTAAGGATCATGATGACCCTGAGATTCTATGATTCTGAGTCCAAGCATTCTGAATCTTGGTCTCCGCATCTGTAAGATGGGCACGCGCCTGTTGACTCAGCATTGTTGGGAAGACTTGCAGAAAGTTCTAAAGAATAATGGCAGCCAGGTGCCGTGGCTCACGCCTGTAATCCCAGCACTTTGGGAGGCCAAGGCGGGTGGATCACGAGGTCAGGAGACTGAGACCATCCTGGCTAACATGGCGAAACACTGTCTCTACTAAAAATACAAAAAATTACCTGGGCGTTGTGGTGGGTGCCTGTAGTCCCAGCTACTCGGGAGGCTGAGGCAGGAGAATGACGTGAACCCAGGAGGCGGAGCTTGTAGTAAGCCGAGATTGCGCCACTGCACTCCAGCCTGGGTGACAGAGCAAGACACTCTCTCAAAAAAAAAAAAAAAAAAAAGAGAATAATGGCTCGTCAGAACAAGGAAGGAAGCATGGGCTCCAAATCATCCATTTGACAGAGGAGGGAAAGGAAACACAAGCCATAACTTGGTTCCTTTGTTCAGTTAAAGTCAGAGTCGGGACTAGAATGCAAGTCTCTGGACCCCTCTGCTTAGCCGTTTGCATGCATGTTAAAGTTCTTTATTAACTTTCTGCTGCTGGGCAAATACAGTCAAGTGTGCTATGTTATATTGAGTGCCTATTGTGTGCTAGATGCTTTATATATATCATCTCTTTTACTCCTTACAGAGATTAAAGATGGGAACACTCAGAGACATACAGGACTACTAAGGTCTATATCAGTCCTGAGTTTAAAACTCAGATAAGTTCTCAATCACTTTCTGTCATGTAATCTTTGCTGCAGTAATAATAAAATAAATAGCATTTCCTGAGTGTTGACTGTATTCCAGGCACCATAGCAAGCTCTTCATGAATTATCTTATTTAATCCCTCTAAGAATGTTAGCATGAATTGTGATCTCATCAGCTGATTTCATCCATTCCTAAGGCAGCAGAGTCTCTGATAAATCAGTGCTGGGTGTGTGGTAAATTATTAAATCTCAATGCCAGTCCTAGGATTCTGAGACCAAGCCAAATGCTGGTGATTAAGATGACAACTCTGACTTAGGACCGTGTTGAGGCCAAAGCCATTTCTAACTGGACAGTCAAGTCTATACTGACCAAAATCAGCCTCTGCCCCAAGTACTCGTGGAAATGATGGTTTTCATTTCATTCCCAAACTGCCAAGGTGTAAGAGTTTGGTAGTAACATTGATTTGAGTTTGAATCCTAGCATCGATTCTACCAGGATTCATGCAAGTTATTTAATCTTTCTGAGCCAGCTTCCTCATTTACATAATGGGTATATATACAACAGAACCTGCCTTCTTAAATATTCAGAGAATTTAACAACTAGCCCAGCAAAGACACCAAGCTATTAGTGTGGAAACCCCATGGAAGTTCCCTGCTGAGCTGAATAACCAGAGCAGGGCAGTTCAGGGGGTCTCTTGGGAAGGCTCAGGGTAGTGCTGCTGGTCTAGCGTTTCCTCTCCGTTTGTCATGTTCTCCACAGACAGATGTGGCAGTGAACTTGGAGTGGGTGGGGAGGATTTTGGAGACCGAGACAAGAAAAAAGAAAGCTAGGAAATTGGTAAGAGGATCTGATATGGTTTGGCTCTGTCCCAACCCAAATCTCATCTTGAATTGTAGCTCCTGTAATTCCCATGTGTTGTGGGGTGGGGGGGGGCCTGGTGGGAGGTAATTGAATCCTGGGGGTGGGTCTTTCCCATGCCATTCTTGTAATAGTAAACAAATTTAATGAAATCTGATGGTTTTATAAAGAGGAGTTTTCCTGCAGAAGCTCTCCTCCCCGATGCCATGTAAGACATGACTTTGCTCCTCCTTTGTCTTCCAGCACAATTGTGAGGTCTCCCCAGCCATGTGGAACTGTGAGTCAATTAAACCTCTTTCCTTTATAAATTACCCAGTCTCAGGTATGTCTTTATTAGCAGTGTGAGAACAGACTAATACAGGAGCCCAGGAGGCCCACAAATGTGGAAGTTCTCCTTCAAATCACCAAGAGGAGATTGTAGCTGAAACTAAGAAACTAGAGGAAGTGGAGGACAGTTACTCCGTTGAGTTACCACTACGTACTAAGCATGTTTTAGAGGGTAGTGCTAAAAGAGGAGTGGTCTCTAGAGGTAGATGGCCTAAGTGTAATGTAGATGGCCTAAGTGTAATAACACAGGGTTTCACTGTGTTAGCCAGGATGGTCTCGATCTGACCTCATGATCCACCCGCCTTGGCCTCCCAAAGGGCTGGAATTACAGGCATGAGGCACTGTGCCCAGCCCAGACTGCTTCTTTAAGTGGGACACCAATTCATTTCTCCTCACTGGACCTCATTTCTTCTCCCAGCCAGGGCCTCCAGCTACCCCCACCTACATGTTTTCTGCAGACAGAGCTCTGATCTCTCCTTGGGATGAAGTGCCTATGGGGAGAGGAGAGTCACCAACTTGGTTATTTGGATGGTTCAGCTGTTCCAGCCTGCAGGCTTTAGAGAGTCCAAGCCAACAGGGCCAGAGATGGTTCCCCAGCACGACACAGATCCTTTGTCTAGGCATGGCCAGACTGTTGCTTTAAGTGGAACTCTAATCCACTCCTCTTCAAGGGGCAGGTCCTCGCAGCTGGATCCTCTGGCCACCCCCGACCATGTTCTACAGCCAGCAGAATTCTAATTTCTTCCTGGGACAAAATGTCCAAGGGGTGGGGTAGGCCACCACCTTGGCTGTTTGGCCATCTCAGCTGGTCCATCCTGTGGTCCTTGGAGAGCTCAGAGCAATCAGGGGCTGAAGGGATCTTCAACACAGCACAGCTGCTCTACCAAAAAGCAGCTAGACTGCTTCTTTAAGCAGGTCTCTGATCCTGTTCCTCTTGACTGGGTGCGACCTCCCAAGTGGGGCCTCCAGCCACTGCCTACGGTGCATTCAGGCCAGCAACAGGTCAGTACCCCCCTGGGATAAAGCTTCCAGAGAAAGGAGCAGGCTGCCATCTTTGCTATTTTGCAGGCTTCACTGGTAATACCTCCAGGTACAGGAAAAACCAAAGTGACTAGGGTCTGAAGCAGACCCCAGCAAACCACAACAGCTCCACAAAAGAGTGGCCAGACCATTAAAAGAAAATCAAACAAACAAAAAACACTAGTAACAATGAAAACAACAAACCACAAAAACCCCATCCAAAAGTCAGCAACCTCAAAGACTGAAGGTAGATAAGTCCACAAAGATGAGAAAGAATCAGCACAAAAACATTGAAAACTCAAAAAGCCAGAGTACCTTCTTTCCTCCAAATGACAACAACACTTCTAGAGGAAGGGCTCAGAACTGGGATGAGGCTGAGGTGGCTGAAATTACAGAAAGATCTCAAGTTAACAACTTAACACAACAACTAAAAGAACTAGAGAACCAAGAGCAAACAAACTACAAAGTTAGCAGAAGACAAGAAATAATCAAATCAGAGCTGAATTGAAGAAGGCAGGGACACCAAAACCCTTCAAAAAAAATAAACAAATCCAGGAGCTGGAGTTTTGGGGAAAAAAAAAAAAGAATAAAATACATAGATCTCTAGCTAGACTAATAAAGAAGAAAGGAGAGAAGATTCAAATAAACACAATCAGAAATGATAAGGGAGATATCACCACTGACACCACAGAAATACAAATAACCCTCAGAAAATACTATAAACACCTTTATGCACAAAAACTAGAAAATCTCGGAAAAAATGAACAAATTCCTGGATACATATACCCTCCCACGACTGAACCAGGAAGAAATTGAATTCCTGAATAGAGCAATGATGAGTTCTGAAATTGAGGTGGTAATAAATAGCCTACCAACCCAAAAAAGCCCAGGACCAGACAAATTTACAGCTGAATTCTACCAGTGGTACAAAGAAGAGCTGATATGATTTCTGTTGAAACTATTCCAAAAAACTGAGAGGAGGGACTTCTCTCCTAACTCATTTTATGAGGCCAACATCATCCTGATACCAAAACCTGGCAGAGATACACCAGCAACAAAAAAGCTTCAGGTCAATATTTCTGATGAACACTGATGCAAAAATTCTCAACAAAATACTGGAAAACAGAATCCAGAAGCATATCAAAAAGCTTATCCTCCATGATCAAGTTGGCTTCATCCCTGGGATGCAAGGTTAGTTTAACATATGCAGATCAATAAATGTAATTCATCACATAAACAGAACTAAAGACAAAAACCACATGATTATCTCAATAGACACAGTAAAGGCCTTTGATAAAATTATTGAACATCTTTTCATGTTAAAAACTCTCAACTAGATATTGAAGGAACATACTTCAAAATAATGAGAGCTATACATGATAGACACACAGCCAATATCATACTGAATGGGCAAAACCTGAAAGCATTCCCCTTAAAAACTGGCACAAGACAAGGATGCCCTCTCTCTCCACTCCTATGCAATATGGTATGGGAAGTTCTGGCCAGGGCAATCAGGCAAGACAAAGAAATAAAGCAAATTCAAATTTGAAGAGAGGCAGTCAAATTATCTTTATTTGCAGATGACATGATCTTATATCTAGAAAATCCCATTATCAGCCCAAAAGTTTCTCAAGCTGATAAGCAGCTTCAGCAAAGTCTCAGTATACAAAATCAATGTGCAAAAATCGCTAGCGTTACTACACACCAACAACAGGCAAGCAGAGAGCCAAATGACAAATGAACTCCCATTCACAACTGCTACAAAAACAGCCAAATACCTAGAAATACAGCTAAGAAGGTAAGTGAAGGACCTCTTCAAGGAGAACTACAAACCACTGCTCAAGGAATCAGGACACAAACAAATGGAGCAACATTCCATGCTCATAAAGAGGAAGAATCAATACTGTGAAAATGGCCATAATGTTCAAAATCATTTATAGATTCAATGCAATTCCCATTTACATTCTTCACCGTATTAGAAAAAGACTATTTTAAAATTCCTATGAAACGAAAAAAGAACTCATATAGCCAAGACAATCCTAAGAAAAAAGAACAAAGCTGGAGACATCATGCTACTCAACTTCAAAGTATACTACAAGGCTATAATAACCAAAACAGCATGGTACTGATACAAGAACAGAACCATAGACCAATAGAACAGAATTGAGAGCTAATCAATAAGACCACGCACCTACAACCATCTGATCTTCTACAAACCTGACAAAAAACAAGCAATGAGGAAAGAATTCTCTGTTTAATAAATGGTGCTGGGAGAACTGGCTAGCCATATGCAGAAAATTGAAACTGGGCCCATTCCGTACACCATATATGAAAATTAACTGATGATGGATTAAAGACTTAAACACTCAAAACTCAATCAAAAGCCTAGAAGAAAATCCAGACAATATGATTTAGGACATAGGCACAGGCAAAGATTTCATGACAAAAATGCCAAAAGCAACAAAAGCAAAAATTGACAAATGGGATCTAATTCAACTAAAAAGCTTCTGTACAGCAAAATAAACTGTCATCAGAGTGAACAGACAATCTACAGAATGGGAGAAAATTTTTGCAATCTATCCATCTGACAAAGGTCTAATATTCAGAGTCTACAAGGAACTTAAATTTACAAGAAAAAACAAAAAACCTTATTAAGAAATGGGCAAAGGCCATGAACAGACACTTCTCAAAAGAAGACATTTATTCAGTCAACAAACATATGAAAAAAAGCTCAATGTCACTGATCGTTAGAGAAATACAAATCAAAACCATGATGAGATTACATCTCACGTCAGTAAGAATGGTGATTATTAAAAAGTCGAGAAATAACAGATGCTGATGAGGTTGCTGAGAAGAAGGAACACTTTTACACTGTTGGTTGGAGTGTAAACTAGTTCAATCATTATGAAAGACCATGTGGTGATTCCTGAAAGACCTAAAGGCAGAAATACCATTTGATCCAGCAATCCTGTTACTGGATATATGCCCAGAGGAATACATATCATCCTGTTGCAAAGATACATGCACACATATGTTCACTGCAGCACTATTCACAATAGCAAAGAGAGGGAATCAACCCAAATGCCCATCAAGGATAGACTGGATAGAGATAATGTGGTACATATACACCATGGAATACTATGCAGCCGTAAAAAGGAATGAGATCATGTCCTTTGCAGGGACATGGAGGGAGCTGGAGGCCATTATTAGCAAGCTAATGCAGGAACAGAAAACTAAATATCACATGTTCTTACTCATAAGTGGGAGCTGAATGATGAAAACACATGAACTTGTGGGTGGGGAGGAAAACACACACCGGAGCCTGTCAGAGGGTTGGGGATGGGAGGAGGGAGAGCATCAGGAAGAATAGACAATGGATGCTAGGCTTAATACCTGGGTGATTGGATGGTCTCTGCAGCAAACCACCATTGCACACATTTACCTATGTAATAAACTGGCATATTCTGCACATATACCCCTGAACTTAAAAGTTGGACATTTTAAAAAAGAATGCATGGTTACAAAGAGAGATACAGAGAGAGAGTTCATACAAACATTCACACATGCATCCACACATGTACATACATTGTTTGTTGTAGCTCTTACCATGGAAATGGTAGCAATGAGCACCTCTAGAATCCGTATTATGATCATTAATGCAATTCCACAGTAAAAGGAACTAGAGATTCTTAGAAAAATGGCAAATTTCAGGTCTGAGGCAATCACCACCCCCCAAAAAATGATACAAGATGAACTAAAGGCCTTTCATTGTGCTAAAAAGCAAAGAAACTTTCAAAGTTTATTACTATAACATAAAAAAACTACTGTAATGTAAAAAAGACCCAGGAGACAACTTACAAAGTGTCATAAAATGTTATGAGAATTTGAACATAAAAACAGTAATAATTGTAATGGATTTAAACATTCAGTCAATAAAAATCCACAAGTCTATAGTAATATTTAGAAAATGAAAAGAAAACCCCCATTTCTTATCATTTTAGGCAGTTTAAAACAATTGATTACAGTCTGCCCTTTATATTCATGGGTTCTGCATCTGTGAGTTCAACCAACTGCAGATTGAAACTATTTGGAAAAAAAAATCAACAAAGTTTTAAAAAACAGCACATTGTTTGCTGCAATGATGAGTACTACATTGAATTCATGTAAATTAAGTGATGTGGCAGCATTATATCAAGTATTACAATATTCTAGAGATGATTTGAAGTATATGGGAGGATGTGTGTAGGTTACATGCCAATACTATGTCATTTTAAGGGACTTGAACATACAGCGATTTTGTTTTATCAGGGGTCTTGGAATCGGTCCCCCATAGAGAATGAGAGAAAACTGTACTTTGAAAATTGGTAATTATATGGATAGAATTAAGCAAGTATCTTTCTTTTCCGGTAGAATCTGTGCTTTGGTGTTACTAAATAGCCCTAGTTAAGATATAAATCTCCAATGTATAAAAGAACATCAGGTTAAGATATAAATATTCAATGTATAGGTAATAAATAGGAAAGAAGTGATTGCATTTTTAAAAACCTTAATTTATAAACCTTTTTGACAATATCGTTTGGAGTGAAAAGTTTCCATAGGTGTTAAAGTCATTAGATGAACATTTCATGAAGAACTGGATGTTTGAATAATGTTAAAAAAACACCACATAGGTTGCTTTCTGGATGCAGGTGAAAAATGACAACTAAAATTGAGCTCAGTAGTATTCAATCTTAACTTCCGTAGTGGTGTTTATTAGTTTGCTTGGGCTGCCTAACAAACTACAAACTACCACAAAATGGTTGACTTAAACAACAGAAATTTATTTTCTCAGTTCTGGAGGTCAGACATCTGAGATCAAGGTGTCGGCAGTTGTCTCCTCCTGGGACCTCTTTCCTTGGCTTTCAGATGTCCACCTTCTCCTCATGTCCTCACATGGTCTTTATGTGTCCAGATAACTGTGTTCAAATTTCCTCTTCTTTTAAAGACGTCAGCTACATGGAATTAGGGCCTAATGACCTTATTTTAACTAAATTATTTCTGTAAAGACCTTATCTCCAAATATTCCAAGTATTATGAAATACTAAGGGTTAGGACTTTAACACATGAATTGTAGGGGTTCACACTTCAGCCCATAATGGTGGGTTAAACAGAGAATACGTATTTGTGAATATGATGTGATGCAACATGTAGTATACTACAATACCCATTGTGTGTTCTAGTCAAAATTACCTATATTAATTACATCAAGTTTACAGGAAATACAAAGAATAAAGGAACCAGCTAAATAATACCCCTAGGAGACAACAAAACAAATTCACCAGCTGGAACAATCTGCAGGACAACGTGTCCAGTCTTTTTAACAAGTAAGATTTTTTTAAGTAATAGGAAATGCTTACAAATGAAAGAGACTTAAAGGAATAAACAGCATGAACTTTGTTGTGTTGGATTCGATATTGTTCTAAATGACTTAAATGTAAAGATTGGGGGGTTAATTGAGGATATTTGAATATTGCCTGGATAGTGGAGAAAAAGGAACTTTACCAAATGAGAAGGTAATAATTATGGACCCAAAACATTAAGTACCATATAATTTTACGTTGATTTTAAAAAGGGCTCTTTACTTCTGACCAAGACAGGAAAAAAGAGATCAAATTTACCCTGTAGCCTGAAACAACAACAACAAAAACAACAACAACAAAAAAAAAAACGAACATGAAACAATGGTTTTTGGAACACTGGACATTAGAGTAAGAATGACAGTGATCTTCAAGAGACAGAAAACACAATAAAGTGAGCCCAGCTTCGCCAGCTTATTGAATTGAGGGGGTTTCCAGGCCATAACATAGGGGGAGAGAACCCAGGTAGAGCCTGGCAAACTTCAGGAGTTTAGGAGATGAATAAATGAGGTAATGAAGCTTCGAGTCTAAGAAGATCAAAGAAGCTAGAGTTCACAAGATAGCATACCAGAGAGGAGAGAACTGCACACAGAGAGAAAACCAGAGGACTGCAGAAGGACCCCCACTTAAGTATTCAACAGAATTCTGATCAATGCATACTTATGAGGAAAGTACCTGAGGCTTGGGGAGGAAAAAACAAACAAACGAAAAACACTGGAAAGGTTTAAGCCAGGGATGTCCAATCTTTTGGCTTCCCTAGGCCATATTGGAAGAAAAATTGTCTTAGGCCACACGTAAAATACACCAACACAAATGAAAGCTGATGCGCTAAAAAAAAGTTGCAAAAAAAAAAATCTCATAATGTTTTAAGAAAGTTTATAAATTTGTATTGGGCTGCATTAAAAGCCATCCTGGGCTGCATGTGCCCATGGGCTGTGGGTTGAACAAGCTTGGTTTAGGGAAATCAGTGCCTGGAACTCAGAGAGGATCAGAATACTGTATGTTCCCATAAGTCAAACTGGAGAAACCTCGTGATTCATAGGCCATTGGGTGGAGTACATTGAAGGATTTTGCCTTAGTAGTGGCTAACAAATAAGCCTAGACTGAGCATTGTTTTCGTCATATATTAGTAAACATTAAAAGCAATACTGGAAAAACAAAGCAATACTGGAAAGGATCAAACTGTTTTAAGTAAATCAACTGTGTCCTGCAACAAAGTTCACGTATATTTATTTAAATATAAAAACATCCACCACCATACAGGGTAAAATTAACGATGTATGGCATCTAATAAAAACTTATGAGACATGCAAAGAAACAGAAAAATATGACCTATGGTAAGGAGAAAAGACAATCCATAAAAACCAATAGAACTGATAGAGATGTCAAATTAGTAGAAAAGAACATCAAAACAGTTATAACAGCATTCCATGGGTTCAAAAAAAATAACTACAGACATAAAATATATAAAAGAGACCCAATACAATATTCTGGAAATAAAAACTACAATGTCTGAGATAAAAAATGCACTTGATAGAATTAATGGCAAATTCGATGTTGCAGAATTAGACATTAATGAACTTGAAGACACAGCAATAGAGACTATTTAAAAATAAAACATGGAGTAAAGGGTGAATGATAATAATATAAAAAGATGAACAGAGCATCATTAAACCATGCTACAACTTCCCATGGCCTAATATATGTGTAATTAGTCCTGAAGGAAAGAAAAGAAAGATAAATACATCAAATAGTTAAAGAAATAATGGCTGGAAAATGCACAAATTTGAGTGAAAACTGTAAATCCACAGATCCAAGAACCTCAATGAACCCAAAGCCCAAAAATTCTGAAGAAAACAGCACCAAGATGTACCATTGTCAAATTGCTCACAACCATAGATAAAGGGAAAATCTTAAAAATATCCATACAAAAAAAGATACTTTATGTTTAGAGGAATGAAGAAAAGAATGACAAACTTCTGAAGAAAGACTGGAAGTAAGAAGACAGTGAAGCAACAAGTTTTCAATACTAACTCCTCAAAAAATCTGTTAACCTAGAATTTTACATTCAGAAAAAAATTGTAGAAAACAAAGGCAAAGTAAAGACTTTTTTAGATATTCAAATGCTAAAAGAAGTTATCACCAGGGTGCCAACACTATGGGAAATATTTAAAGGAAATCCCTTAGGCAGTGGGAAAATGATAACAATTTACAAATGGGAAACTTGTTTTAAGAAAAGACGAGACAATGTTGAAGATAAAGTCCACAGCAGACAAGACAATGTTGAAAATGAAGTCTACAGTGGCAGATCACCCACATCAATTTGCGAGAAAAAAAGTCATCTTTTTTGTGTTCTAACTGAAGAGGACCAGAAATCAACAGCAGAAACAAGGGCCAACATCATAGACATCTCAATTGGTTTAGCTTACACTAATCTGACTGAAAAATTAAAGTTGAGCAATCTTTCCACCCAATGGGTGCCAAAACCACTGTGTCCAAGTAAGCTATAGATAAGAGCAGAGCTTTCAATGGAAATTTTGGAAATTGTAAACAAGTAGGATTAAGATTCTGAAACCTTTCTTTGAAGAATTGTAACAAGAGATGAAACAAAATTATAACAAGATATGAAACATGGCTTTACCAGTACAATCCTGAAGACAAAGCACAATCAAAGCAATGGCTACCAAGAGTTAGAAGTAGCCCAGTCAATGCAAATGCTAACTGGGCAAGAGCAAAGGTCATGGCATTAGTTTTTTTGGGATGTTCAAGGTACTTTGCTTGTTGGCTTTCTGAAAGGCCAACGAATGATAATATTTGCTTATTATGAGAGTGTTTTGAAAGTTAGTCATAGCTTTAGCAGAAGCAGGGAAACTTCACCAAAGAGTTCTTCTCCACCATGACAATGTTCCTGCTCATTCCTCTCATCAAACTAGGGCAATTTTGTGAGAGTTTCAGTGGAAAATCATTAGACATTCACCTTACAGGTAAATGATTTGGGTTATTCTTTTATTTTTTATTTTCTTAATCTTAAAACATTTATAAAGGGCACTGATTTTTCAGCTAATAATTTAAACAAAGATGGCATTGACATGGTTACATTCCCAGGACCCTCAGTTCTTTAGGGCTATACTAAATGGCTGATATCATTTCTTACAAAAGTGTATTGAACTTGATGGATCTTATATTGAGAAATAAAGTTTATATTTTTTATTTTATCTTTTAATTCAATTTTTCCATGAAATTTTTGAAATTCCCTCGTATAAATGTCTATATTACAGTGGTGATATTGTACTATAGTTTTGCAAAATATTACCACTAGGGGGAACTTGTTAAAAGTACATGGAATCTCTGTATTATTTCTTACAGTCTACAATTATCTAAAAATAAAAACTTTAAGAAAACAAAATTTATTGTTCAAACAAAAATAGTAACAAGGCAGTGTATAATTTCTGACACCGTGGAAAAGTAAAATGTAAAAATTCCACAGCATAAAGGTTGTCAGAAAGATAGAGGTATACTAGTGTAAGTTTTTCATGTTATAAATGAACTTTTATAATATTATTTAAACTAGACAGTGGTAATTTAAAGATGCATACTATCAACCCTAAAGCAACCACTATACTAACACAACAAAGAGCTAAAGCTAATAAGTCAAGAAGGAGATACAATGGAATCATAAAAATGTTAAATCTAAAAGCGGGGTTGTTTTTTTCTTGTAAATTTGTTTGAGTTCTTTGTAGGTTCTGGATATTAGCCCTTTGTCAGATGAGTAGATTGCAAAAATTTTCTCCCATTCTGTAGGTTGCCTGTTCACTCTGATGGTAGTTTCTTTTGCTGTGCAGAAGCTCTTTAGTTTAATTAGATACCATTTGTCAATTTTGGCTTTTGTTGCCATTGCTTTTGGTGTTTTAGACGTGAAGTCCTTGCCCGTGCCTATGTCCTGAATGGTATTACCTAGGTTTTCTTCTAGGGTTTTTATGATGTTAGGTCTAACATTTAAGTCTCTAATTCATCTTGAATTAATTTTCATATAAGGAGTAAGGAAAGGATCCAGTTTCAGCTTTCTACATATGGCTAAGCAGTTTTCGCAGCACCATTTATTAAATGGGGAATCCTTTCCCCATTTCTTGTTTTTGTCAGGTTTGTCAAAGATCAGATGGCTGTAGATGTGTGGTATTATTTCTGAGGCCTCTGTTCTGTTCCATTGGTCTATATCTCTGTTTTGGTACCAGTACGATGCTATTTTGGTTACTGTAGCCTTGTAGTATAGTTTGAAGTCTGGGAGCGTGATGCCTCCAGCTTTGTTCTTTTGGCTTAGGATTGTCTTGGCAATGTGGGATATTTTTTGGTTCCATATGAACTTTAAAGCAGTTTTTTCCAATTCTGTGAAGAAAGTCATTGGTAGCTTAATGGGGATGGCATTGAATCTATAAATTACCTTGGGCAGTATGGCCATTTTCACAATATTGATTCTTCCTATCCATGAGCATGGTATGTTCTTCCATTTGTTTGTGTCCTCTTTTATTTCATTGAGCAGTGGTTTGTAGTTCTCCTTGAAGAGGTCCTTTACATCCCTTGTAAGTTGGATTCCTAGGTATTTGATTCTCTTTGAAGCTATTGTGAATGGGAGTTCATTCATGATTTGGCTCTCTGTCTGTTACTGGTGTATAAGAATGTGATTTTTGCACATTGATTTTGTATCCTGAGACTTTGCTAAAGTTGCTTATCAGCTTAAGGAGATTTGGGGCTGAGACGATGGGGTTTTCTAAATATACAATCATGTCATCTGCAAACAGAGACAATTTGACTTCTTCTTTTCCTAACTGAATACCCTTTATTTCTTTCTCTTGCCTGATTGCCCTAGCCAGAACTTCCACCACTATGTTGAATAGGAGTGGTGAGAGAGGGCATCCCTGTCTTGTGCCAGTTTTCAAAGGGAATGCTTCCAGTTTTTGCCCATTCAGTATGATATTGGCTGTGGGTTTGTCATAAATAGCTCTTATTATTTTGAGATATATTCCATCAATACCGAATTTATTGAGAGTTTTTAGCATGAAGGACTGTTGAATTTTTTCAAAGGCCTTTTCTGCATCTATTGAGATAATCATGTGCTTTTTGTCTTTGGTTCTGTTTATATGCTGGATTATGTTTATTGATTTGCATATGTTGAACCAGTCTTGCATCCCAGGGATGAAGCCCACTTGATCATGGTGGATAAGCTTTTTGATGTGCTGCTGGATTCAGTTTGCCAGCATTTTATTGAGGATTTTTGCATCGATGTTCATCAGGGATATTGGTCTAAAATTCTCTTTTTTTTGTTGTATCTCTGTCAGGCTTTGGTATCAGGATGATGTTGGCCTCGTAAAATGAGTTAGGGAGGATTCCCTCTTTTTCTATTGATTGGAATACTTTCAGAAGGAATGGTACCATCTCCTCCTTGTACCTCTGGTGGAATTCGACTGTGAATCCGTCTGGTCCTGGACTTTTTTTGGTTGGTATAGCCTTCCCTGATTTTCAGAGATCCTTTTTATCTTTATTAGGTAGAAGGCTTGAAGGAGATGCCATTTATGCCAGAGCTTGAAGAAATCCTGCAACAGGCACAGAAGTTGATTTGGTTTCAGATTTTGTCATCTCTGAATGAATTATTTTCTTGAATGAAACACTCTAAGCTCAAAAGAGCATCTCACAGTAGTTCACAAAGCATGTAGAGCTGGTCTTACATGCAGCCTAAGTAGGAAGTTGCCTATGCCCTACCTGTAGGCCAACATGCTCAGAGGAGACCCCTTTGCATCTGATTCCGCCTTTTGCTTTATCTCTTTGTGCTTACAAGAATTTTCATCCTTCAGTTTCAAAGTGCAGATGTCTTTCAGTTGCACTGATATGTCTGGGCTCAGAACCACGTGGTCTAATACAATGAACACTGCACTAGAAGTTCAAATCTCAAATCTGGTGTTTACTAGCCCTAGTCATTTAATGACTATGATCCTCAGCTTCATCCCCTTTCAATTGGGTCCATAATGGTCATTGTGAAAATTGAGATTATGTTTCCTACACAATACCACTCACTGTGGACTCTCACTTGGCCTTTACCTTTGCTAGCTTTCTTCCTTCCTAATGAACAAAAAATAGCAAGGAGCAGACTCAAAACCAGGGCCCACAGAAGAGAAGAAGGGGCTGGTAGTCCATGGGAAAGATTCAGTTTTCTTCATGTAAATGCCTTTTGGGGAGAAACAGCCTTGCACAGAAGTCTATCAATACAAATTATCCAGATTGTAAACTTCTTTGTATCTCACTTTCCATTTTCTGCTGACATCTACCCTACATCAGTAAAATGAGCTGAAATAATTTTAAAAGATGCAGCAGAAAAATTTCTCTAAATTATAATCTGCCAGCATATTTCAGAATTCACTCCACCTGTATTCTGGGTATTTGATCTTGGAACAGAAGATTAGCAAAGTGGAATTGATAATACTTCTTATCTTTGAAAGGTGCTGAAGAGTTAATTCACTAAGCAACAATTTAAAAATAACACCTGAGTTATCTCAGAGCCATTTTCCTAAAGAGGCTGGTGGAACTACCGAAACACTGTTCTTAAAAGCTTTTTTAGTCCTTCAATCCCCCAGAGATCATTCAAGGAGAATATAATTTTATATGATGAAATGAGAACTGGAGGAGAATATAATAAGTGTTAAGTGATTGAATCAAATTGAGTGTTTGCTAAATGTTTCCTAAATGGGTTGACACACACACACAAAAATACCATGAGATTCCATGTAGCTCTTCAGAAATGGAGGTCTTGACTAGTTAGAGACCTGAGAAGTTGTGGTGATCACATTTTTCATTCAGGCAGTACTAAAGAAACAATGTCTCTTAGAATAACTATTGATCAGCATTTCATGATTTGATCATTATTCATTCTTAACTTCTCTATGATGCAGTGTCTTGCTCTGTACAATGGGAACAAAAATAGCATCTACCTCAAAGTGTTGTGGTGAAGACTGGATAAAAAATTAACTAATATATCTTTTAGAATGGCATCTGGTGTACAGTAAGTGCTTGAATAAGTTAGTGATTTTCAATCATATTAATTTCTTCCAGCAAACCTATAGCACCTACTCTGTACTGGGCATTGTGGTAGGACCTAGCGTATCAGTCAGGCTCATAGTTGCAGACAGCAGAATCTATTGTAGCTAGCTTAGGCAGACATGCATCTTGTTGGAAATGGATTCAGCATTGTTCCCTGCTTTGGGACACAATATCTGAACATAAGGCTCCCACGAGTTCATCTGATTGGGGGAGACCAAGTCACATGCCTAGCTATTCTAGCTGCAAGGGAACCTGGTAAAGTAAGTTTTAGGATTTTTAACTTGGGTTAAGATTCTTTGAAAGTCATGACAAATGTCCACTAGACCTAGTCTCTGCCATGGAAGAGCAGTCTAGTGATGAGACAGGGGTATAAATAATTATAACATTGGGAGTAGGGATGTTTGTATTATTATCCAGCACATATCTACTCTCCCTCCCCCACAAAGAGGGAGACTGCTTGACTTTAGAGTTAGTGATGTGACCTGCTTTAGTCTATGCAATTGTGGGTGAAAAAGATGGGTTGGTAGCTCCAAGCAGAAGTTTTAAGAGGTATTTCAAATTTTCTCTAAATTTTCTCTCAGATTTCTGCTCTCTACCATGAGAACTTCACATTTATGATTGCAGGTGGAAAGTAAAGATTCTCCTTCAGCCTTGACACTTAAATTGAGAAAAGTTGTGGATCAGACCCCAAACTCAACCACAGTCTGGCAGGGCTATAGCATCAAATCCACAGGTACAACATGAGTGAGAAGTAGTTATTTGTATTTGTACACCTTTAAGCTCTGGAGATTGTTTGTGATAAAGCATTATTATAGACAATGCTGACTTATACAAGGAGATAAAGGCAGATACAGGTATATATGCCAAGTGCTGGAGGAAACTTAGAGGAGGTGATAATTAACTGGAGACCTTTAGGAATACATCACAAAGGAAGTGACCTTTAGGAAGAGTTTTGTAGGCATTTAGGATTTGTCCAGGAAGAAAAGCTCAGGGAAGGTAATTTCAGGATGACATATGCATATGCAAAGGCACAGAGAATTAAAGTGGTCAAACATGTTTTTGGAAATACAATGGGTTAATCCCAGCATATCCCAAGTTGTAGTGATTTAAGCATCTTGTGTTGTCTTTTCAAACCAGCAGTACAATTTTACTTATCATCTTATTTAAATCAATTTACCTTCTTGCTCTGCTCCCAACCTTAATATCATTGCAACAAAAATATTTCTAAAATCTCAAGCCTGATATCTTAATCGTTTTTTAATACATATTAGAATACATGTTTAACTATTATAGGTGTAAAAAATAGTTTTTTATGCGCCACCAATTTTATGTTCCCTGTGTTGTCTCTGACAGTGCTAGTAGACTATGACATATTTCTTCTTCCCTGCTTTATACTAATAGAAATACATTTTGTTTGAGGAAGCACTGTGCCCAATTTAAAAATGCTCGCCTCTCCAAACTCCTTTGCAGGCATCTGTTGAGTTGCCTGTGTGACCGAATTCTGGCCAATAAAATCTAAGTTTACCGGATGGTACTTTAGGGAAGGATGTTATTTTTCTTATGAAATAAGATTTAGTTGGCAGGTGTCTTTTGCATTTTCATCATCCTGTCCCTTTCTCCTTTTTCTTCTTTTCTGGAGCATGGATTTGGTCCCTGGAAGTGTGGCAGCCACCTCTAGCCTATGAGGATGAAGGGAATATGCTGAGTGGCAGAGCAGAAAGCTAGACGAAGCCTGGTCCCTGTTGCCTTCGTTTTACAAGTACTGTAGCCTCACCTGCAGTTAAGCCATTATAGATGAGTGTTCGTTACATGCAGCATCATACAATCTTACCTGATACATATGTTCTGGCAAACCCTGGGTTAGAGTATAGCATTCAAGTCTGGTAGGCCAGGAGGTAATTCTCCTAAAGGATGGCAAGGGCCACATCCCAAAGATGCTTGCAGAGCAGACAAACAAGTTTAATCTTTGTTTGTTTGTCTTTTGGCAGACAATGGAGTGAAACAATTTGGAAACCAGGGCGTCTTAGATTTAGGGCCCTGTCCAATCACCTGGACTATTTTTAGTTCTTCTTCCATTATCATGAAACTCATATGGGAGCCAGAAGATCTTATTATTTCTGGACCTAATTACATTAACTACAAGCTGGGAAAATCACAGAAGGTCTAGACTTCAGTTTGTTCAACTAAAAAACACCATGTATCCCTATATTAGTTTCCTAGGGCTTTCATAAAAAAGTACCACCACCTGGGTGGCTTAAATAGAAGATGCGTATTGTCCCATAGTTCCAGAGGCCAGAAGTCAAAAATCAAGATATTGGTTCCAAAGCAGGATTGGATCCTTCTGAGGGCTCTGAGGTGGGATCTGCTCCAGGTCTCTCCAAGCTTCTGGTAGCTGCAGGCGTTCCTTGGCTCTGTTTTCACGTCTTTCCTCTGTATGTGCCTGGCTCTGTGCCCAAACTCCTTTTCATAAGGATGCAGTCTTATCGAATTAGGACCCACCCTAATGACCTCATTGTAATGCAATCATCCGCAAAGGACCTGTGATATAACAAGAAATATAGATTTGATCCCTGCCCTTGTTTTTTGACACAGAGCTCCTAAAATTCTTGTAATTTCCTGAGTGATAGCAGTGATAGGAGCATCTTTGTTATATTTGGTCTTGGAGCTGTAAACTGAAAATCAAATCCTAAGCCCCTCCACCAACTGAACAGAGCCCCTCTTGGCCAATGGGACCCCAGAGAAACCTTAAAAACTGAGTTCCTGGCCATGACGGGATTAGGAGGTCAGACACGCCTTGTTACAGTTCCTTCTTTTTGCAGGTTAGGCACAACTGACCAGCGTTAATGTTAAAATAGAGATCATAAGACCAGTAGAACAAACTCTGTGACACTAAGTTACCAAATTTTAAATAGGACGTATGATCATGCCAGGCAAGGGTTAAGTCATGACCCTTAATTGGCCCAGAACATCTAACAGTATCAGAAACTAGGCGGAGAGAGGCCAGTTGAGGTTATTATAGTTTCATGGTGATTGAGACGAAAGCAAGAAAGTGGCTGCCCAGTCATCAGCTGGTGATGCCTGTGCAGTGCAGTGGCTCATGCCTGTAATCCCATCACTTTGGGAGCAGTGGCTCATGCCTGTAATCCCATCACTTTGGGAGGCCAAGTGGGTGAATCACCTAAGCCCAGGAGTTCTAGACCCAGCCTGGGCAATATGACAAAACCTCACCTCTACTAAAAATACAAAAAAAAAAAAAAAAAAAAGATCCAGATGTGGTGGTGTTTGCTTGAGGTCCCACTCAACCTCAGGAGGCTGAAGCAGGAGGATCCCTTGAGCCCATGAGGTTGAGGCTGTAGTAAGTCATGATCGTGCCACCACACTGTAGGGTGGGTTTCAGAGTAAGACTTTGTCTCAAAGAAAAAAAAAGTCATGCACCTCTATACTTAAAGAATAAACTATATTCTAATTGGCTCAAGGTTTTCTTTTTCTCTAGCAGTGAAACAAACACTGGCTTCAAGATAAGCAATATTAAAACAATTTGTAGCTCACCACGAGATGCTGACTGACTCCCCTGTTCCACAAGCCATAACTACAACTTTGATTAGACAAGAGACTGATTTCAATCCCTTTCTCCTGGTAAGAAGACCACTGGCCAAGACCTGGTTGTGACTGATTTATAGAGGCTGAGAACTGAAGTGCCGTCACTTCCTGAAAACACCTCAACATATAGGGCCTAACTGCAGTACATTTAAGTGTTAAGTCTTCACCTCAAAGTGAACACGGGTTGTATGTAACATGCATGTTTCTTCAATGCTCATGCCTCAGGACCACCTTCATGAATATTCACAGCTCCTCCTATAACCCATTGAGTATGTGTGTTAAGCACCTTTTCAGCTAAAGCTCCAACCTCAACCTTCTCCTTCAATACCTGTCTCTGACTTTTGCCTGAAGCACACTTCCCAGCCTGCGGGATGGCCATCTTACAGGCTATAACTATTTAAAATAAATAAAGTTTCTTTTTCCAAATGTATAAATTTTTTGATTTTTAAAGTTAACAGCCCTAGAGGATGGGGTTCAAAGAGCTCCTGGGTTGGTTAACACATCTCTGTGCCAGCAGGTGGCTCACTCAAAACTCCACAGGGACAGAAGCCCCCCTGTGCTTGGAACCCTTCAGAACCCTGCCCTATGTATGTTTTCATCTGACCGTTAATTTGTATTCTTTATGATTTCCTTCATAATAAACCAGTAATAGTAATCAAAGTATTTCTCTGAATTTTGTGAGTTGTTATGGCAAATTATTATACCTGAGGTGGAGAGATCCTGGGAGCCCCTGATTTGCAGCCAAGTCATAGAGAAATGTGGGTAAACTGGGAGCCCACTGTTTGCAATTAGTATCTAAAGTGAGGAGCAGTCTTGTGGGACAGAGCCCTAGTAGACTGACTCTGGGTAGTTGGTGTCAGAGTGGAATTAAATTAGAGGGCACCCAGTTGGTGTCTGCATAGAATTAGAGAATGTCGTGGTGTGAAAACCACACAGATTTTGTGTCAGAAGTGTTGTGAGTGCTGTATTTCAAAATCAGGTCACACTCACCGGTACTGGGGATTAGAAGTGGAACAGCATTTTGGAGGACACCATTGAACCCATAGCAATGCCCATCTCTCAGAGTTGTGAATATCACATGGCACGCATTGGCATGGGTTGGAGAACAAGGCACTGTGGGAGGGTGGAGAATTGCACATCATGTGTGCTGGTGCATTGATGGAACAGAACACAACAGCCTGAAGAAGTAGCCTATGAAAGAGGGGCACTGGATCCTGATTCTGTCATGGACATTGTCACCAGCTGATGACTGGGCAGCCACTTTCTTGCTTTCGTCTCAATCACCATGAAACTATAATAACCTCAACTGGCCTCTCTCCGCCTAGTTTCTGATACTGTTAGATGTTCTGGGCCAGCCATTTGAACTTTCACGGAAATTTTCCTTCCCCAAGGTTTTCTGACTTTAGGCCTGACCTTAGCCGGGTGGGCTGTTGCTGAGGTCTGAGTATCAAAATGTACAATGGTGGTAATGAAAGTAACAAGCTTATAACAGTAAAGCCAATTGGACCACTTTTAGAAAGGTCTAAGATATTATTTGTCTAGCTGATGAGAGGATTAGCTTGAGCAGAGAAGGTTTCTGTGGAGCAAAGCAGTTGATTAACTTGGATGCTAGAGAATTCTCTGTAGTGTGAACTCTGTTTGTTGTGGGAAAAACCTTGAGTAAACAAGTAGTGAAAATGTAGGACAAGCAATTTTATCTTTTATTCCGAGAAAAGGGGTCCTGGTTCTTGTTCATTTTCTTTAATTGCTTTATGAAGAAGATTGTTTCTTGAGAGTGAAATGTTTTAAATATTGCCTGGATTTAAAATTGGTTAAGGAGGTCAGCACTGCCTGACCCAGCTTAAATTTCCAAAGGGCCAATCACAAGTATATTGCACATAGACTCATCTGGCTGCAAGGTGGAGATTTTATTTTCAAAGTGACAGTTTCATTTCAGTTCATTTCACCCACACTTGGAAGGGGAGAGAGCTTCCTATGAAATTAACTGAGCACCATTTCTTATTTCATATTTGCTTTTCTAATTAAGGATTCAGGTTTGTGGCTGCCTTTCCAGACAGGTTCATGTTGAACTGGCAGACTCAGCTGTTTAGAAATAGAACTTGAGCTTTGAAGTTCAATATTTCTTGGTTCATGTCCAGGTTCTGCTGCTTACAAGTGCTGTGGCTTTGGGTACTTAATCTCTGGATTCAACTGTAATATAGGAAAAATAATTACATAAAATAGCAAGTTCTAATTGACCTGTGGAGTAAGGTGCCCAATAAATTTGTAGTTTCTGTGTTTCCCATTACGGAACCTTCCTCCCAGGATTCTGTTCTTCCAGATGAAACTTGAACCTGCCAGGTTTAGCCATTTAGCTATGTATCTATCTATATATTTATGTATGTATGTATGTATGTATCTATCTATCTATCACTATTTATGTGTGTATGAATCTATCTATCTCTATCCTTCCATGCATCCATTTATATTTTCATCATTCCTTCTGCCTTTTTCCTATCACCCAAACTTATTCTTCCTGTGTTCTGTCCCATTAGAGCTTCTTTGTATATCTGAAACTTACCTAACAAATTAATTAATGGGAATGTATAACGACTTAGAGAATAAAACATTTTAAAGCTAGAAAGAGCTTTAGAATTTTAGTCCAAATATCTTAATTTACTTATGAAGATGGTGGAGTGATTTGGGCAGTGGTTCATGGTTTAGTAGGAATATCATACTAATTTGTGTAGGCTCCCCAGACCTCAAATGCAGTGACAGTAAACAGATGAAACATTCTCCCATACTTGTATTTTACCATGAGGGAAGATGATGGTGATTATGATGATGGCGGTGATTATGTTGACAACAACAACAGGCATTCTTTTTAGCCTTTATCCTGTGCCCAATACTACACTCATGTATACCTCATTTTTTCCTCCAGAAATCCTCTTTGAGGCATATATTGTGATTTTTTAGATGAGGAAACTGAGATTTAGAGAGGTTAAGTAATTTGCCTAAGATAATACAGCTGGGAAGTGGAGGAGCCAAGATTTGAACATTACTTTGAATTTAAAAATTCAAATTTAAGCTCTTAATCTGGATCCTCTTCTGCTGGCATAATCAGGCAAGAAAGTGGTGGTGATGATGGTGATGATGATGACAATGGTATTACTGAATGTTTATTGAGAATTGACTGTATACTAAGCACACAGTAAATTAACACATATGATCATGCATTAACACACTTAATCATCACACCAACCCAATAAGGTCAATGCCTTTATGGTCCCATTTTTTGAATATGGATATGGAGGCAGAGAGAGGAAGTTAAGTATCTTGCCCCACAGCTAGAGATGGTAGATTTGAATTACACTCCAGGTATTGTGTTTTCAGAGTCCTTACTCCAAATCACTGCTCAGGGCAGTTTGTTTTGCAAAGGCAGGGAGTATGGCAGACTGAGGGTATGAAGTGGGCAGCAAGGTTGTCTGCATTTCAGGTTGCACACAGGAATGCACCATGCATATATCCAGCTAACGAAATTATGTACACAAAGGTATTTTGTAAAGTCTAAATCATAATCATGGTTACCATTACCTATTCTCAGCCTTGCCTAGGACATGGCCAACAACAACTCTGTTTTAACAGTGAGGTCTGAGTCAGGAGGACTTAGTGGCTGTCCCTGGGATGACAATCCCATCCTCTGAGAGCTCATAACCAACAGTTTGGAACCAGGGCAATCTCTGTGGCCCAAGTATCCACAGACAGCCAGGGAGACAATGTGATTGAGTGAAGATTAAACTATAGGAATAGTCTGGACTTCTTGCAAAAACAATATGGCCACCTACATTATTTTTGTTACATAATCAGTTCTTTTTAAACCTTTTCAATGTTTCAAAGCAAGGATATTGGGATAATCACTTTCTTCATAATTCTCCCAGAAACAGAGTGGCAAATAACAACCCATTTGCTCTCTAGCATCAGAACTGGGGTGTCGTGGGATCTGGTGTTAAAGGGTGAGCTCTGGACACATCAGAGGAGCCAATTACTATTCAGCAATTATTAGTACAAACTGTATTGATCAAGTCTATTGGGAGAACTGAAACACGTCAATCATTTCAAAGTGGAGAATTATTACCAGGAATAATTAAACAGATTGATGGACTGAAAGGCTTAAGGAACACACTAAGGTAATACTCAGCTGGTAACTGCAGGATGCTGCTACACTGCTAGTGGCTGGAGCAACAAGAAAGAGAGAATGTGGTTCTAGGTGCCTAGTGCTGCCAATTCCAGTACAGAGGCCACCAGCCCCATGTGGCCACTGAGAACCTGAAAAGCAGTCAGCCTGAATAGGGAAGTACTGCTATAAGTGTGAAATACACATTCAAAGTCCTAGTGTGTAAAAAAGCAATGTAAAATAGTTCATTAAAAGTTTTAAATATTAATTACATGTTGGAATAATAGTATTTTGGATAAGTTGAATTAAGTAAAATTTATGGTTAAAATTAATTTCCTCTGTTTCTTTGTGCCTTTTGAAAAATGGCTCCTAGAAAATTTAAAATTACATAGGTGACTTTCATTTGTAGCTCTCGTTATACTTCTGTTGGACAGCACTAACTTAAAAGCTTGGAGCAGAGGCCCCATGTTGCAGAAACCCAGATCTCCAGGGAGGTGAGTGGGATGGCTGGTGCTTGAATCTCAGTGAGGGGGAGTAACTAAGCTGATTTGGGGGCATGTGGAAAAACCACAAATGGGAATCACTACTCTATCAGGGTAAAGAACTTTTGCTTGGGTGACAATGACGAAGAGGAGAGACACAGGAAGCTATGTGTCCTTTCTTTCTCCTCTACATTTCAGACTGTCTCTGCAATGCTGCTTATTAGCAGAACCCAACAGAGAATCAGATGGCAAAAGAGAAATGTTTGCAGAGTTCCAGCATCTGCCTCACAGACCAGTGTAAGAAAGGGTGGGCTTAACATTAAGAGTCAGTAGTTTAATGACCAGCATGACTGGCATTGCAGAAACGATTTATTTCTCAAGAAAGCAGGAATTCTAGATTGCTTTTTAATGTGAAATTTTCCTAGTTCTAACTGATAACTAAATATCTTCTTAAAAAGTATGCAGTCTAAAGAAAGTATTTCTGTAGGTTCCATTGCTTGTGGATAATGATCTGGGGACCATGGTCTATATGTCTAAAGATCCCTTCCAGCTCTGACTTCTGTGTTTCTATGAGCATTTGATATGTGGGTAATAAAAAAATTGAAGTTCCCTGGGGAGAGACCACTGTGGGCTGTAGTCCAGAAAGGCTTTCTGGAGGAGGAGAGGCCTGGAGTGAGTTCTTAGATATGCTTTCCAGTAAGCATGCCCTTATGCAATGCCCCCAGTTCATCACTGGCAGGTTTTTCCTTTGCTTGCCCCCATGCATCTGCAAATACTGGTCAGAGAGTGCCAGCATTGTTTATAATCAAGGGTGGGGTTTGCCTGGGCCAAAAGTTGAGTTTGTTTAGACCCAAATAAGGCATCCCATTGACAGCCTCTCCAGAGTACCTCCGAGGCAAGTCATGACTTTCAGATGCGGTTGGTGTTGAGGGGATCTTGAAACTGCTCAGGAAAAATGGCTCTTTGTTGAGTTTTTTGTTGTTGATATGAAAAGGGGGTGAATCTCAAAAATGTACTGTTTTCATTTCTAACTGTTGATGTTTGTTTAGTGATAAGGATGATGTAATACATCTTTCAGAAATTAAAATGCTAATGCCAGTCTTTAAAGTTTGATAAGGAAGAACCTTTAAGTATGCTTGTGAAAATCTCATATGGAATTATTACTAGGATTTTAAAATTCTTTACAAAATTCCAACCTGGATTGCAATGTATTCCGGACCAAACTCTTCTCTAGGGAAAAACAATGGGTATGCAACTGTTTACAGGAGAAAGTTGGTGCAGATACACTGATGAATTCCCATCTGACTTTAGTTCCTGAGTCTTGCAGGAGCCCTTCTCTTGGCTGTTCACTCCATCCAGCCATCTCCACTGGGGCCCACTTAAGGAACTTTTCCAACTTCAGAACTTACAATTTACAAAATCACTGCAGCCCCTAATGTCCTGGGACCTTCAAACTCCTGTTTGTGTTTTAGTTTGTGCCCTGTGGCTACACAGCTGGTTGGAGGCAACTTCTAGGAAGAGCGCACAATGGAGTCTGTGCAGGCTTGACATTCGCTAGACCTTGCACTGTTAGACACTTTGCTTTGGAATTGGGTGCTAAGACTAGTGATATGGAGAGGCAATCAGGCCTATTGCCTGAGCTCCAGCTGTGGACAATGCATCAGCATAGAAGCCAAAGGTGACTGACCATGAAGAGTGGCTGTGGGATGGCCAGCCACCTGCTGGGTGGCCTGGAGTGAACTCTAGCTAACAGAGGTGCTGCATGCTGAGTGGTGGCAATGTCAACCATCCAATTCCTATCTTAGTAGAAATATAAATTTATGATGAATAAAGAGAAGGCATCTCATTCCAGATTTCTTTCTGTAGCAATGATGAGTTACTTATTTGATTTTTCTGTTGACCTACTGTGTATTCCAGTGTCGAAAGAGCTGAAACTCAGTGGTATAGTTCGTTTGTTCTTTCATTCATGTGTTTATTAAGATGCCTAATATGGGGCATTTACTTTACTGGACTCTAGGAATACAGCTATCCACAAAACAGTCTTTGCTATCATGGAACATACTACCATTGGGAAAGGAAGATAGTAAAAACACAACTACAGGGTAGTATGTAAGTTCTGTGATGGAGATAAGTACAGGGTAATATGGAAGCACAGAGAAGGGGTCACTAGCCTGGTGTGGGGGTGTTAGGGAAGCTTCCAGAGGAAGTGTGGTACAAACCAAGAATTGAGCAATGTATAGAAGTTAGCCACAGAAAGGGGGGGCTTTCTATGCGACCCAGACATCTTTGCAAGAAGTCTCCAGTTCCAAAGGTCATGAGTGCATGACTTTGGATCCCTGAGCAATTTTACTCTAATTGACCAGCTCAAAGTTTGTAGCTTACTGGCCTTAGGAGATAAGTCTTCCCAAAGGCAAAGGAGAAGCAAAGTCATGTCTTACATAGCAGCAGGCAAGAGAGAGCTAGCGCAGGGGCACTCCCATTTATAAAAGCATCAGATTTCCTGAGACTTATTCATTATCATGAGAACAGCATGGGAAAAACCTTTATGATTCAATCACCTCCCACCGGGTCCCTCCTTTAACAAGTGGGAGTTATGGGAGCTACAATTCAAAATTTGGGTGGGGACACAGCCAAACCATATCACTTCCTGTCTGGGCAATGGAGTGACTTACTGGATCAATGAACTTGAGAAGGGAAAGTGAGTGCAGCCTCTTCCCAACTCACTGCTCTTATGAAGGCAGCACGGGTTCTGTTTGGTTTGCTGTCACATGGCAAAGTAGGCCTCTCTGACAAGTCTTCGGGGCTGCCTGGTCACCTCTGACTGGCTGGCTAAGTCTCTCCAATTCAGTTTAGGAAGGCTGCATGCCTGCATGTATCAGCCGTATTTTCCATATCAGCATTGTCAGTAGCACTATGATATTCGAATATCTATACAACTCATATTCAACTTAAATTGATACCAAATTTTGTCAGGAAAGTGGCTCCTTTTATTGATTAGAATCCCTCTCACTCTAACATATAAAAATCACTATTCATGATTCACTCTTTGCCTTGATCATCAGGAAATTTTCAACCCGAAACATCAGGTGGTTAACAAGTGTAATGCTACACAGCAAAGTATAAACAAAATACAAAGGGACTTTGGTATAACTTTTCTTTTTCTTTCTTTCTTTCTTTTTTTAAGATAGAGCCAGTGAAATCCTTTGGCCACGCATGAATAAAAAAACTGTCTTTATTTGTTCCTGTCCCAGTTTCTCTTCATTTGTCGCTCAGGTTCTGCTGAGTCTCACATGTCTGTCTCTTAATACTTTTGTCCCAGGTTAGCCACCAGCATATGTGCTTTTCTTTGATGATTGACATAATGTGAAATTGCAGACCAAAATCTTGATTTCTGCATATTATTGTTTAAAAATCCAATTTTAAATATAGACACTCAATAAAAAGCATTTCTGAAAAGGCATTGCTCCAGGCAAGGGTTCCCTCTGTTTTGTGATAGTCCTGTTCATCTCTGTCTCTGTGCAGGTTCTACCTCTGCCATTCTTCCTCTTGAGTCTGATTGGCACTGTGTTTATTTTCCACTCCTCCACAATAAGAGCTGAGGAGTGGAAAAGCAACCCTTTGATTGGGGTGTGATCTGAAAATGGATTCCTCCTTTGAGCAGAAACTCAGAAGTGATTACAACAGCTATAAAAAGGATTATACATACTTTTCCCCTCTCCCAAACACAGCAGCTAGAGTTTTATTGTTTAACTAATTCATGCCCACTGTTAGAGAGTTTACAGTTTCACCTCCCCAAGCCTCAGGTTTTTCCTCCATGAGGAACCAAATATAGATTATCTGGCCTCTGAGTCCTTTATTTTCATTGCTTCCTTTCTAAGTGAATCAGGTATCCATGGAAACAACTGAAGATTAATACTCAAAATAGACAATCATTCATTTCTCTCTGAACCATATAGCAAAAATAAAGATTGTTTTAGTAACAATTTTAATTCTTGCAACAAATTATGGAGTTCAGTTGCACAATATAGGTAGAAAGGAAGAGGCTACCCCTCTAAACTTTAAAAAAAAATCTCAATGTAAAAATCACAGAAGGCCAGAAACAATATGTTTATCATACATAGAAGCATCAGCTTTCATGAACACTGGATATGGTCACTTAATGAATACCTTTTAAAATTAGGTCCTGTTGGACTTCAATGGAACTGAGGTGCCAACCGTATTTTTGTGCTAGTGGTGACCCAGCTTGCCAAAGCTGCCTTACTGTGACCTGGGCCCTGTACCTACAGTAGTTGTAGATAGATTCTAGACTGCTATCTTGTTTGCATTCTTTGTGAACCACCTCATCATCTGATATCTTCTCACTTATTTATCTTCTTTCTCCCCCAACTACATTCCCTGGGAGAAATATTCTGAATGGTCTATCTGAATCACAAGCTATATTTTTGGCTATAGGAGAGCAGAACAGCTTGATCTCCCCAAAGGAAATAGACTGTTGTCAGTAGAAGAATAGGGAATGGATACTGCAAGGTTGGAAGACAATCCACGTCAGTGACCAGGTTCACATGAGATAGCATGTGCAGATGTGGAAAGACAGCATGGAGCCATGAGACAGGGAGGTATATGGTTGGCAGAAGTAGTGGGGACTGCATTAGAATTCCTCAGGCTGTAAAACTGGGAGTTTGAGCCTAAGTAGATGATTGCACCTGACATTTAAGAATTGGTAGATGGCTGTTGTTAGACATTGCATTGTTTTGACTACCAGTGGGGCTGAACATTTGTCATATATTTATTAATGATTTACATTTCTATAATTTTTTAATGTTCTCTACTTTCTCTTATAGTTATAATGTTTTTGCAATAAAGCAATGTTTGTTAATTTAATAACAATGATAACTATTTGCTTGGTAGATTTGTGATAATTCTCCCAGTTAATAATTTTCTTTTAGTTTTGATGTTACAAACAAGTTTTATATTTTTACAAAATAAAATTGTATTAGTCCATTCTCACACTGCTAATAAAGACATACCTGAGACTGGGTAATTTATAAAGGAAAGAGGTTTAATTGGCTCACAGTTTAGCATGGCTAGGGAGGCCTCAGGAAAGTTACAATCATGGCAGAAGGGGAAGCAAACATGTCCTTCTTCACGTGGCAGCAGGAGACAGAAGTGCCAATTGAAGTGAGGGAAAGAACAGCATGAGGATAACCACCCTCATGATTCAATTACCTCCCACCAGGTCCTTCCCATGACATGTAGGGATTACGGGAACTAAAATTCAAAATCGGATTTGGGTGGGGATGCAGCCAAACCATATCAAAAATTAAATAATCTTTTTCATGAAATTTTAATCTGTTGCTTTTATACTTGACAAGTCAGTCTACAGTCTCAGACAAGAAAGATAATGCAACTATGTTTTCTTATTTTATACTTCTGTTTTACACATTTATCTCCGTGTTCCAGCTGAAATTTATATATTTTCTCTTCTGAGTGCTGAGAATTTGTTTTTATGTCCTCCTCCTATAGTTAGCTAATTGTGTAGATATTGTTAATCAAATAATTCTTTCTCTCCTTTAGATTTGTGATAACATATCATAAACAAAATCTTTACACATACTAGAGTTTGTTTTTAAGCTATCTATTCTGATTCAACAATCTGTCAGTTGTCATAAGCACAATATTTTTTGAATTACTGATGCTTTATAATACATTTAAACAGAGACAAACTGCTCTTCACCAATTGCGCTTATTTTTTAAAATACTCCTTAGCAATTCTGCTTGATTGTATTTCTTAAAGAAATGTCAAATGATATTTGGGATAAAATAATTTTGGGATTTTGATTGAATATGTAGGTTAATTCAAGATAAATATACATCTTTGTAGAAACATAATCATAAGAGTACTTGGTGTTTATTGAATACTTTTGATGTCTCAAAAGTGCAACATAAATAATATCTCATTTAATTTCCAAAATAGACATATAGAATAGGTTCTTTTATGATATTTACTTAAAAAATGAGGCCAAGAGGAATAATTTTCAAAATCCCCATCACTGATTAGAGGCATAAACTCAGGTTTGACTCTACTGCTTATGTATGAGAGATCCTTCCAATTGTGTTCTTTCTCTCTATCATAGTGGATTTTTATTGTTTTGCTTATATAGATTTTACACTTTTAAAATTAAAGTTATTCCTACATATTTTATGTACACTCTCACTTTCATTCATTTTACTTCCCTACAGTTATTTTTGAGAAACATGAAAGGTGCTAATTTGTATATCGATAGTGTACCAGAACAGATTGGGGACCTGTTGAAAATGCTGTCAGTTGACTGTCTTGGATGTTCACAAGCAAAAAAATGATGTGTTAATATTACCAAGGTGGCAATTCTCCCCAAATTGATCTATAGATTCAGTATAATCCTCATAAAAATTCTACTCTGAACACAGATGCATTAAGAAAGTGAAATCATAGAAAATAAAATGTAACAGTATATTATGGAAATAATTTACCACGATCAAGTAAGTTTAACTTAGTAAAGTTAGGAAATAAATCAACAAAATAATTATTGTGAATAGTACAAAAGGGAAAAGTATACTTGATCATCTCCTTAGTTGGAAAATGGCATTTGCTAAAATTTAACTTCTGTCAGTGATTAAATAAAAAACATTAATTAGAATACTTAATTAATTTGTTTTTATTTACTTATTTAATTAGAGCTGGAGGTTGTTCTTCCTTATGTTGCCCAAGCTGGTCTCAAACTCTTGCACTCAAGTGATCTCCCAGGCTGGACACAGCCCTAGCCTCCCAAAGTGTCGGGATTACAGGCATGAGCCACCATGCCCAGCCAGAACTTTTTAGAGGATAGTTTTCTTTACATATGATAAGATTGACAACATCATATCAAATGAGTAAACACACTAGAATCAATTTTATTAAAACCAGGAATAATACAAAGATGCCTGTTATCACTCTCACTATTTAGCATAGTTTAACTTTTAACCAGTGGAGTAAATAAGAAATAAAAACAAAATATAAATCTATTGAAAAGGGAGAGAGAAAATCCTCAATATTTACAAATGAATTAATTATATTTTTAAAAATTCTATAGAATGGAATGAGAATTACAGAGAAAATTATTAGAATTAATATGAAAAGTCAGTAAAATTGTTCAATTAAGACATCAGTGTACAGAAATGTAGCAGTCACTAGAGCATAGAATGGAAAAAAATTCTATTAGTTTTAGAAGCAATGATTTCATTTTCCTTTATTTTACAAATAGTATGTATATATTAATTATGTTTTTCTCTAGGAGAACTTTCAGAATTTTAAGGATTTAGGAGAACTTTCAAAATTTAGGAGAACTTTCAAAATTTTAAGTGGTTAAGAATATTTTGTTCACATTTCTGTTAATATTTTTTTGTATTCCATTGTTATCAAACTATGCAATCCATACAATTACTGCAATGGTGAAATGTTTTAGGCCTTTCTTTGGCTCTATTATTTGGAAAGTTTTTGTACACGTTACATTAAAATGTGGTGTAATTCCGCATGTTCTCACTCATAGGTGGGAATTGAACAATGAGATCACTTGGACTCTGGAAGGGGAACATCACATACCGGGGCTTATTATGAGGAGGGGGTAGGGGGGAGGGATGGCACTGGGAGTTATACCTGATGTAAATGACGAGTTGATGGGTGCTGATGAGTTGATGGGTGCAGCACACCAACATGGCACAAGTATACATATGTAACAAACCTGCACGTTGTGCACATGTACTCTAGAACGTAAAGTATAATAAAAAACAAAACAAAACAAAACAAAAACAAAAAACAAGAACATATTAACATAATAGGCATAAGGCAATCTATGTAAACAGTTCAATGCCTAGCACATAAAAACTTTATCTTCAATTTTTAACTGGCAGAATAACAATAAATATTAACTATATTAATTAATCATATTAATTCAGAAGTTGAGGGAAAGCAAAATGCTCTGTCTGTACCACATTCTAACAACTACTCAATTCCGTGAAGAAATCAGTCTAAGAGATTGGTAGAAATAAAGGAACTGAGAGTGCTAAAAAAAAAAAAAAAAAAAAAAAAAGTGGTGTAATTAATGTATCTGAAGAAATGTATGTTTATTATTTCCATTTAATTAGTTACCTATTTAATTTTCCATGTCCTCATTTTTTTTCTTGTTTAACATGTGAAAGATTGAAAGAATGAGTAACCATTAACAATTGTGCTTTAGTCAGATTCTTGAGTTCTAATACTCTTTTGCTTTGTGTTTTGATACTATGGTGCTTGGAACATAATGATGCTGTTAGTTAATATAAAATTTAATATTTTTATCCTCTAATATTAACTTATCTGAAATAAATATTTCTACTTTTTTATTTAGTTTGGTTTATATATAACTAATAAATAATTTCCATTCTTTTAATTTTAATCATTCTGAGTTATGTTTTTTGCAGGCTTTCTTATTGCTGAATATTGATTCTTTCTGCCTAGGTCTCTCTTTTGTGTTTTGCCTTTTAAAAAGAGGAATTTAAACTAGTAAAACTTAACACAGCTCTTACTTTTTGACCTAGTTTCACTTGTCTAGTGTTTTATAAATTTTATACATTTTGATACTTACTTTGTCTTTTATTATAAAAATAGTAATACTAATAATTCATAATATTAACTGATTTCTTGCCATGTGCCAAATGTTTTACATATAATATTGTATTTAATTTGTAACACAACCCATTGAGCAGGAACTATTGACAGGTTTATTTTACAGATAAGGAAGGCAGCAGGGGACTGGAGAGGTGAAATAATTTGCTCAAGGTCGCAGCAGGTGTGTATGAATATCAAGGTATGGACCCAACTCTGACCCCCTCCAAAGCTCGGATGCTTAACCACAACTCCATATTGCCTTCAAATATGTCTATTAGAAAAAATGGTTTCTGTTGAAAAGAAATAGTCTTTCTTAAGACTTCTATTTTCTTAAAAAAGTAGTCTTTCTGTTTACAGGAAATAGGTTTTATTTTAGTTCCTAATTTTAATAATATTTTTGTTTTCTTCTAGTGCTTTCATTTTTTAAGTCTCTAATTCATTTAAAAATTTACATGAGGGCTAAATTAAGGATGTAAGATAACTGTTTTGAAACCAATTATTTAAATATTATTTAATTCCATCCCTTCCTCATATATGTAAAACACCCTAAATTGAGATCTATAGGTAATTATATTTCTGAAACATTACTTGATTTGTCTACTTTTGTGCCAAAGCCACACAATTTTATGGGCTGCTTTGGTATCTGTTGGGGTCAGGTCCTCTGTGTTATTTTTATTTTCAAAATGTTCTGGAGTGTGCCTTCCAGTATTTGTTTTATTTATTTGTTTTTAAAATTTGTTGGGAGGGCTGTTTTAAGGACAGTTCATAGAAGTCATTTTAAGAAGTCATTTTAAACCAGAAGATGTCCATGAACCTCTTTCTTAGGAATGTTAAACAGTAATCCATCTGGCTCTTTAAAATGTGCAGTCAACTTTATGCATATATTTGAAAGGGGGAATTAAGAATGTTCACATTCTCTGTGACTAGATAGATTTAATATGCTAGTGGAGACAATTTGCCCTCTTTGAAGAAATAGTGTGTTCTTCCTTTAAGAAATGCAGCCCAGGGATTATGTTACCTTGTTATCTGAGTTCTGCAGTGAGAGATAAGCAGCGTTCTGACAATCTTGGGTGGTGGTAAAAGCGGGGACCTATTGTTGAGTTATAGAAACACCCACCCTGAAGTTGCTTCTCCTGGCTGGCTCAGAGACAACAGTCCTCTTTGATTATTTGTAAAGAATCTCACAAAGTCCACTCGGCAAATGCAAACTCCCAAAATCCAGTTGCAGAGGTAAATGGAGTGAAGTGAAAATAGCCACAGATGTTTTCAGTTGTTCTCTTGCCTCGTGCAAAACTGCAGGTGAGTCATTAAGACAGGCTGAATTAGCCTCTATTACAAAGGGAAGGGAGGTTTCCAATTCAGCCAAATGGGATAATCCTTAGCTGTGCTAAGCAAGTTGAGTCACAGTAATGGAAAAAGCGGTGTTGTCAGAGGCAGGTGTGAACCTCATTTGCACCACCAGGACTCTGGTTGCTCAGGAGATGTTTTGGGTCTCACAGTTTCTGATGCCTGATTATTCCTCATTTGCCGACTTGTTAGCCTATTCCACTCACCTGGGTCTTATTTAGAATACACGCTCAAAGCCATCATTGTAGCAGAGAAAGCACAGGCTACCCAGCCAGTCCCGTCTAGGTTCTGACGTCAGCTCTATTACTTATTGGGCATCTTCCTGAATGTCTCTTCACCTCAGTTTTCTTACCTGTCCTACGATTATATTAATGTCTCCATCAGGCGCGAGTGTGAGGATTAAAATCAATGTGTGCAAATTGCTTGGGATGCAAGAGCTGCTGCCTAACGAGCTGTTAGGACTATGCAAAACCTGTTTTGCTACATGGATGGGCAGGTTTGCCTGGGACAAAGGAGTTTCCAGGGACCTGAGACTTTGGTGCTAAAACTGGGAGTCACAGGAAAACCCGACGGTTGGTCACCTTATTATAAGGAAACAACTATGATGAATCTCATAGGCCCCTGCTTTTGGAATCCTTGTGATTTAGTGTAGAGATTGCAAATGCAAGAAACTCCTGCTCACAAACTCTGCTGCTTTGCCATGGCAGGTGCTGCTAAGAGTTCACACCTTTCTTCCCCCTGAGTGAGCTGCTACCTCAGAAGCTTTCCCAATGCAAGTTCCCGAGAGACTACTCACCATCTTAGATGGAGAGGAAAACAAAACTTGTTTGATACTTTATAGGGCCTAGTTTTTCCCAAATTTCTTGTTCTGCAAAATGAAAGTTTTCATTTTTCAAGAAAATGAGCTCCTTGTGGAGGTTCCTTGAGTTCTCTGCTGAGATCTAAATTAATTCTACCCTTTAAAGGTTGATTCTTCTCAGGAATGGAGAACCAAGTCTTCTTACCCATAATCACCAGATTCTGTTTACCTTCTACTGAAGAGGTTGTGGTCATTCTCTGGAAATATCTGAATTTTCTTGCCAGAAGTCTGGATGATGCCTTAAAACTTACTGAACAACCAGAATTAGCAAATAAAGTAGACATGATTTGGATAGTTGGTGGCAGTTCTGTTTATAAGGAAGCCATGAATCACCCAGGCCATCTTAAACTATTTGTGACAAGGATCATGAAAGACTTTGAAAGTGACACCTTTCTTCCAGAAATTGATTTGGAGAAATACAAACTTCTACCAGAGTACCCAGGTGTTCTCTCTGATGTCCAAGAGGAGAAAGGCATTAAGTACAAATATGAAGTATATGAGAAGAATGATTAATATGAAGGTGTTTTCTGGTTTAAGTTGTTCCCCCTCCCTCTAAAAAAAGTATGTATTTTTACATTAGGAAAAAAGTATTTCGTTGACTTTAGATCTGTAGATAATTATTTCTAGGCCACTTGTTTTTATTCCCCACTAGTCTTGACTCTATCAGATACCATTTATGAAACATTCTTGCTATAAATAAGTGCTTCTCCAAGACCCTGAGTCCCCAGCACCTGCTATAGTGAGCTGCCTTTCCACACCTATCACATGTGACACTCTTGCCAGTTCTTGACATTGTGACACTGCACTCCAGCATGGGTGACATCTATGGGGCTTTTGATGTTGCTTCACCAATTTCCTTAATATATAGTTGGTTTTTGTTTGTTTGTTTGTTTTTCCCTGATATGGAGTCTCACTCTGTCGCCCAGGCTGGAGTGCAGTGGCGTGATCTGGGCTCACTGCAACCTTTGCCTCCCAGGTTCAAGCAATTCTTCTACCTCAGCCTCCCGAGTAGCTGGGACTATAGGCATGCGACACCACACCTGGCTAATTTTTGTGCTTTTAGTAAAGATGGGGTTTCACCATATTGGCCAGGCTGGTCTCGAACTCATGACCTCATGATCTGGCTGTCTTGGCCTCCCAAAGTGCTGGAATTACAGGCATGAGCCACTGTACCCAGCCAATGTGTAGCTTTAATAACCTTTCAATGTCTTTCATCTCAGTGACTGCAAGCTGAGAAACATCTTTATATAAACACCAACAGTGCAAATGCATTAGGTTTTGTTTAACACCCAAACTTCTCAATACTCCCAATGATCAGAGACACCATCTTAACTCTTCTGATGAATAAAAGGAGGTGGCCAGAGAGGAACTTTATGGAAACAACTAGACACCCAGATATGTGTATGTGTATCAATGTGTTACCATCCACCCTCTCTCTTAGCAAGTCTTCCCTGACAATACACAATCACAGCATTTGCTTTTTCCCCTGAAATCTCCTGAGGCTTAACAGAGAAAACACAGATTTTGGAGTCCTGCACTGATTCAAACTTGACCTTGCTATTTTCTGTCTGTGCCACCTTGGCAAATTATTTGCCCTCTCTGAGTTTCATATACAAAACACTTGCATCCCCAGGTTGCAGTGAAGGATAAATTAAATGCAAAGCACTACATGCTAAGTGCACAATACATTTGAGCTCCATGCCTCTAAACTCCTAGAGCTTTTATCCTCTGTGCTTTGTTGACACGTTGAGTTTGTTCAGCCTTATGTATGTGGTTAGCATTTTATGCACTGTCCCTTATCCCAAGTCAGTTGAGAGCACCTTGAAGGTGGAGACCAGGTACGGGAATCTCTACTAATGCTTCACATGGTGTAAGGCATATATCAAATACCCAATAAATGAAGTTTGATTTAACAAACTCTTATGAACTTTCAACAAGCCTATTAATGATAAAGAAATTCTAACAGGATGTAAAAAAGGGAATGAACCAGTCATAAATAAGTGGGCTAATACATTACAGGATCTTCCATTAGTGGACCATTATATAGAAACTAAGATTATGTTTTTAAAGAATACTTAATGAGGTAGCTCGTGATATATTTTTTTAAGGAAAGGGGTAGAATTTGTAATCGTCTACTCTGAGTATGATCGATGTTGTAATGTATGTGAGACAAGAAGAGAAGACATGCAGGATATGTATAAAAATATTAGTATTGATCACATTAGAGCAGTGAGATTACTTTCTTATTGTTCCTCTTTGTTCAAATGATGTACAATGAGCATGTATTACTGTACAATCAGGGGAAAAAGCCTAGCATTTTTTTCTTATGGAGGATGGAGGGGATATTCCATTATAAAATGAATTTCCTAAGGATACTGCAAATCCTGCGTTAGGGAAATTGATCTTGATAGCCTTGCTCTCACAGCACCCCATCCCACATAGCACCAATGTGAGTTGTGTTATCCTATTGCATTAAATGTTCACCTCAAGGTTAAAGAGAAATAGAGAAAGAAAGGATTTCCTGCAGGACTGGGCCACTTATTTATAAGTCCCTTGTCAGATGCCCTTGAGATTTCAAGGTCCTAAAAAGGGGCCTCCCTGCCTGTGCCATTACCAGGTAAGCAGAGAGTCTTGACCTCTTGTGTACTCTTTGACAATCCCTCAAAATACATAGTGAATGGCAGCAAGGTGGATGTCAGGACCCCTCTCCCAGGCCACAGGATGCTGACCTGCAGACTGTGTACCTGACAAGACAGCAAGTCTAATAAAGTGGCTCAGAGTCAAGATGGCATGTTGTCATTTGTGAGTTCTGCAACTTTGAGAAAACTGTTTAATTGTTCTGTCTTATTTGCAAAATGGGGGATAATAACTTCACCTCACTGTTAAAGACTGAATGTTTATGTCCTCCCCAAATTCATATGGTAAAATCCTGATCCCCCAAGTGATGATATTAAAAAGTGGGGTCTTTGGGAGGTGACTAGGTCATGAGGGTGGAGCCCTTGTGGGATTACTACCCTTATAAAAGGGACCCCTGCTGCTCTCTCCTTTTGGCCGTGTGAAGATACACGGAGAAGTTGACAGTTTGCATGGAAAAGACCCTCACCAGAACACGACTATATTGGTACCCTGATCTCAGACCTCAACCTCCAGAACTGTGAGAATAGATTTATGTTGTTTATAAGCCACCCAGTCTATGGTGCTTTGTTGTAGTAACCCAAACTGACCAAGATACCCACCAGGACATTGCAGATTGTGTCATCATGCTTGTCAAGCTCCTAACTTAACCCATGGAGGATAACCATTACTGTGATTCCTATTAGACCAGCATGGTTTCATGAAAGGAGCACAGGCTTTGACCTTGAGGACCCATGTTCAAAGCTCACTTCACCACTTAGCTGTGTGACAAAGGGTGTCACTTAACCTGCCTAAGCATCAGTCTTCATATCTGCAAATGGGGCTTCTGATACCTACTTCCAAATGTGGCTCTATAAGGAGTAATGACCATGCATAGAGTGAATGCAGTAGCCAACAGCAGTCAGGCAGGTAGCAAGAGTGAGTGAAACAGGCTGAATGTTACCAGCTGGAGAGAAGCCAAGCAGGGCAACTGTGATTCAACACCAGGCAACTGTTACCATCCAGCAATTCAGAAGTGTGAGGCTCTTGTGTGATCTGATTTTTTAAGAAAAATAAGATACTTCAATTTTTATAGGAAATTCATCAGTTTTCAAGTGCTGGCAAATAATAAGAAACTTTTGAGTTAATGATGAAATGAGTTAACACTTTGGGAAGTGTTGAGAAGGCATGATTGGTTTGCAACTGTGAAAAGACATGCAATTTGTGTGGGGCTGGGAGGGGCAGAGTGATATGTTTTGGCTGTGAGTCCCCACTCAAATCTCATCTCGAATTGTAGCTCCCATAATTCCCATGTGTTGATGGCAGGACCTGGTGGGAAGTGATTGGATTATGGCAGTGGCTTCCTCCATGCTGTTCTTGTGATAGTGAGTGAGCTCTCACAAGATACGATGGTTTTATAAGGAGCTCTTCCCCCTTTGCTCACTCACTCTCTCTTGTCTGCCACCATATAAGACATGCCTTTGTTTCTCTCTCACCTTCCGCCATGATTGTAAATTTCCTGAGACCTCCACAGCCATGAGGAACTGTGAATCAATTAGACCTACGTCCTTCATAAATTCCCCAGTCTCAAGTATGTCTTTGTAGCAGTCTGAGAATGGACTAATACAATGGTAAAAAGTGGTTTCATGATTTCTTGCTTGGGATTTTTTCATTAATTCTATCCCAGCAACATGTATGATAGAGGTTAGATATTAAGAATACAGATTACAATGATTAAACCTCTCAGAGTCAAAGAAGTCTAATGGGACAGTGAGGGGTATTTGACAACAACAGAAATTTGAAAGGAAATGCTGGAATGAAGCAAGAATCAGGTGTTTTTGGAACCCAGAGGGGGCAATCAAGCCTAACCAGAGGTGGGAAAAATGTCTCAGAGGACATGAGAATCAAGCAGAGTTTTTAAAGATGAGTAGCTTTGGTTACATAAGAAGGTGGAGAATGGCATTCTAAGAGGATAAATATTTAAATACACACGAGGCATAAACATTTGGTGTATTCAGAAAATAGGAATCTAGGGTAGAGAGTTAATCAGGTCTAAGTGGGAAGGGAGTAAAAATAAAACTGTAAGTTAAGCTGAGGCCAGGTTGTAAATTGCCTTGGCTGTTGTAGATGGTTTTTTCCCAAAAGTGATGGCTATCAGTTTCTTCCCTCCTGGTATGCACATGCCATTTACCCATCACAAGTGTAGTCTGTCCATCAGTGCCTTGAATCTGGGCTGACTTGTGGCTGCTTTGGTGGATAGCATGCAGAAGAGGTGCTTTAGTGCCAGTTCTAGGTGCTGGCAATTTCTATTCCCTATGTTTTGGGATGCTGTCTCTTGCAACACCCCTTCTTAGAACTCAAACATTATACTATGATAACCTTATAGAGAGGCTATCAAAATGCACTTCAACAGTCAACAGCACTGGTTAAGCTCCTACCCAATAGCTAGCATAGTGAGGGCACCATCTACAATGTCCAGCCTAGTCAAGGCTCTGATGACCTCCCCCCCAGCTGGCATCTGACACTGTAAGGTGTAAATCACCTGGCAAAGAGCAGTGAACTCTCAGAAGGGTAACTGATAATAATCAAGTGTTCTCTTGAGTTAATAAGTTCTGGATTGTTATACTATGCAACAACAAATAACTGGAATAGGTGTTAGATAAATTGTTCTATGCATCATCTGTAATGATTGTGCAACAGTTTGAATGTGTCCCCCAAATTTCATGTATTGAAAACTGAACTCCCAAGTTTATGTGTTGATGGTATCTTGAGGTGGGGACATTGGGAGGTAATTAGTGTTAAATAAGGTCATCAGGGTGGAGTCCCTATGTTGAAACTGGTGGCTTTATAAGAAGAGAAAAAGTGATCTGAGCTGGCAAGCTTTTGCCCTCTTGCCATGTGATGCCCTCCACCATGTCACAATGCAGGAAGAAGCCCCTCACCAAATGCTTGTACCATGCAATTGGACTTCCCAGCCTCCAGAACTGTGAGCTAAATAAACTTATTTTATTTACAAATAACTCATTCTGTGGTATTCTGATATAACAGAAAACAGACTGATATTGTATATGTAAATGACTTTAATGAATTGATAAAAGAAAACCTAAAATGGTGAGGTGAGGATGAGGGATGCACTGAAAGTTATCTTAAAAGCACACAAGTGGGAAAGCAATAAAGTATCTGTTTCCCTATGTTTTCATTAGTTCTGTTGCTATTACAGCACATATATTTTAAAAAGTGAGAATGTTCTAGGAAGGCAATGTAATATTCTAGGAAAAAAACAAAACAAAACCAGGCTTTGTAGTAAAGAAAGATCCAGATTAAAATCCCAACTGTGACATTCCTGATATAGGAGACCAGGGACAACTTACTTAATGGAGTAAGCAAATTTGTGCCTACATAGATGTCCTTTATGAAGCCAGAACACCCGTCCCAAGATAGTGTCACTGTTGCATCTAGTTGGTTTCTTCTCTGTAGAATGCCCCTTGGTTAATGAAGCCATCTTGCTCTGAAGGTCACAAATCCCTCATACACCTGGGGATGGTTCCCAATCAATGAAGTGTTGATATTGATACAGGTGCGGAAAGGCTGGACTGTAGCACAAGCAGGGATAACTCTTCAGTGAGGTCTACAAAGCCCTCACCTTGTGGATCAGGCCCAGGAAGCTGACTGTGGAGGCCCATAGCTTTCCTTAGTTCTTTCTCCTTCCCTATCCTGCTTCTCCCACTCTCATGTATATATATATATATTTTCCTGTAGAGCATTCCCTTAATAAACCTCATGTCCCTGAATCCCAGCTTTAGGCTCTGCTTCTAGAGATCTCAACCTAAGACGCTTAACCTTTCTTTAGCTTCCCCCTTTCAAATCCCCTTCCCAGAATTCACGGAGATGATAAATTGAAATTGCCTGGCACTTAATAAACACTCAATAAATAATACCAGATTTCCTCTCTCATCTTTATCATTAGCACAAAGTGAAAAATATGAATAATGTTCTTTAAACATAAAAGATACTCCAGTGAATTTTCCTTACTCTGTCTAGAAAAATAGGCAAGTGAGACATTGATTTTCAAAATGGTAATAATCATGCTCATGCTATGGAGTTATCACGAGGATTAATTGAAATAATGAGCCTTAAGTAGAGTGCAGAGCAAGCACTCAGTGACTGGAAGCTACTGCCTTTCTACTTGACTACAACCTCCAAGAACACCATTCAGTCTATCTTTTCATGTTGTATCCTTGGCTAGCACAGGGCTCAGCATAGAGAAGGCATTTCTGTGTTTGCTCAAGTAGCTGCAGTAAGCAAGGAAAGAAACAATGCTTTATAAAAGATGGCACAGGTTGTAGGACAGTTCTTCTGTGGCCTCAAACTGACCCAATTCTCTCCTTTTTCTTGCTCTTTGTTCTCAAGAATAACTGTAGCATGAGCTGGGAATGAAACATCCTGAGATAAGGGGTGACTGGCTGAAATAGCCTGAGCTCTGGTCCCAACCCATCCCCTCATAGAAACAGGATGCCCTTCAGTGCTTTAGTCCAGCGTGTCACATGACCTCAGGGTATAAAACCCAGGTCCGGCTGCTTTCCAGGGTCCCTCAGCTGTGGTGCAAATGGGGCCTTGCACCACAGCTGAGACTCCGTCTGCCGTGGGCAGCTTTTCTGAGCCTTGGGGACTATGTCCCATGATTCCTAGGCTTCTGTTGTTTCTTGCTGCCTGTCTGTAAGTAATAAACCTGCTCCGTGTAATTTGTTGCACATGAGTGTCTTCTGGCTCACTGGACTCAGACGAATTGGTAGCCAGCGCACAGTGAACTTACTTCACACAGGTTTTATGGTTCCACTTCATTTGGAGTCTGGACCATGAATCTAAGCTCAATACTTCTCATAATTGTGAGCAGATTGCTACACACGTACTCACACAAATAGCCAGATTCACTTGCTTTGGTCATTAACACAGTTTATTATTGGCACACTTATCAGTAAAGCATACATAAAATACAGCTGTTTTTAACACACGGAGCCACTGTGTCTTTACATGTGTGGGGGAACATATTAATATGCAAATGGAAAAATTAGTTCTCTTATAAAGTTTCACATAAATACACTGGAGTTGCCCAAAAACGAAAAGTCCCCATAAAAGAACCAGGTGAGAGCTTTACAAAATATCATACAAGAAATATACTATAAAAAGAAAGGATGGTCAACTCAGGTACAATTTAAAAACACACAAAAGTTTCAGGTTTATTAAACTTCCCACAAAACCAATGGATTACATGGCTTGAAAATATTTGGATCAACAGCAACTTTACAAATGCATAAATTCTTAAGGGTCCAATTGTCTTTCTTTACTTAAAAATCTGCCCTGGTGTCTTCGATGAAAAAAATGACATTTCTTGTTTCAGCACTTGGGCTAAATTGAGTCGACTCAAGACTTAAGAACCAATTGACATCAGCTCGACCATAAATTACCTTGCTGGGCCCTCTTAGCTGTTGCCCAATGAAAGAAAACATAAAGAAAAAAAAATAAAGGTACGTTTAAATTACTTTCCAAAGCTGATTTTTTTGTCTTTTCTTTTTTTACTGAAACAAGAAACTCTCAGATGCAAGTCAAAAAGCAGAAAATATTTTACAATATTAAAAAGTCATCTGTAGTTAGGTTCGGCATATTAATGAGATCCTGAGCACTGAGCATTTATGGACAATATGGCCTTCGTTTGATGCATAAAAAGGAAATTCAACACAAACACGTTGTTAAAACTGTGCCAGAAGATGCGCTAGAGTTTTCTCTCGTTTTAATTACAATCAGTGCCAGTATCTGTATTACCTGTGAAGGCCTCCAAGGAAGGGTCATGGAAGCTTATTTGGAATAATCCTCTCAATTAGAAAAAAAGAAAGAAGAAAGAAAATCAGATCATTGTGGTTTCGAAATAGATATTTGCATGGAAAAGTTTTTATCTCTTCTGTTTCCTCTCCTGTAAGTAAAGATCTGCAATCGTAATGATCACCCACGGGCCTATTGACAGTGGATTCTGGTGCGGATAATCTTATTGGGAAGCCTGGGGTGGGGGGTTTTCTGATTTGGTCTCTTGAGTGGCGGGAGGTTTACTGTTCCACGGGCTGTTGTTCCCCAGCGCGGGTGAATTGTTGAAGTCCTCCTCGTCGTCCATGCCGTTGGCCGCATCATATTGCGTGTTTTCTAATCTAGTGATTAGCCTTTCGTCCTCGTCCCCAAACTCACCTCCCATCAGAGTTGGCTCTCCTACCACCATCACATCCTGTGAACAGCAGCTGACATTATTACAGGGAAACCTTGGGAGAGAGAAGCTCAGCTTAAAATAACAGTGGGAGGAGTCGGGGAATCTAGGACAGACACACTCGTGTACTGTACAACGGGGTCAAGTCTCAATGTCGGGGGCCGAGACGCATATTTGATTTCTACAGGAAATAAACATCGCCTCCTGATGTGTAACAACCACGCGAGTTTATGTCCTTAGTGCGCAGCCTGACACTGGAGAACGAGCAATGCTAGCAATCTGCAGAAATAAAAAAATGTATTTTTCAAAATTAAAAAAATCCATGCTTTCAACTTGCCGACATTGGGGACTTTTGAGAGGACTGTGGAACCTTCTGCTGGGTGCTTCTCAATACCTCAAAAAATCTTCCACTTTTATTTAGGGCCTGTGAGTGGCTTTGGAAACTAGCAGTGACCAGAGACACACATAAGGTGCAATTCTGCAATATTCACATAACTCATTCCAAACGGTATTTTCTCTGTCCCAGGGATGATATACATTTTAATTGAAGACAGAATCTCTCTTTTCTCTACTCAGCCAGGCCCTTTTATGCAGCCAATATCCTTGACATTCTGCTACTTAATTATGGTAATTAATTTAGGTAAAGTTTTCGATAAAAACAATGTTCACACTGATTTGACAATTTGCATAGCTAATTAAGTCATTAGCAAAAACCTGCTGATTGCCAACAAGCCCTGAATTTACCATCTGTTATTTCATGGTGCCTGTCACCTATCACCACACAGGCAACCCTGCCACCCATCTGGGCAGTAAAGAGAACCAGTCTGTCCAGCTGGTGCCATAAAAGGAAGATGAAGAACGCTAATTATAATTACATTGATGAAGCTGGTAGTCATCAGAGATGGAAGCGTGTAAGAAGAATCCATCTAATCACTCTTTTAAGTACAAATTGTCCTTCCATGCAAATAAGTAAGCCACCTACTGTAGCTGGGAGCATGGGGAGGCCACAGCTGGAGAGGCCCAGGGATGGGGAAGAAGAATGCACACATGGGGCAGAGCTCCAGCTTCTTTGCTCAAAGGGGACTATATGGGGTTGATGAATGACCTTGGCATGGGACAGGACATCTGTCAGGTGGATTCTTCTGGGCAGGCTCTGAGCAATACTCCACTCAAAAGTGCAGTAACTTCAGGAAAGTGACCAACTGTGATCAGCCTCCACTGAGGCCAGAGAAAGTAGGGCTAGCCAGATGCTTTCGGAGATGAGAGGGTGGGGTTTCCAGTAGAAAGGCTAATTCAATAAAATGTTTCAACAACTGTGCAAAAATTCTTTTTACTAGAGCTTTGCCCAGAGAAGGTTTTCCTGGGGCAGTAGAATGGAATACTGCCTACCGTCGGGAGAAGGGCCAGTGGGATCTCTAAATCCCTTCTAGAATTTTCAAAGTGCCCATTGAACAAATCCCTTAGTTATCCCCTAGTCTTTTACAATGGAAAACCTTGTTTTATCTATTTCTGCTCCCCACCATTCTTGAGTTAGAGGAGATAATTAATAGGTTTCCAAACTATGTTTTCTGACTAATCATTCTTGTGAATAGATAAAAATGATTTTAAAAAGAAATGTCCCAAATGGAGTAAGTGACTAAAATGTGAGCTTGGTAAACCCAGCAATAAAAATGCCAGGGGATATTCAGCTCTGTGCTTCCAAGATTTATTTATTTATTACGCAATGAAGAACCAGAAATGACAGTGACATGGAAGGAGACTCATGAAGACTGTTAAGGTGAGATACAAAGTAGATACTGTCCTGACTGGCAGAAAGGATGACAGGATTTTAGATGGAATATGGCCACCGCAGAGACGTGAATGGTATTTGGTTAGCTGGGCAGCTGCAATGTTACCTGCTGGGGGGTGTTCAGGATAAAAGAGTGCCACTGAGTTATAGGCAATTAGGAGATGACACTTAACGATCAAGAACAAAGGGAGATGGAAAAATAGGGCTAGGTTGTACAGAGCATGACACGAGGGTTAATCTCATTTCATGACTTGTGTCCAGCACACTTGAAGGGCTTGGAAAACACATGCATAAGGCATTGCAGGGCAGGAGAAGGATGTTAGAACCAACCACATGGGTCTGCATTAGTATTGTGACTCCAAAGTCATCGAGAGAGGATGGGAGAGTATGAGGAAGCATAATTTGAAAGAGGAGGAGGAAAATAAAAAGCAGCCAACTTAAGCATGATATTAAAAGAAAAGCTCCCAACACTCCAAATGCATTCATTGAATTAGAAAACAACAGTCATTCAAGGAAAGTACTATGAACATAATGGTTTGAATCATTTCCAATGGAGCTGACAGGCTTGTAATCTGTTTGTTGAATCTTTGTTCTAGGAGCAACTGGAAAAGACGTCTAGGCATAGGTGTTTTTAAATGTACTAAATTTCAAAGGGATGTCACACATGGTTTACTAAGTATATAAAAAATCCCTAGCTAGATATGTAGTTGTGTGTGTGTGTGTGTGTGTGTGTGTGTGTGTATGTGTGTGTATGTGCGTGTATGTGCGTGTGTGTACATAATTGACAAATGGCAAGTTAAGGGCTTCATATGCACATAGACAGTTAAGGCCACATAAATTTATGTGCACATTTCTATTGGTTCTTCTAAGCCTCTAGACTAGGATAGTGATTATCTGCTCTGGTAGTCTGGATTTGTCATTCTCACACAAAATAAATAAAGCATGATGTGCATTCTAGGCTGCCTCTACTTAGGGGTTGTTAGCAACATTTCTCCCCATTTTGTTAAAAATCCCCCCAACATTGGCAGTGAGAGTACATTTCCTTCCCATCTCTATCCTGTGTGTCCACGAGAGGCAACAGCAAGCCATCTGAGAGAGGTCCATACGCCCTCAGATCCCCACAAGGCCAACTTCTGCTCCTCGCTGGAAGCCCAGAGGCGCCACCAGCTCTCACCCACTTCACATCTTCTCACTAATCCCCCGTGCAAAGACCACCAACCTCTGAGGAGGACTGGAAGTGACTCCTTTCAGGGCCCCTCAATGCTTCTCCTTAAATTGGCCAGAAGGGGTCACTGCTGTTGAATGACACAGGTCTCCATCCCTCCCAGGGTTGAGGCTGCAGTTCGGGATCGCTCCTAGCCCCTGCTCATGGAGTGAGAAGCAGAATCCAAGGATTAAACCCTAGCCCTCGCCAGACACACACATCGCTGCCGCAGCAGCTACACAGACCACATCTGTGGTCATAGTGGCACATGCCTTTGGACCAGACAGTGGATGCCTGCAGGTAGCATCTCTAGTTAACCAGTAGAATAGTGTTGATAACTCAGTAGACAGGGTTAAAAGATGTGGTCACCACAAGTCATCCAACGCTTATCATTTAATGTCTATTCAACTCCAGGACATATATGAATTTGTACGTTTTCCTAATCTAGTTGTCCTTTCTGTCTCTCTGTGACATCTGACAATTTTACTTTATTAAAACATCTTTAACTGCATGGTGTGGAGATAGTGTTGAAATTCAACTCTCACTTCCTAACGGTGCCTTGCTTTTAATCACACAAAATCCAAAGGGTCTCAACATGTTAAAAACCCTCTGGATACAGGCAACCTCCAGTAAAATACAGTTGTTGATTTGGAAGACAGGAGCATAACAGAGTACAGAAGCTATATCCTTTTTCAAATGAAATTGAAATGATTCTGACTAGTCCATATGTGCCAAAATATATGACACGTAAGCTGCTACTCTCAACTTCTACAACCATGTCAGATATCACTAATGGATGGCCCACCAAACCCAGACTACACCTTAGAATCCTCCTCAATACCATACTCTGAGGGCTGGCAGGAGAGAGAAAATGTCCTTGCCATCCCTAGATTAGACGGTGAGCTCTTTGATGACAGGGCTTTGTTGTTGTTGTTTTTCACCTTGGTATTGCTGCTACCTGGCACAGTGTGGGCACATAGTAGGTGCTCAGAAAACATCTGTTAAACTGATTGGGATTCTTGCAGCTACAGTGCCTTTAAGTAGCTATGTCACCATTCCAGAATCCTCTGAGATGCACTTTTTTCCTATTTGCTAGAGGAAACTAACGAATGTTACTGCCTTTAACTCCAGGATTGGATAAATAAATGGGCTCCTGTGTATACTTTTTCAGCTGATTTATCTAAATCAGGCCATTTTCTCTATTCAAAATTTCACCAGGAGTGGGTATAACTTGATACTTCTTTAATAAAGAGACTCGGGTTTTCCTCTTTTAGCTTTTCCCCCTGAGCTTCAGAGGTAATAGGTGTAAAGCCTAGCTCACAAAGTGGAGGACCACCTGGAGACTGTTTTCATTATTTGAAGACTGCAATTTGTAACTTTGTAAAATGTAACATGGTACCTTCCATTTTAGGCTGGTCATTCTCCCCATGCCCCCTTCTTTCTAATGCAATGGGAATGAAAAGTATACCCCCTGTCTGTGGGAGACAGGAGAAGAGAAACAATAGCCCAAGGAATCCTCAGGGTACTGATGGGGTTGGTTTTGGCCAAAGAGAACTGACCAATGGAAAGTAGGTACAAGTGGGTGGGGGCAGATTTGAAATACACACTTGGAAGTAAGTGAGGAATCCCTGTGCAAAGGTCCACTCCCACATGGAAGCGATGGAACAGGATCAGAACAATAAGGGTAAGGATGAGAGCAAGAAGGGTGAGGGGGAAAAACGTGGGAAAGACGGAAAAGGTAAAATTGTACTAGTTGAGGGATGTAACAAGAAATAGGGCATCTTTGGAAAACAGAGTATCTAAAAGGTATCCACGAAGCACTGAGAAAATCTCAGGATTTGAATGATGGCCAAACACCTGGTGACAGGCTGGTATGACAGGGACAGCAGAGAAGGAACAGAAGCAGTTTAAAGGAGCTAAGGACTTAAAGGAGATAGTCTAATAAGGGGCTGGGGAGTTAGGAGATGGGAGGGATTTAGGCAGAAGGGACAGAATTCACGAAGAATGAATAAGAGATGAAGAGAGTTCCTGTGCAGTTTTCACTATATGGGACTACCCTCAGCTGTCAGCTTTGTAATTCAAAGAAGTCCCCTTCCTAATGGCCTTTGTCAAGATCAAGAAATGAAAGAAAGGGGCCAAGGGTTCGAGAGAGTTGAGACCAAACCAGAGGCTGATCTTCCCCCTTAACTAATGAAAAGGGCTAAGAGAGAGCTTCACTGAGCTGCATTTTTAGTGGCTGCCGGTTAATTACCTGAGTCTTAAAATAAGAGAGGACGCCCATGTTGGGGAAGGCCCAGTCGAATTACAATATGGGACTGAGCCGCTGGGAGCTAGTTTCCAGTGGAGCACAGGGTCTCCAATGATGGTGCTGAGAGGCCCTAATATGCCACCAGGCATGCTGCTAAGTGATATTTTAATTAAACCTTAAGTGACATATCTCCTGTCTGTGACTCTGATGGCTTTTTAATTCAGGTCCCATTGCAGCACGACTCTTAATATTCCTTTCTAATTCCCAGTTTGCAGGGGAAGGTTTCCATGGCAGAGTTCCTCCCTCCCATCCCAACCTCTGTCCCTGTCTTTCCTCCCTCCCCCACCTCCAATCTGCCCAGGATTTTTTTTTTTTCAGTGAAAAGAAACTTTAATTTGGGCCCTCTAAGTAGGAAGCAGGCGGTTAGGATTTCGGGCCTAAGAGGAAAGCGAGACTTACAGGTACCTGACTGGACAGACTCAGGTTTGCGGCTGTGGTCTTCTTCTTGCTGCCAGTGCTGTTTGCATTGTTCCCAGCGCTACTGTTGGAAGTGCTGCTGGTGGAATTTTTCCTTTTTCTCCGTTTGGTTGTTGGTTGCCTTGTGGGTTCTGCTGCAATATGGAAAAGGGAAGAGGGATCAGTTCTAGGGCAAAAGCAACAAGGCAATCGTCAGTATGGTTCCCCTAAGGAAGCTGTCTTTGTAAACTTAAGAGTAGAATATTTAAACCATTTTCCATTTCTTATAGCTTTAGAAAGAATAAAAGGAGGAAATTGTAGATGTATTTTTAGCACAAAATATGTGTCACTCTTTTCTTTGTATGTAGATCAAATAATTTTTATTTAATTGTTCTAATGATATATATTTAATTTTGTAAAAATATTTTTTAGGGGTATACCTACAAGTACCACTTTCTTAATTGGATTTAAAATATTTTGCCATTAGAAAATTTGGGGAACTTTTTTCCTCTGGTGTATCTTCTCTTTAAAACAAAGAGAGGACTCCTGGGATCCCTAGGGTACCTCCAAGGTAAGAGTGAAGTAGGAACTTTAGATAGCCAAATTCGTGAGCAAGTGTGCAACAGCAGCATCTACTGGTAAAATGTTATATTGCAGCCCACCTCTATTACACCTTTATAGAATTCTCAAGTAAAGTCAGTTCCATCAGCTGTGGATGTGGAGCTTAGGGATTCCCAAGTTCAGAAGGAATACCCATGGTTTGGGCCCTGCTGTCTAATGAATGCTATTCCAAAATTGCAAGAAAAAAATATGTCTGAGTATATGGTATAGCCAGTATATTACTGAGGGGAAACTAGACCTCTTAAAGAAAGGCCTATTCAAAAATAGAGAAAAATATTTTGGACTTGAAGGATGGGGCAACATTTTAATGGAAATATAGAGACCCAAGGTAAAGTGTGGTAAGATAAATATTCTTTATTTATTTGTTTGTTACTTATAAGGTATAGAACATTATGCAATGCCTGTCACTATTCTTAATGTTTCCAATGCACTATTTTATATTTAAAAAATCCTATTATTTAGGAACTATTATTTTAATCTTTGTTTCATAAATGAGAAAGTTTCAGAAGCCTTCTCCTGCCAGTTACTGAATAAGTTGGAAATGGCAAGTAAGAGCATCCTTTTTGCTAACTCTATTTTAGACCTGACTGTGATGGAGAGAAGGCAACTCAGGGCCACACTGGAACCAAATAAGAGGGCCTTGTAAAATTTTCTTAAAACACCTATGCTGGCTGGGTGCCATGGCTCATGCTTATAATCCTAGCATTTTGGGAGGACGAGGCTAGTGAATTGTTTGAGCCCAGGAATTCGAGACCAACTTGGGCAACATGGTGAAACCCCATCTGCACAAAATACATACAAATTAGCCAGGTGTGATAATAGGCACCAGGGATCCCAGATACTCTTGAGGCTGAGGTGTGAGAATCACCTGAGCCTGGAAGTTGAGGCTGCAATAAGCTATGATTGTGCCACTGCAGTCCAGCCTGGGTGACAGAGCAAGACCGTGTCTCAAAAACAAAGCAAAGCAAGACAAAATAAAACAAAAACAAACAAAAAAACCCACCTATGCCACTTCTGATGGACAATGGGAAGGATCTTCTTCTAAGGCTCATTTCAAAGACCACTTAGTCCAAAGAGTATCCCTGACTTCTGACTTTTGACTTTTCTACTTATCTACTATTTTTTTTGTCATTCGTAAATATTTTGTCTTTTATGCTTAAAGATTTTCATCAAATGGTCTATCATTTTCCTCCATCGAGTTCTGGGTGCTTGTTCTGAAGGATGAGAGGAACAGGATATAGAACTGTTCCAGGTCATGGAGTTGAATAAAGGGTTGAGGAGGACATTCTAAAGTCCAGCAGATACTCAGGCCCACTGCTGATAAGCATCTTCTTTCTTTGACCTTAAGAGTATAAATTTGGTACTTTTAAAATTTGTAATTTGACATGACACTGGGGCAAATGTACCTAAAATGCAAACCCTGGACTATTCCCATTAACAGTAGGTGGCTGTGGTAGTAAAGTAATGGACTTTGGAGACATAAAAACCTTTTTGTGACACAGTCCTCCTTCATTTGTTAGCCATGAGACTGGCTGTGTCAAATTACTACCCTAAGTCTCAGAGCGCACTATATAAAATGGAGATAATATATTTAAAGTTATGGTAAGGATTCAATATTTTTGCATGTTTTATTCAGTGTTGTAACTCCCAGTGGCTAGAACCATGTCTGGACCCTAGTAAAACTCAATAAATAATTATTGAATGAATGAAGGAATTAATGAATGATATATTAATTATGTACGCCTATGTTAGAAAATATAGGTGCTCAAAGCATTTGCTGAGTGGATTGCTTTTTTTCTGTAAAGCCTTATTAGCATTAAAAGAAAAAATAAAGCCAATTTAAGCACATTTAATATATTTGGAAAATAATATTCCAAAAGTCTAAAATTCCCATAAGATGGGGATGTAACTATTCCACATAAAATAACACTTATTTTCTCAGCTTTCTAAATATGTACTTGATTAAATTTGCTATATTCATTTTATGTAAAACCCCTGGCCAATTACCAGCCGAAGGTGACCATTATATTTTGTGATTCAGAAAGCTATGTGCCTCGTGTTAATAATTACTCTTTATAAAAATAATTTTTAGCGAAGGGATACGTTTTGCTTTTATGATCAATGAGGCTCAACACACGCCTGGGAGTGAAAGTGTATTAGATAAGAAGACAATTAATGATGACTTGAAGCGGTAATTTCAGAACCCCAGCAGGAGACTGTAGTATCTAAACTGCATTCTAGGGAAGTGAGGGAAATGGAATGGCTTATGTATTCTCTTCATGATCAGAACTTTTGATACAATATATCTTTAAAAATAGAGCAAACTTCGTTTTTCCTTCATTCCTTTCCTCCTTTCTTCCTTAATTCCTTTGTTCTTTCTTCCTTCCTTCTTTCTATCCCTTTTTTCTCCTTTCCTTCCTCCTTATCTTCCCTTTCTTTGTTCTTTTTCATAATTTCTACCATTCTTAAAAAAACAAAAAACCTAAAACATTAGGCTGTGAAAAGCCAGCAATCTGGCTCAGTGGAAGAACCACTAGCTTGGGAGACAGGGACCCCTGGCTCTGATCTCAACTTTGCCAATGACCTTCTTGATCACCTTGAACACGTCATTTTACCTCTCTGAGTTGCAGGTCCTAATCTGGTAAGCAACGAGACTGTAGATAATTCTTAAGGATGTTCGCATGTCACAAATTCATTGTCTCTATGTCCATAACCATGGTCAGAATATCCCTAATAAGCTACTTGTCCTGTTACATTAATGATCACCTTCCTCCTTTTCACATCACTTCATCCCTGGAAGACACCTCTGAAAACGAATTAAGAGAAAGAGCGAAGAATGAGGGTGTACCTGGCGGAGCCACCATCCGCTGCCACTTCTGAAACAAGCAGGTCTTCAGGCAGTCTCGGGGACTGAGGTTGTAAGTTTTATGTCTCGACATCAGTTCCTGCATTGGCTCCAGTATTACACACAACTGCAAGAAGTTCAAAGACATTGGCATTTCACTACTTTATAATACTAATTACAATAGATAATGTTAACAGCTGGAATCAAGTAGACAGCCTTGAGGATACTTTTATTTCCCTGGTTTTGATTTTCTTTATATAAATGTTAGGAAAAATAAATATTACAAAAACTTGACTATATCTACTTAATTATCATTTATAATATGATATTACAGCTGAATGTGATTCACACAGATACACACATAGACACACACACACACACACACATACACACACACACACACACACTCCTGTACAGACAATGGGGTGGATATATGTAGCTCTATTCTGAATTCAAATAACTCTCTCTGGTTGAAAACACAAAACAAAACAAAAACGAACAAACAAACAAAAAACCCTCTTCTTTCAGCATGCTTCGATTTCTACTCTGGTTTCTGTTCTTGTTTGTATAAGCACACGCTGTGAGTTACAATGCTAGTTTATGCAGATTGGTAGTGAAATTCATCTTTTAAACTGGAGAACAGAGTGGAAACTCCAGGCACTTTTTGATCTTAACTCTTAGAAAGGTGGATGGTGAATGCTATTTTATTTTTATTCATGTACTCATCTGTATTTTATACATGACGATACTGTAAATAACATATGTCAACATTCAATGTGGGAGGATTTTTTTTGTGGTTCTGCATACAGCCACCTTGTTCCTTCCTTTGGTTAGATTTTTTTCAGCCTTACTTTGGTCTAAGACGTCTGATGACAAAGATTAATGAGGAAAACAAGAAGATAAAACCATTTAGGATTGCCTTGGACTTTTCCGATTTCCTTCTCAACTGGAAGCTTATCAGAATACCACTGCATTGACAGTACTATACCTATGAGGACAGAGACCACAATTTGGAATTGTACATTGATCACTATTGCAATTACAATGATATAAATATTGGCCATGCACCTTCTTCTGCGAAAAAGCATCACCTTATTATGAAAGACAGATGTGCAGTCTTCAGCATCATCAGTCTACCTTCCTTTTTAGCCTCTCTTCTTATGCCATCCCTCATCTTGAACATGTCTCTAGAGGCCACTCTGCTTTTGGTCCTCTGAGCTCTCTCTACCTGAAATTCTTCTCTCCCCTCCTCTTGGAGAATACTCACTCATCCTTGAAGACATAGTTACTTCTTCTGTTAAGCCTTCCTCCCAGATGTGCACCTGTTCCCACACAGGCTGAGCTGGGTGCCTCTCTCCAGTTCTCCACAGCACCCAGCTCCTTCTGCTGTATGGACTCACTCATTCATGCTATGAAACCATCTGCTTCTAAGTCTGCCTTTACCACTAGGCCATGAATGCTTCGAAGGCTGAGACTCCTTTTATCTCTGTGTTCCTAGTTTAACTCAAATGAGTAGATGCATTTAAAGAGTGATTCTTAGAAAATCTGGAGGATCTTCCTATGCCGACGTTTCTCGAAGTGTGGTCTAAGAAACATTTCCATCAGAATCAAATGGGCTGACTGTTAAAAGTTCAGATTTCGGGGCTATGCCACTTCTGTTTCATTGGGCCTTGAGGTGGGGTTCCAAATCTACATACTCCTGTTGGGGCTCAGAAAATGATACCCCCAAATGAAGGCCTCTGTATAAAGCAAAGTTTGTCTTCTACTTTCTCCTGCCCTACTGTCTCCTGCCCCTTATTCTCCCCCACAGCAAGCCATATAAACTAGAATGCCTCTTCCCCAAGGAAGATCGTAGAAACCAGAACCTATCCCTGCTAAAGGTAGACATAAAATCTAAACATATTATTCTAACTTCCCTCTGCCTTTCTGTGTAAGAGCTGACCATAAAGAAATTCTGTGATCCGCTTTGGAAGTAGGTCATAAGACCCCCATTCCAGCAAGGATCCTGTCCCATACCCAGGAGGAAGGAGTGCTGAGCAGAGAGACAAAGAAGAATCTGAACAGACAGGCTTTGCTGGGTTTCCCTACTCAGTTATTCCCATTAGAGAGTACTATACCTGCATTGAGAGTACTATACCTGAGTACTATACCTATACATTGAGAGTAATATACTGTGACCATTAGGTCATACTCTTTTTGTCCAATCACAGTCCATCGCAATTGTGCATTCCTCATGTAGCCTAAACATAAAAATGAATCATTTTTCCTGTATCTTTGGGTCTTCATTCTGAAGTCTCCTGTGTCATGTAAAACTTTGCTTCAATAAATATGTTACACTTTTCTCTTGTTAATTTGTCTTTTGTTATAGGAGTGACCCTTACAATAGGTAAGAAAAGGAATCACATTTTTGTATCCCTATGCCCTCACATAATTCTGACAAACACAACTAGAATTTGTGGTCCACTAACCTATATATCCAGGGCTTTCAAATAGATAATAGAGACAGCAAGACATGCACAAACCCCAGTGGTGTCCAGTTCTAAGTCCATTCTCTTCTCACTTCTTCCCATTTTCTCAAGTTCTCTTCCTTCCTTCTTAAGTCTAAGGATGATAATTATCTTTACCTAGAAAGATTCTTCAGTTGTTTGTACCTATTACTGACCTAAGCTTGCTTAAACCACTTGCCCCATTTAAGGGTCAGCTGCACTTTTCTTACATTTGCAATTTCTCTGGAAGACAATAAGATTTCAAAGCCTGAACAACACAAGGAATATGCACATCAAAGGGACCAAGACACCAACCCTACTAAACCAGGCTGTAAAGTAATGAGACCTGGGTTAGTAATGTTGGGTCTTCAGTCTTGCTTACTTTGATGTCCTTTTTGAAGTCTAGAGTGTTAATATGGAAAAACCTGTGAAAAAGGCAAGGTTACTATACAGCTAACTCCATATTCCAACATCATGAAGACTCTATGTGTGCATTCCTCTGTTAAGAATTCCTTGCTGATCTCACTACAGGGTATATCCTCAAATGAAAACAAATCCTTCTACCAAAAGGACACCTTCACTCATGTTCATTGCAGTACCACTCACAATAGCGACAACATGGAATCAAGCCCATCAGTGGTGGACTGGATAAAGAAAACGTGGTACACACTCACCATAGAATACTACACAGTCACGAAAAAGAACAAAATCATGTTCTCTGTAGCAACATGGATGCAGCTGGAGTCCATTATCCTAAGTGACTTAACACAAAAACAGAAAACCAAATACTGCATATTCTCACTTGTAAGAGAGAGCTAAACATTGGGTACATATGGGCACAAAGATGGGAACAATGACACTGGGCACTCCAAAAGCAGGAGGGAACGTTGAAAAGCTACCTATCAGGTAGTAAGTTCACTATCTGAGTGACAGTATCAATAGAAGCCCAAACCTCAGTATCACGTAACATGCCCGTGTAACAAACCTGCTCATGTACCTCCTGAATCTAAAATAAAAATTGTAAAAAGGATGCTTTGCTACAAATCAAAGTGTAAGTTACAGACTACTTCATTGCCTTTCCAAGCCATTAATGCTCACCAGACCAAAAGGAGTGAAAGATTCCACAATTTTCTATGCAAGTAGATTTAAGAGTGGGTCATCCCTCAAAGAAGTACCACTGCTAGATCCACACAGGTTCAGAAGATATTTGCTTCTATTATTAAGCAAGAATGGTAAGAAAAACTTCAGAGAAATCCTAAAGACTGGGAAACATTTTACAGTATATTTTTTAGTATTTAAAACAGTTAAAAATGTTTTCAGCATTTTCAAATTATTTACATTTGGTTCATTTACCACTCATTGTAAATGAGCTTACACTGGAGATAAAAATACATGGATGGAGTGGAACAAACATGGATCTACAAGCTAAGAAGTCTAGGTATGGATTTTGACTGTCACTAGGTATGCATCCTCGGGTAAGTTATTTAAAAACACTGGGTTTCAGTTTTACCTGCAAAACAATACCCATCTTATATACTGTTGTGAGAATTTGAGTTAATATGTCTAATGCATGACTATTTAATAATCTGTAGATATTATGATTATATATTAGCAAGCATGCATAGGTTGCAATACAAACTACATTTCTATTACTTTACATCAACAAACATTTACTGAGCTTCCTCCCAAGTATCAAGCATTCTGCTTGGTGCTGGGGACACAAAAATGAGAATAACACAATCTCTGCCCTTAGAGGTAATCCTTAAAATTGCTTTAAGTATATTAAGAAAACTATCCTGCCTTAGGAAATCACATTCTTCCAAAGCAAGTATTTTTCATTGTACGACAAGGTAGATGGTGGTGGTGACCCGTTTGGACCTAGAAAGGACTATTAGCATTGGGCATGCTATGAAATGGGAGGGTTACACTTATTGTGGGGACTCTTGAGCTCACTGTCTTTTCCTTTTTTGCAGTGACTTTCCTCTCTGGGCTTTCAGCAACATTTCTTTTTCAGGTGCTAATCCTCAAAATTTATCCCTTTCCCTTTAATGTAAAAATATCTTTCCATCGCTGTAACCCACCCCAAAGGAGCCTGCATCTCTGAATGCTAATCAAGAATCCCCAGTCATTTTTCTTCCAGTGGAGAGTCTGGGGCTGGAGAGGCAGCCCTCCCCTTATTCATGTATGCAAATGAGGTTTCTTCTCTGCTGCAAGCATGCAATGGCTTTGCTGGGCTGTGTGCTGTAGGTGGCAGAACTAACTCAGATAAGAGCCTGTCTTCTTTGGCAGTAAGCCAGCGCATCTTGGCAACAGCACAGGCCTGGGGCATTATGAAATGAAATCAGGAAGCAGGTTTGGGGAGTGGGTTCCCTTAGTCGCTAGTCAAATCTTTTGGGAGCTGCCGTTCCTACTCTCCCTGAGGTCTGAGACCCTCATGAGAATCCGGTGAAGGCTATGCAGCCTGTCTTTCAAATTTTGTACAAAATTTCTGGTGGTTGTTGAATCCTCTATAGCCCCTTCCATTGACTCTAGGAAGAGTCCCCTGTTTGTAATAAGTATGAGCCAGGTTACAAGATATATGCCTTTTCCTCATTACCCCACTCCATATTCACACATAAAAAAAATCACCAGGCAAATGCACATTGTGGAACTGAGCATAATAACACATGGTCCTTTGATGATGAAAAAATTAATCTGCACAGCCAGGACAGCTACAAAGTGCCCACTGGACTTTTCCCCTTTGCCTAAAAAGAGAGGCCACAGACAACATGTTTGAGACATCTGCAGCAGTCTGCATGCAGGCTTGCACTTTTGTTTGGTCTCTTCCTGGGGTAGGACCGGAGTGAAGAATACCATGAGGAATCCCAGGACACTGTGGAAAGGGAAGGGATCAGCAAGGCCCGTGATCACTCTTTGAATATAAAACCCATAAACATGGGGTCCCTGTCAAGTCCAGATAAGATCCCTAAGAAAGCCATTGTTCATCCTGGCAAAGTTCCAAGGACATCTTTTTGCAGATTTAGTGAATGTTTTAGGCTGAGCTTGCTCCCCTATGCTTCTGACCTCTTTTTTTCTGAGATTCTGACCCCAAGACTGACCCTTTGGTATGAAATTTTGTAATCACAACAGGAACTTGATGAATGAGTGGATGGATGGATGGATGGATGGATGGATGGATGGATGGATGGATAATAGATAGCTTGGCCAGATTTATAGCAAGGAGTCATTTGTTAATGGCAGACAAATCGGGCATGGTCCTGTGTACTCTGAAGTGATGAATTTGTTCATTTGATAAATAAATGATTGTCTCCTGCATGGAAAATGCTTTGCACAATGCATATGTATGTCCTGGTCAGGCAGGAAGCTCTTAGCTCAGTCCCAGGATTCCTGCCTTTTCATATTAACAGAGGGCCTAACAAATGTAGACAGTGCAGTGTTTTGCTCTTGTTTTGCTTTTCATTTGACAGCTCTCCTGGAGAAATTCGATTCTTTTCACTACACACTCATACCCATTCTTTTGGGGCATCTCATTGCCTGAATCTCAGGAACAGGTGGTGCTTGTCAGATTTGGCTGTGAACTACAAAGCAGTATTTGATTATCTCCCAATGTAGGCTCTGTCTACCATCAACATTTTAATTCCGTCTTTTTTGTGTGACATCCTATGGCCTTGAACCTTCTACTCTTTGTATGTAGGTCTCTGCAGAGTTGCTAGGTGAACGTGTTGCTCGGACCTTTGCTTGTGTTGTTTTTCTTGCTTAAAAGGCCTTCTCTCCTCTTTCCCAGTCGTCTTAACTAGGATTTGGCAAACTATGACCTGTGGACTAAATATCCATGCTTACTTACTGTCGATAGCTGCTTTTGTGCTACAGCAAAACTCATAACTGGACAGCCTACACGTTAAAAAATACTCATTATCTTGTCCTTCACAGAAAGTTTGTTGACGCTTGAACTAAATCAGTACTATTCCAAGGAGGTGGCTGCAAATGACTTGTTACATCTTCATAATAGGATAAAGAGCTTGAGGCTGAGCATGTTCAATTCACTGCTTCCTTTATTGTGAAAGTTTTGCATTAAAAAGGTATCAGATCAACTAAACTATATGCCCAGTGACATAGCTGAGTTATATTCTGGAGACAGCTCCTTTACTTGTTGAGAACCACTCACCCACACTAAGTCACACTATCTGAACCATTTAAGGTCCTCCAAGGTCCAGCTCAAATCCCACCTCTGTCTCCAACCATCCTATCCTGCAAGGGACTCTTTTGCTTCTATAGCACTTATCGTGAATCTTTGCACATTCCAGTGTTTATATTTGCATTAGAAATTTTCCTTTCTTGTAGCCTTGTTCACCTCTTATATACGGCAAGCTAGGTTTTACTTTTCTTTTCATTTAACATGGCATTAGGTATACTCAAATATTTGTTGACTCATAACTTAATAATATCTACAGAATGCCTAGTCTATGTCTATCCCTGGAGTATGCACCTTATATTATTATATCATTAACCCTCACTCCCACCTTTTGGCCCACTTTTACAGGTGAGAAAACTCATACTCAAACCCATTAAATCATCCAGAACAGTGATAAAGAATGTGGTTCCTACAGTGTATCCAAGGCAATACAGCTATTTGAAGGGCAGAGAAGAGGTTCAGTCAAGTATCTCTGACTTCAACCCTGTACTATTAACTCCTAAGTGCTATGTTGTCTACCTCTCTGAATATCAGTGGCTTAAATGACTTCTAAGATACCAAGTTCAAAGCCTCTCACTGTTTTTGAGTTTCTCTTTGCAAATGGTGTTGATCCACAGAGCTAATACATGAAACTTGGGGATTTGAACCCAGATGAATCTGGTTCCAAAACCTACACAGAGAGGTAGGTGATGCAAAAGGGTGTAGGTTTTAGAAGCAGATTCATCTGGGTTCAAATCCTCCAGTCTGCCATTGTCTAGCTATGTGTTCTTTGCCAAGAATTTTAGCCTCTCTGAATCTCAGTTTCCTCATCTAGAAAATGGGGATAATACTACTTATCTCTGACAGTTTGAAACAAAGTAAGTAAGCCCTTAATACAAAAGCCTGGAACTAGGTCAGCACTCAAAAGATGAACACTGTTGTGATGAGAAGTGCTGTGGCCTTAAAGGCCAGCCCCACTGAGCCAGGAGCTCAATGTGTTATGGGACTGAGAAGCTTCTTTGGGAAGTCAGTCATGTGGTCTCTGCAAGTCTTAGGGTCACTAGATACAATGAATGCCCCAAAGAGTAGTAATCAGGTCAATGGTACATGGCATTTTAGTAGCTAACGTCTCTGATAATAACCTATATTTAGAATTCAGTGATAAATACCAAATGTTCAATTCCACAAGCCAGGTTTTTTCGCCCTCCCCTCCCCACCGCCCCACCACCAGTAATTTACTCCTCTGGCTAAATCTGTACTAGAAAGACCTCAGATGATGCGGGTCGTGGGGGGAGATTAAGAAACAAACTCTTATCTAAGAGTGAAGGAGTCTCTCCTAATTAGGAAACACATAATGAAAAGATAATACATGGAATCAAAAAGAAAAAAAAAAAAAAGCAAATAATCCCCACCAAGAAGCAGATAAGAATGAATAACAGGCATCCACATGACTAAACTCACTCTGCTCTGAAGAAGAAAAACAAGGGATAGAGGAAACACTTTCCCTTAGAAGCGATGCAATTCCAAAATATCAGATTATGATTCAGGTTTATTTCCTGATAGGATTAAAGATAGATTGGTTGTCAAATTCAAAACATCCTCCTTTTTATCTGAAGATTCAACCGGGGGATGTGTTGCCTTTTCTCAGTTTGTTTGCAAATTGATTACTCATGAAAGTTATCGCATCCAACCCTGAAGACAGGGAGTCCCTCTGTTCTCAGGCAGAGGAGAGTAGCAGCAGCTGTCACTCCAGTCTTGAAGGAACCATCCTTCTTCCAGAGTGATCTTCCCCGATTTCACTTTTGAGGCTTTCGGGAAGGAGGCCATTGACTGCTTTTCAGACCCACCCAGGGGAGAAGTGCTTGGACTGTTTTCCTACCCTGGGGCAGCCCCGTCAGACTAGCCAAGCTCATGATTTCTGCTGCACCCATTAGGCCCATGAAGAGACCATTCAAGGCCCCTTCTGTTCTTTTCTTTACCTCTGATGCTACAGCCATTATTTCTCTGCCATGTCTTCCTGCATGGGCAACCCTTTCCACAATGCTCAGGTTATTTGCTTCTTTGCTTTTAGACCTGCTCCTTCCTTCCAGCTCTGCATGGCAGGAGACAAGCCCCTGCACATTATTTCCCAGCTCTCTTTGCCAACTGGCTTCAGGAGAGGTTTGGCCAGTTGGAGGTACCCAGGGAGATTAGATAGAAGCAGGTTGTGTTAGTTTCTTAGGACTGCCATATCCTGGTACCACAGACTGGGTGGCTTAAAACAACAGGAATGTATTCTGTCTGTTCTGGAGGCTGGAAATCTGAAATCAAGGAGTAGGCAGGGCTGAGCTCCCTCTGAAGGCTCCCAAGAACAATCCTGCCATGTCTTGTCCTAGCTGCTGGTGGCACCAGCAATCCTTGGGGCTCACTGGCTTGTAGCTGCATCACTCCAATCTCTGCCTCCATCTGCACATGGCCTTTGCCCTTGTGTCTCTGTTCTCTCCTCTTCTTATAAGGATGCCAGTAATTGGATTTAGGGTGCACTCTAAATCCAGAATGATTTCATGCTGAGATCCTTAACTGATAACATCTGCAAAGACTCTTCTCCCAAATAAGGTCACATTATTCTAAGTTTCCAGGGGAATATGAATTTTGAGGGAGCCTGTTCAACCTACTCTATGGTTAAGGAAATAAGGAGGGGTATTTCTTGCTTTCTCTGTAGTTTAGGTAGCCTTTTCAGCAGCTGTCATCAGACACATCCATTACAGTTCCAGCTGACACCATGTGACCCTACACCTTCTGCCTTTGTTCTTCTAGCCCCAGGAGTGGCAATTGCTAATCTTAGTGCTTCTTCATCTTCCTCTGATTGTTTGTCTATCTCCAACATCTTTAAAAGCATATGCTACATTAAATTTCCTCTATTAAATTAGCAGGTGTGGGTTTTGTTTTCTTGGGTGGGCTCTGTTTGACATACATGATTTATAAGAAATTAGACAATATATGCAAGATGAAGGACTTTTGGTGTCTGGGAGTCTCATGTGTTGTGGCTAGGCAAGCAAATTCAGCTTGGGTTCAAACTCCACCTACTTAATAAGGGGGTGATCTTGGGCAAGCGACTTAATCTCTTGGCGTTTCAGTCTCCCCATCAGCAAGGTTAGGATAACCTTAGTACCTAACTAGTGGGGTAACTAGGAGAAAGAAGCAAATTTATTTGAGGTATTTACCTAGGTTTCTGGCTTATGGAAAGTGCTCTATACATGTTTATTATGATTGGACTATTACCAAGAGTGGGGCAGGGGGTTCACAGAAGACACTTTGAAACTTGGCATAACATATCTGTTAAAATTTTATAGATGTTCCCTGCCGTGTGTGTGCATGTTTACATGTATGTACAATTGGCCCTTCTTATCTGGGGGTTCCACATCTGTGGATTCAACCAATCACAGGTCAAAAATATTTAAAAAATAATGGATGGTTGTGTCAATACTGAATATGTACAGACTTTTTTCTTATCATTAGTTCCTAAGCAATGCAGTATAACAACTACTTATTTAGCATTTACATTGTATTAGGCATTGTAAGTTATCTAGAGATGATTTAAAATATATGAGCAGAAGTACAAAGGTTATGTGCAAATATACAATTTTATATGGGGGATTATGGTGTCTGTGGGTCCTGCAACCAAACCCCTATGGTTACTGAGGAACAACTCTATGTATCTCTGTATATATAGAGAGAAATGTAAATATATATACACACACAACCTGAAAATTAGATTTTGATGATACAATGGATGTCTAAAAAAATATTGGTCACTCTGTCTAAGGTATATATAACTTGTTCTGACCATTGGGCTATTGCCTCAAATATCCCATCTGTGGGTTCTAGCAGCATCTCTAAATTCTAGGGCACAGTAGCTAGATGTTTACAAAAGAAAGAGGAATCATCTGCCTGGAAATACATCACAATCATTAACAAACATCTACGGAGTGCTGTCTGTCACCTAGAGAGGTACAAGCAAATTTCTGGTAAGTTTTAAAGATTCTTATTGGCGAATTATTGTCCTACAGTTGAGCCAAGGCACTAAAAATGAAGGCCAGTGGCTCAGAATTACTCTAAATGGCCTCAGACATTGACTATTGTAGGTCACTATATTAGTCAGGATTCTTTAGAGAAACAGAACCAATAGGGTATGTGCATGTATGTACGCATGTATGTACATATGTATTTTAAGGAGTTGGCTCATGTGATTTTACGGGTTACCAGGTCCCAAAATCCATAGTGTTTCCACAGGCTGGAAACTCTCAATAGTACCCAACTCTATATATACTGTTTTTTAAAACCTATATGTAGATACCTATAATAAAGTTTAAGTACAACAGCAAAAATAGCAAGAATTTCTTTATCTTCCTTCACAGGTAGAAGATTCATTCTTACTGTAGATCTTACTGTACATCTTTCATTCTTGCTGTAGATCTTATTCACTTCAGGACTCTTTTTCTTTATTAAGTTGAGAACTTTTACCTTTCACCTGAAAGAAATACTTTATGGCTTCTCTCTGACATATCTGAATGGCCAGCCATCACTACTCTTACATTTTGGGACCATTATTAATTAAAGTAAAGGTTACTTGAACACATGAACTGCCATACTGCGACAGTCAATCTGATAACCAAGCAGGCTACTCAGGGACTAATGGGTGGGTGGGGTAGATAGTGTGTATCCATTGGACAGAGGGATGATTCATGTTCCAGACGGGACACAGGACAGTGTGGGGTTTCATCACACTACTCAGAATGGCAATTTAAAAGTTATGAATAGTTTATTTCTAGAATTTTCTCTTTAATATTTTCTGACCGTGGTTGACCATAGGTAACTGAAACTGCAGGAAACAAAACCGTAGGTAAGAGAGGTCTACAGCAACTAGTACTACAGCCTAGCTAAGTTGACACTTAAAATTAACTATTAGGGTGCCCCCCACTAGACTCTAAACAACTAGAGGGCTGGGCTGTATCTTGTGAGTTTACTTTATTTCTCTTTCAAGGTACCAAGCAGTAGGTCTGATGTTTGTGGAAGGAATGAATGCTTGAAAATAGGGATGCGGTAGGATGGAAAACAAATGGACCAGATTTTGCTTTATCCATTTCATAACTGTAGTAACCTGGGGCACATTATTCAAGCATGTATCACATAGTATTTATCAGGCATCCTCTATATGCTCAGGAAGGAGAGTGGCACTCGAGATGCAATGGTGAACACAGAAGTTGCGGCTCCCTCCCCTGAGGCTCCCTGTTGGAGGGAGAGACAGGTGATAAACAAGGATTCCAAACTGGATGCACATAATAAAGAAGGGCAAAACGTGTCAGGAAGGGCTGCCTGAGGAATCGATATTTAAGTTGAGACATACAAAGATGAATTAGGAGTCAGCCAGGTGAAAGAAAAGATTCCTAAGACAGAGGTAGGGAGGGTATCTCAGGCAGAGGAAATATGCGTGTAAATGCAAGAGAACAGGGCATTGGAAACCACCACATCGTGGAAAGAGAGTATGAGGGAGGGGCTGAGAGCCTGAGCTGCAGTGGACAGGCAGGCAGGGGTCCAGTTAAATCAAAGCCTCACTTTCTGCCCCAAAGAGGAGCTGAGAGGCACAGATGATGTAGGCAAAAACATTCTGTGTGTGATAAACCCTCTGCAAATGCCATTAGGGTTTACATTAAACTGAAATGTGTCAAATGCAATATTGCTCTTTCATCCATGTTTCCAGAACATGAGAAAAGCATCAGCATTTTGATGTGTTTGGTGAAACAAAGCACCAAATATCCCAAAAGGCAAACAATGGCTGCTTGGAGACTGACCCCCAGCATAGGAACCCTTTGCAATCATCCATCCTTGCCTCACGGGAAATATGCAGCTTTTATAGCACATTGGTTATTCTTCTCAGGGACCTAAAAGACTAGGTACTCACTGTAAGGTAACATTTAAACACTAACATTTATAAATGCAGCTTTATAATTGCAATACTGCAAATAAGGGAATTTGGATATGTTCCTTGAGAGCTGTCAGTGACAGTTTCCAAGGAACATGACTATCTTGTTCATGCAGTTATAATCCCTTCTGAACACTAACTGAGTGATTACTGCTGCCTCCTGCCCTGGGATAAGTACCCACAAGACTGGAAAGACAGCTTTGTGCTGGGGTTTGGGGCTGTGTCCCTAAGGCTGCTGTTTGGGAGGATTTCGGGGCTGCTGATCAGTGTGGGGATGTGGTCTTCTCTCTCGGTTCTGGGCACGCAAAGCGTGGCTGCATTTAGAACAGCTGTCTTCTTGGCTGCCTTCTTGGGAGCTTCTACCAGGCAACAGCTCTCCAGCTCTGCTCTGACAAAAAGGAAAGGAACAGTTTCTCAATAACGCAGCACTCAGCTGCTCAATTGCTCCCCGGCCATTTCATCACTGTGCGCTTGTAACTGCAGCCATCTCCTCTCCCAGGGATAGAAGGGAGTTTGGTGAAAAGTAAGATTCATGTTGATGATGCCAGCACTGTATGAAAATGGAGTTGGCAGAGGTTGCAGTTCATTCATTCATTCATTCACTAATTCATTCATTCAACACCTATTTACTGAATGTGTACTATGTGCTCTGTATTTGTTCTAGGTGCTGGGGATGCTGTGAGCAGGAAAAAAGAAAATCACTGCTCTTGAGGGAACTGCATTTTAATGAAGGAGACAGATAATAAATAAATTAAATAAACAAAAGATACACTATGTCAGCTAGTGATAAGTACCAAAGAGAAAAAGGAACATAGGGAAGAGAGATATGAAATGTTGGAGTTGGGAGGGTTGAAAATGTGGATACCTGGGAGAATAGTGGCTCTGCAGACATATCTACATTCTAATGGTTCGAAATTGTGACTACAGCAGGTTCCATGGCATAGGGAATTACAGCTGCTAATTAACTGCCCTTGAGATGCAGAGATGAGCCTGAATTATCCAGGTGGACCCAATATAACAACAAAGGTACTGTTATTGTTAATTTTTGGTGTCGACTTGACTGGATTAAGGGATACCTAAAAACCTGGGAAAGAGGTATTTGTGTTATGTCCATGAGGATGTTTCCAGAGGAGAATGGTGTGTGAGTTAGTGGACTCAGTGGGGAAGATCTGCTCTCAATGTAAGCAGACACCACACAATCAGCTGGGGGCCCAGATAGAACAGAAAGGCAGAGAAAAGGTGAAAAGGTGAATTCTCTCTCGCTTTTCTGGAGTTGGGACACCCTTCTTCTCCTGCCTTTGGACATCCGAATTCCAAGTTCTCTGGCCTTTGGATTCTAGCACTAAGCAGTGCTCCCCCAACCCCCACCCCTCAGGTTGTCAGACCGTCAGCCTGGGAGTGAGAATTACCCCCTTGGCTTCCCTGGCTCTGAAGCTTTGAGACTTGTCATGAGCCACATTATCAGCTTCCTTGGGGCTGCAGATGGCAGATATCTACTGCAGAACTCCTCAGCCTCCGTCATCACACGAGCCAAGGCACCTAATGAATTCTCTCTCATCTATCTGTCTATCATCTATCATCTATATATCCATCCAACCTATTGGTGAACCCTGACTAACGTGGGTATTTATCAGTGAAAGAAGGATTCAGAAGGTGGAATCAGAAAGATGGCAGCACGAGAAGGACTTGACCTGACACTGTGTCTTTGAAAATAAAAGGGTGCTAGGAGCCAAGGAATGTGTACGCCTCTAGAAGCTGGGAAAGGCAAGAAAACAGATTCTCCCTGAGAGCCTCCAGAGAGGAACGTAATCCTGCCAACACCTTGACTTTAGTGCAATGATATCTGTATCAGAGTTCTGATCTACCACAAGATCATCAATTGTGTTGTTCCCAGCCACTAAGTTTGTAGTAATGTATCTTAACAGCAATAGAAAACCAATATAAGCATCCAAAAGGCAACTTCTAAGTGAAGAACTCTGATATAGTTGCCATATTTAGCAAATAAAACTACAAGCTGTCTAGTTAAATCTGAATTTCAGATAATAAATAATAATTTATTAAAGTAATATATTATTAATAACTTATTTATTATTTATCTGTTCTCAAATGTAACTGGGCATCTTGTATTTTATCTGGCAACCCAAATCTCAGAGAAAGTTAGACAGTGAGATATTTGGGGAACACATTCCAGGCAGAAGGACAGCATTTCTGCTAGGGCAGAATTCTCAGGAGCAGAGGGAAGAACAAGAGCAAAGACCTGAGTTCCTTGAGAAACTTCTAGGAGGGAAGTGCAGCTGGAGTGAAGAGATGAGGGAAACTGCAGGAGAAGGTGAGTTCAGAGAGACTGTAAGGAACTATTAGGTTAGTACAAAACTAATTGCAGTTTTTACAATGCGATGCCACCTTACTCCCAAGAATGGCCATAAACAAAAACAAAATAAAAAAAAAAATAGATGTTGGCATGGATGTGGTGAAAAGGGAACACTTTTACACTGCTGGTGGGAATGTAAACTAGTGCAACCACTATGGAAGACAGTATGGAAATTCCTTAAACAATGAAAAGTAGAACCACCATTTGATCCAGCAGTCCCATCTAACCAGAGGAAAATAAGTCATTATATTAAAAAGACACTTGCGCACGCATATTTAGAGGAGCACAATTTGCAATTGCAAAAATGTGGAACCAGCCCAAATGCTATTAATCAAAGAGTGGATAAAGAAACTGTGGTATATAGTCAAACTCATAAAAGCAGAAATGATGACTATATTTAATAATACTGCATTGTAAACTTTAAATTTATAAGAGGGTAGACCTTAAGTCTTCTTACCTCACACACACAAAATGATTATGTGAGGTAATGAATGTGTTAATTATATTTATTTCAGTAATCATTTCACTAAAACTACATCAAATAATCAAGTTGTGTACTTAAACATATCCAATTTTCATTTCTCATGTATACCTTAATAAAGCTGGGGGAAAAAATGAAAAAAAAAAAAAAAAAGAAACTGTGGAATACTACTTAGCCATAGAAAAGAATGAGTTAATGGCATTAGCAGCAACCTGGATGGGACTGGAGACTATTATTCTAAGTTAAGTAACTTGGGAATGGAAAACCAAATATTGTATGTTCTCAATCGTAAGTGGGAGCTAAGCTATGAGGATGCTAAGGCATAAGAACGACACAATGGACTTTGGGGACTCAGGGCGAAAGGGAGGGAAGGGGGTGACAGGTGAAAGACTACACATTGGGTTCTGTGTATACTGCTTGGGTGTAGGTACACCAAAATCTCACAAATCACCACTAAAAATTTTACTCATGTAACCAAATATCACTCGTTCTTCAAAAAACCTACGGAAATGAAAAAATATTTTAAAGTAATTGTGGTTTTTATCATTAAAAGCAATGGCAAAAACTGCAATTTTTTTTGCACCAACCTAATGGATTACAAACGTCATAATGGGGATGTTGGCCTTTGGTCCAAGCGAGTTGGCTGACATTGGAGGATTTTGAGCAGAGGTGGACCAGTGTTTGGGGCCTCCTGAGAATGGAGAGGGGCTGACGGTAAGCAACTTGAGGGCAGGGCCTTCGGCCAGCCTTGCTGAAGAGGCACACACAAACTGTGAGGGCAGCAGGCCTTCGAACTGGTAGACTTGTGCGGTGCCCCCTGCCACCAGAACCAGTAAGGTATAGAGAAGTGCCTGGTGGGAGAGCAGAAGATGTTAAGAGGAAAAAAGTGATTCATGAGAAGAAATCTGGTCTGTGAGCCAGTGTGTAAGGGACATGGGCAAAGAACAGATGTATAGGGGCCTCACGAGGCTGAAGACATTACGTTCAAAGCCCCATTTCATCACTCTGGAACTCAGGAAGAGAGAAGTGTGTCATGACACCTGTCTACTCAGTTAGTTCAGAGCAGCAGAGTCTACACCAAGATCCCGAGAAGCCACACACATTTCAATCTTCAAACGCACCTGGCTTTTCTTGGAACAGTTGCCAGAGGAGAAAAAATGATGACTATAAAACTCTTTTAGAAGGTTAATAAATCACTCACTACCTCTAATCATTACCAGTACTTGGTGTTTACTTACCTTTAACTATACAGAGGAGGAAAGGGAAACCAGAGGGAATGAGTAACGGGCCCAAGGATGCAGCTTTTAGGGACTCATTAGCTTTGTCCTCCTTGAACTTGGCCCCCAGACTGAATCAATTACCCCCATCTTAATTTTTATGCCCATGCTTGGGAATGTATCTCTATCATCCTATGGTATAATGAGCTGAATATGTGTCTGCCTTCCTTATGAGCCTGGGATCCTAGTAGGCAAGCAGAGAAATAAATTAATGTTGAATGAATGAATGCGGCAAACCACTGACAGGCCAGGTTGCAGGTGCAGCAGGGCCCATGTCCCTTCATCCTCAGTAGAAATGGGTCAGAACTGAGGACCCTGCCTTCTGCCACCACTTCTCCAGTGTCATTTCAATGTGCATCACTTCTAATTTCACTGTGTGTTTTCCCACAGAGAGTATTCAAAGCTTTGAGAGGGATCAGGGATGGAAGCTTTTTATTTTTCCTCCACCTATCTGCATTTAATCACATAGGGAGCTTCTCTTCCTTGTCTTCTTCCTTGTGTTCCATCTCATTGTTTCCCTTTCATTTTTCCATGCTTTGAGAGCATCCTTGTCCCCTGGGTCCTTTACAGAAGATCTGTATATATGGTGTTTGAAAATCAGTTTCTGTTCTAGCCAATAAATTGATGCAATAGACTGCGGCTTCAGCCTCCACTTTTTTTGGTTTCTGTGTGTGTATGTGTAAAGTTTCATGGTTGACATCTGTCTGATCCTGTCCATTCTGGCATTGAGTCCCTAGATGTGAGAATGAATGTGTTCTTCACGCCCTTTGTGAGCACTGAGAAGCTTGGGGTGAGCAGATTCATCGGAAATGGCTGGTCTAATTGGCAGAAATAACCCAGGTGCCTTCCAGTAAGAAAGGCAAGAAAACACAACCACAAGTTCACTCTGGGCTACTACATTTGGTGGAGTCTCAGTTTCTCAAATTATTTATAAACCGGCAAGCAGATATCATAAGACTCCCAATATTAGAGAATTTTGAAAGCTAGCCTACTCCTGGACATTTTACAGTAGTGACAGCCAAAGTTCGTTGGGTTAAGAGGCTCTGCCTGACCTCACACTGCTGCCTCGGTGTCAGCCTTGAAATTGTGGCTGTTCTCCTTGTTCAAGGTCTTGCCCTTTTCACTGTGCCATGACACATGGTAACACTTTCCCCTTTTCAAATAGGACACTTGCTTTCGGTTGGGTCTAGTCTCAAACTTCCTTGCTAGCTCTTGGAAAATTCCTGAAACCCATAACTCTCCTACAACATTCAGGACTTTCTGTTTTCCAGTGCTGTTATGTATGGGCAAATATCAGTTTGCCCAGCAGCAGAAAGTAAGCTGCCCAAGGGCACACTGAAAGCAAAGTCTGTTACTATGTCCCTCATGATCTGAGGCAGAACCTAGTACCTTAAGTCCTGAAAAAGGACCTAGTTTATTTCTGATTCAAAACACATATTCATTTGGTCTGAAAACATCAAATAAGGGTTAACATATACCTCCTTTCTTCTGGAATCTTTTGCACGATACAGGCTTTCTTTGAGGTACAGAACCTTCCCAAAATGACAGTTTCCCATCTATCCTCACAGAGACTGTCCTGAAGTTTGTTCTTTCTTAAATGGATTCACCTGAGTCAACACACGGACTCCTAAAATGCCATCTACTATTTTAGGGGGCTGGCACACAACTCGTTACTCTGTTACTCCATCTAGACAGCACCATAGCTCTACGACTTGGGTATTTTTATCCTCATTTTGCAGATGAGCAACCTAAGGATTACAGAGATTTAAGTGACTCACCATTCATAAATGATCTCATTTTGTCCTCCCAACAAGGTTATAGATTAGGACTTAGGATCCTTAGTTTCAGAGACCATCCTTGGCGTTTTCTAGAGGGGTGAAGTGCTTTGCCCCAGACCTATAGCTAGAAAGTAGTGGAACCAGGTTTCAGTGTAACTTCTTTTCACCCATACCCAGGAAGGTGCTCAGCAAACAGCAGGTACTCCATGAACACCTGTTGAACAAATGGATGATTCTGCAGCCCACGTTCTTCCCACTATGCTCTACTATTGCAAAGCTGTTATCCCTCCGTCTGGCACACAGTTCTGACACAAAGGCTGATTAAAAAGCATGTTGCCAAGTCCTCTTTTCTCAGGCCACTTTGGGCTGTCCCAGTTCCTCTGGTACTTCCCTGTCACCCTTGCTCCCAGCAGTATCTTTCAGAAACAGCTTAGGAAATGGACAATTTATCATCCTACCATCTCTCTTCATAATCATGTGTGAAGGTGAAGAATGACATTTCCTTCCTCTTAATTCCTCCAAAAGGCAAACAACATATTATTCAGGAGTTCTGCGTCAAATCCCAACACCTGATATGCCTGATATGCAAACCATTCACTTTCTCTATTTGTGCAGCCATGGGACCTTATCACTATTGCTGTTCTTCCTTTTGATGATGAAACACATCCTCCATCACTCTTCACTTGTGTCCCTGGCAATTCCCGCAGGTTCACACGGCTTCTCAAACCTTATTTGTCTTCTTCAAGTTCTTGTGGGTCCAAAATAAATCATGGATTTAGAGAAATCATCACTGTGTCATTCATGTTTGAGTGCTGGCATGGCTAAATAGATAGACACCTTCATACCAGGGATATGGTTTAGGAAAACCTTATAGTTAGAATAAATTTTGTCTAGGAATGTTCTGTCGAAAAGCACCCAAAGTAATATATTTTTTCCAGATATCTTGTAAGGAAATATGCCCATCCGTAGTTTTTCCACGAACACTTTGCAGTTCAAACAGATGGAAGAAGGTAGGAGAGGACCTGAGATGAGGGAACACAGTTTCATTTAAGGATAAAACCCTCTAATAAAAGGCTTTTTGTGAGGTTTCATTCTAACTTAGAATGATCATTTTGTGTACTAAAAATAAACAGATTATGCATAGCTGGGATTTGGGGCAGGGGCGGGGATCAGCCTCTCTCTTCATCCTTCTCTTTCCACTATTCCCTTTGAATTTTTTCTTTTAATTTTAGGTATGCCAAAAAAATAAGGTTTTCAGGAGTGTAACAATTATGGATTTTCGGCATCACAATGTTTTCTTCAGGTACACACACACACACACACACACACACACACACACACACACACCCTTCCATATTTCCTTACCATGGCTAAAGCACAAATGCAGTATTTTTCACAAAACTGATGCTATTTTTAGACTGAATTGTAGGAAGTCTGCAGCATTAATAAACAGACAAGAAGCACAGGGCCATAGCGCACGGTAATATGCCAATGCAAAAGCTAGTTTGGCCTTTAGCCAATGAACTGTGGTTAGATGTTGCAACAACGAAAGTAAAAGCACTGCTTACAAAGGAATGATTAATAAGCTGACAAATTTCAGGCATTTATTTCCTATTCTTTCGTGCCAGCTATATTAACACTAGCATATTTTCAACTTTATTAGTAAAATCTGAGAGTCTCGTTCTCTTAGGTGTGTTCATGAAGAGCTTCCGAAATCAGCTGCAAATTATTTGGAGAGGTGAATATTTGATCAATGTTGCTTTTTTCTCCCATTACCCTAATAGACCATGTCTGTTTATTTGTCTCCATGACACCTTGCTCCGAATAATAACCATTATGGTTCCCCAAATCCAGTGCTGCAGGAAATCTTCTACTGTGGTATTAGCATCTTGTGGTAACTGATCCATGCGCCTTGTGTGGGACTTCTTCTGTCATATTTGCTTCAAAGAATTTCTATCCCTCCCTGTGACAAATGCTCTTTGTGTGCCAGTTTGACATTCTTAGCATGCAGCCACTTTCTAGGAAGGGAGCCAATCAACAGACTCCAATATCCTGTCTATAATAAACTCAAGATCTCAATTAACTGAAAAGATGGAGTAAATTGAGGACTTATGAGATAGAATTAGGGTGACCAACTTGCTTCAGTTTGCTTGGGACTGTCCCAGATTTTAAAACTAGAAGTTCCAGATCCCAGGAAACCTCTCAGTCCCCTTCAGTGGGTTGGCTTGTTACCCTTGATAGAAGAGTCACTGGCCTGAGCCTGAAGAAAACTAGGAAGGGACTTGGCTTTAGAGACAGACCCAGGTTCAAATCTCAGCCAGGTCCTACCAGCTGTGTGACTCTCTTCAAGCCTCGGTGCTATCAACATGTGATTAACCTCTAGTCTGAGGTTAAGGATTCCATTTCTAAAGTTAAAAAACCATTCATATCTGCAAAAATGGAAATAATAATAGCTACCCCATGGATCTGAGGATACAAAGCAAAATCGCATCTGCAAGTATCTACACATACAAGACATTGCAAACTTCAGAGCCCTGGTTGCTGAGTTCCAAGGTAGATTAACATGCACTTAAGTGGGTCCTAAAGAAGCAACGACAAATGACACAATGAAATTGTATCCTGGATGGTGTGTCCTGGCATTTGACTCTGAACATGGTTTTATTTTTGTCTATAAAGCTGAGACTTCTCTCAAGAAAGCAAGACCGTGACAGAGAAGGGCAGCTTCTTCACCATGTCCCTAACGTTACCAGACACCTTGTCCGAGGGACGTCACCCTGGCTGAACAAATGGGTGCTTATATAAAAGACCTGTCCTCCAATAAAATTCCATTTTGGGGTTGCATAAAAGCAATTCCTGGAAAGGTGAAGTTTTTAATTAAATGTATTCAAAGAGAGTACAGATTAATGCCTCTAAGCAAGAGAGTATTTAATGCTTCCAGGCCAGCTCATGCCTGCTGAAGTAAAAATCTTCATGTCAGTGAGGCTTTTAAGTATTGATACTTCCTGCATTAATAATACTCTAAACCACATTCATAATAATACAATTAGTAATGCAATTCACACCATACAGCATGTGAGGACTCTGCATTATTAATTACAGAAGCATATTCCTTTGTATGGAATGCCATGATCTAATTTTAGCTCTCAAGGTAAATTATCATAAACTTGGGGGGCAGGGGAGTCCATCAGAGTGATGCAGCGTGTGCAACTCACATTCCTCTGACGATCACAAAATAACAATAAATATTCTGTGCATGGTGCCTGCAGGGAGGAAACCCATTTTAAAGTCCAAGCTTGAGTGAATCTGGCTGTGCTTCCAAATTTTGTATGCAGCAAAATGTGATTAATATCCTCGACGTTCTTATTCTGTCTCAGCCTCCATCCTAAACCCATGGAGTATCATGATACTTTTATGTTGATGAACAAGATGCCTTAGTAGGCATTTCAGAAACCGCGTTTTACCCCAGTGGGACTTGCTTCATAATTACCATTCCCCTCCTAAACACCCCGAGCTGGCCTTGCAGGAATTCTCGTCTCTAGCACTGGGGTAAGGGGAGTACATGTTTTATCACTGATGATTTTGCTAAAGGCCTATGCTAGTTCTGAGTAATGAAAAAATGTATTGGAACACATAGTTGTGCTAATTTATATTTCTCAAGTAGCTTAAAAGGTCTTCCTTTTTTCTGTATCTTTACATACACTATGTATTGTTAGAAAAATAACTTTGCCCATGTGGTAGACCAAAAGTGACATGAAATTGTTATTTTCACTTTCTACGATGAATCAGAAGAGCAAAACACAATTGAGATGCCAAGAAAGAAGAGGATATCTGACTCAGAAGTATTAGGACAGATTCAGAGGAACTTCTGTAGGGTCCCCCTTGCTATGCATCTATCTGGACACTACACTCTTTCCATCATAAAGACCTTCCCAAAACCTCTGTGCACCCTGAGGTCTCTCAACTCAGGACATGACATCAGCACGGCCACCCCATCCTAGTGACCAGACCCAAACCACATACTAAGAAGTGTAATAAAGCCAGAAATGTAATTACGACACATCTGGAGTTGAGTTTTGTGCCAGTCTCAACTCTCCCCAAAGTGATACACAGCTGTCATTTTTCACAGGTTGAAAGAAGGTAAGAATTTCTCCAGCCTAACAGGCTTTTCCATGCATCTGGGGCCAGGGGCTTCAGGTAAACCAACTGCTGTGATTGTGTGAGAGAAGGGCAGAAGTAATTGCTAGTTCTTGAAAGAAAACCATTTGGATGACACAGAAGGGGAGCTAACCACTCACAGACAGGAGAGACCCTCATCTAACATGATACAATATAAAAGGCACAGATGGGATTTAGGGGTAGGCAGATGTGCGTAATTGTCCTGCCACCCCTTCCTGTCACTGTGCTGTCACTGTCCCTCCAGGTTCCTTTCATAGAGCCTTTGGTGCCTGATTGTTTCTTGGGTTCTTCAATATGGCAGAGACCTCAAGCTTTCCTTACAGTCATTCATTCATTCATCCAACAAACATGTTTTGAGTGTCCACATTCTGTGTGCCAGGTTCTATGTCAGATACAATCAACGAAGCAGACATAGTCCCTTCCTTCAAGCCTGGGTGATTTGCACTATTACGGGAGAAGAACATGGGCTGCGGAACATACCAAGGAAGAATACTCAATCCAGACTAGGGTGGGAGGGCTGTGTTGGCAAAGGCTTCCTGGGAGAAAAGCATATCAGAACTGGGACAAGATGGTTTAGTTACTGATTCTAGTAAATGCTGGACAATAATAGTAAATAATAGTAGTAGCACTTACTGAATGCTTTCATTATGCTAAGCCCTATGCTGGGTTTCCACAGACCATCTCCTCTATGAAGCAGGTTTTATTATCATCACCATGTGTAAACAAAGATACCAATGTGTTGAAAGCTCAAATGCTTTTCCTATGGTTCCAGGTAAGAAGCAACAGAGCTAGGAATTGAACTTGCGTAAAAGGAAAAATACAAAACATGCATTTCTAACCACTGCACTATGCTGTTAACCTTTGTGACTTGGGAAAGATCCTTGCAAATAAGCCTCAAAGTATTATTTGCCAAAGCAGATGAAGCTGCACAGCACGAAAACCCAATCCCAAGTATGCTTATTTTGCAAGACAGTTGGACGGAGCACTGGGCCACAAAGGGTAAGGGGAGTGCATTTGCCCCTAGAGGATGGTTGGCTTTCTCCCCAACAACTAACTTTGTTTTCTGTACTGGACCAGGAGAAGAACAGCCCGTATGAAGGATGCCCATGTAGCTCATTTGTGCAGGAGCAGATAGCAAGCCTTTTATCTCCCTGGCTGGGTGTGACCGTGGTGATAGAGCTGCCTTGGGAAGATGAGTAGCTAGGAAAAAGGTTCTCAATCACTCCTGCTTTATGGTAAATGTCTGAGGGCTGTGACTTTCCAAATTGATTGTGGTCCACCCCAGCGAAGTCGCCTTCCTACACCTCGCTGAGTGCCCCAGCCTGCTGTGCTGCTGGTCAGATGCCCGGATGACCTCTGCTACTGTCCAGAGAAGTTGGTGCCTCCACTGGAAGTTGATGATTTTCCTTCAGGGGAAACACAAAAAGGACCTGGCAGCTGAGTGAGAAAACGAGCCAGAATGTGATGAACAGCCATTGTGTTAACTCAAATTGTACTATAGAATGAGCACGTTTGTTCTCACTCAACAGGAAGTCATTCCAGGGTAGAGGAAATTCCAGTTCTGCCACCGTTGGGAATCACATGACTCAGGTGGGTCAGGGGATGGAGAATGGCTCAGCAGGGGACTGTCAGGGCTGCTGAACACCTTCCCAAAGATTTGCAGGGCTGGGAGGAAGGCCTAGAAGGACAAGTACGGTTAGGGGTCAAACAAGTGGGTGTTAATCCCATTCCCTATTTTTTGACTATGTGGCCTTAGGCCAGTTACTCAGTCTGTGTTCAAAATAAAGCCCTTTTTAGGTCTGCTCTAAAAATGAAACAGGATTATGTAAATGAAGTGCTGTGCCCACTCCAGTGCTGGTGCTTTGTCAATCATAATGTTACTCATATTCCTAAACTCATATTTCTGTATTGCCTTTCTGAGGTTTTTACAGTTTACATTTTTATGATTGGTATAATCCTGTGTGTGTGGCTGAGTGTCTAGGTTTTGTTTGTGAAAGAGGGACTTTCTTTCTTTTTAGAGTTTTCCTTACTCATGTGAAGAGACTGTTTCAAGAACTAAGGCTCTTAGAAACACCAAGACTTCTAAAACCCTTTTATTCTTTGTGACAAAGCAAGCAAACTATGGGAGAGTATGACAGGGAAAAGGAAAACACAATGTAGTTTTTACTAAGAAACCAATGATTTCCCTTGCTCTCTCTTCTTCTAGAAGGAAATGTGAAGATTTCCTTAGTTTCTTCCTTCTGGGTGAAGATCCAAGTACAGATCTACTGCTCTCTTGGAAAGAATAATTCAGGAAAAAACAAAGTATGTGTGAAACATATTTAAAGCAAAAGCACGTTTGAAATCCTTAACAGTCTCATAAGTTCTCCATTCTTCTCTTCTTTACAGAGCAGACCTTCATTTTGGAAAGAGAGCCCAGTGGGGTATTGGGAACTAGGTACAGCACGGTGTCTGAAGTCAATGCTTGCCTATCTTCTACAGTTATCTGTCGGCACAAATTACAACAGTTTACAAAGAACTTCACGGAGGGCAATTTAGTGCTCCTAATATCCTGCTAACAATCCTGAGAGGAGGGTCAATGAGGGAATCCTCTACTTCCTTTTAAAGGCATTGAAACTGAGGGGTAGAACTTGTGTGCAACACCCTTGCCCCTTAGCTGGTCCATACTGGAGCAGCAGTAGATCTGGTTCCTCTGCCATCTGTCTTTAACTGCCACTGGTTTCTGAAGTTCCAGTTTCACTTAGATGCCTAAGGTATCTAAGGTATAGGTATAGGACAGGACACTGGCAAGAAGGTCTTATTACTTATAGGAGTTGCCTCCCGGGGAAAGAAAGTGAGCCAAACTGTCAAGGGTGCTTTACATTTATATTGTGCTGCTTTATCCCTTTGGCATCAGGGCTTGAGCCAAGGTACTTGGGCATGGCTAATCTGGCATTTAGGTGCCCAAGGAGGAGCTGGCTTGTTGAAATGGCTCTCAGAGTGCCGAGTGCTTGAGTCACACCCAACCCATGCACTGTATGGCTTGTGTCCTGGGACTTCTTGCCTCCCCTCTTAAAGTGGCAAAAAAGAAAAGTGTAATCACTCTCCAATAAGCCTGGACCAAAGGTCCAGAGCAGAACAACGAGCCCTGTTTTGCTTTTTCCTAGCATTAAGAATCAAGACTGACTGTGTGAGCCATGCTACTGAGTGTGTTGTGTGACCTGTGGAATGAAAAATCCCTGCTCTGTGCCCAGAGGCCTCCAATCCTGCTGCCCAGGCTGTTTTCTTTTTATATCTGCTGGGAGGGAATCAGAAAAGCCCAACAAGCAAAAAAACAAAAACAAAAACAAAACAAAACACAATGACGAAGATTCAGCAGAAGCTAGGGAGTGTCCTCAGGAGGTTTCAACAGCTTTTCTCCTTCCTGCTTGTCTTGGTTCATCAGTTCTGATGTTTATTTCACTCACTTGTTGAGCACCTGCTAGAGGCCACCTATAGCAGCTAGGGGACAAGTTTTAGAGTCAGCCAGTATAAACTAGCTGTGTAAACTTAAGCAGATTATCTTCCCCCAAAGCCTTAGTTAGTTTGCTTATTTGTTAAGTAAAACCATCATAAGACTGAGTCAATTGATCACTCACTCATTCATTTATTTATTTCCTCATTCACCAAATATTTATTGAGCCTCTACTATGTGGTTGGCATTATTATTAAGCACTCTGCATGTATTTTTTAATTTAATCATCACGACAACCCCAAGTCAGTACCTTTTGCTTTCCTCATGTTACAGATGAGGAAACTGTGGCAAAGACAGATGAAATAACTCATCTGAAGCCACACAACCAGTAAGTGTTTGATTTGGGATTGGAAATTAATGCATCCTCAAGTCCTGATCCTGTACTAGTGAACCAAGGGTAAGACTCAGTCCCTGATCTTAAGATACTTGCAAGCTAATCAGGGAGACAGACGTGTAAATGGTTAAGTGATACGCAGGCAAAGTTTCACACAAGATATGTATGTAGGGAAGTACCCAAGCTGTTCTACAGTTGGGGATCAAGGAAAACCTTTATAGATTGAGTAATCTGGGGTTAGGCTTTGGGAGGCACATGGGTACTTTCTGGGGTTAAGCTTTGGGAGATGTGGGTGTTATCTGGGTAAAGAGAGGAGAAAAGAAGAGAAAAGGCATTCTAAGCAGAGGGAGAAGGATGTAAAAAGGTATAGGAAAGATCAGGCACGTTTGGGAAATCATCAAAAATTCAGCAAGTTTGGAGTTCACGGTACTTCAAGGAAAAAGGAGAGACATGGAACTAGCCCAGATTTTACTTCTCTCTGGTCACATACACAGACCACGGCAGTTTCTGCCCCTTTCACTTAGGTGACCACGGTGATGATAGTGGTGATAATGATACTAGAATAGATTTTCACCACACCTAGCAGCTTATGAAACACATCCACATACACCAGGGCATACTGCTTGATCCCATAAAGCAGGCAAGGCACACAAAAATAGTTTAGATTCCAAGTGATTAAATAAATTTGTGCCAAATTTATTCAATTACTCCCCCAAAAGAGGTCAAACAATGGTCTTTTCATCTAGAGTCCAAAACTCCACTGTGATTTCTCTTATCTAGTAAGACAAAATTAATCATATTCACTAAAAGTCCACCACTACTGTGGCAGAAGTGGTGTTCACCAAATATCCATGTGTTCCCCTGCATTTCCCAGCCATCCTCACAATAAAGTTGGAGTCATGTGACTAATTCTGGACAATGGGTGTATTAGTCCATTCTCACTGCTATAAAGGACTACCTGAGACTGGGTAATTAATGAAGAAAAGAGGTTTAATTGATTAACAGTTCTTCATACTTAATAGGAAGTATGACTAGGAGGCCTCAGGAAACTTATAAACATGGCGGAAGGCGAAGGGGAAGCAAACACATCTTACCATGGCAGAGCAGGTGCGGTGTGGGGGATGGTGCCATACACTTTTAAACAATCAGATCTCATGAGAACTCACTCACTGTCAGGAGAACAGCAATGGCGAAATCCACCTCCATGATCCAATCACCTTCCACCAGGCCCCTCCTCCAAATCAACATGAGATTTGGGTGCGGACACATATCCAAGCCATATCAGTGGGCTTGGGAGTGGACATGAAGTGCCAGGTTATGGTGAAGCCTAACTGTTTTACCCCTGATACTACAACCTTGGGCATCATTTTTCCATATGGTGTAGCTTCAAGATGAAGAAGGGTGGCCAACCTAAACCTGACTTTACAAAGCAAAAATGTCTTTATTGAGTTAAGCCAACTGAAATTTGGGGTCTTATCTTTACTCCAGCATCCTATCTTAACTACTACAGTTCTCAAAAGGTTGGCAATTTTTCTACCTGTTTTGTATTTTATTTCCCAGCAACTGTCCCTTTCCAATTCATTTGTAAGCCTCAATGGACCACTTAGAGTTGCTGGCCATGTCCTTTGAGAATCATTTATTGAACGTCTCTTCCTCTCCTACTTGATTGTAAGTTCCTCGAGGGCAGAGCTGTGACAATCATTTTGAAAAATAAATTATTTACAAGAAGAGTCTGGAACAAAATAAATATGCATAGAATTGGATTTTATTTTTAAAAAATCTATGAAAAACTGACCATTTTGCTTGGGATACACTGAGACCTCCAAGTCAGGTTTATTAATTTTAGTAATGATAGCATTTCATGTCAGATGATTCTCTGACTTGGGCTTTCAGTTTTTGACAACTTTTTAATCTTTATCCCAAATTAAGAAAATGCAAAATTTACAGAGAAGCATCTTATCTGTGTTCAACAAGAGTTCTTTGCTTTCCATGAAATGCTGGATAAGCTACAGAATGAAAAATAGTGATGTCTACCAAATTAGTAGTATAAGGATTGATTACATAATGATTACCTGTTAAACTTTAAAATTGTGCTTATTGTATAATAGAACCTGAGTATTTGCAGAGTTATGTGGGGGCATGGAACAGGTGAAATCCAGGTGATCACCATGTGAAATGGTTTGGATATATGTCCCCACCAAATCTCATGTTTAATTATAATCCCCAGTATTGGAAGTGGGGTGTGGTGGGAGGTGATTGAATCATGGGGGTGGGTTTCTCATGAATGGTTTAGTGCCATCCACTTGGTGCTGTCCATAGTGAGTTTTTATGACATCTGGTTGTTGTAAAGTGTAAAGTGTGGTGCCCTCCCTGCTTCCTTGCTCCTGCATTCTCCATGTGATGTTCCTGTTCTAGCTTCACCTTCCACGAGTAAGAGCTCCCTGAGGCCGCCTCAGAAGCCAAGCAGATGCCAACACTATGTTTTCTCTACAGCCTGCCAAACCAGGAGCTGATTGGACCTCTTTTCTTCGTAAATTACCCGGTGTCAGGTATTTCTTCATAGCAATGCAAGAATGGCCTAATACACCATGATTGGGGTTCCTGAATCTGTGGATGACAGTCAAGTGTGTATTTCCCTGCCTGGGGCATCCCAGGTAAAGGCTGAACAGCAATCGAGAAAATCTGTGCAATATTTGCAACATTTGCAACTCATAACATACCACTTATCACTTCACCCCTCAGACCCACAAGAACACATATCAGAACCAATGCAAGAGAAGGATGCCACAAGGGTGACCTTAAATCTCACCTCATGTATCACATAAAACATAAATGACAAAGTTTGGTAATTTGGCTACCATGTACGACAGCACTCACAACTGATGGGGTGATGCATAGGAGTTGAGAATTGCTGCTCTGGGGAATATGTAGGGAGTCTCTATTGAAAAGATTTTTTCTAGAGGAATGAAAATGCACCTAGTTAGGTTTGCTGTACATGTTTTATTTCCCAACTATTTTATGCCTCCTCCTTTTTTACTTCCTGGAGAAATTTCTGGCAAGAACTTCTGGTAGTGTCCTGTTTCCTAGATGCCCGGCTCCTCATTGATGTGCACATAACAGGAAATCCATATACAATCCTTCTTTGTGATAACATCAGGTGGTGGGGGGGTGGGCAGGAGGGCACAAGAAGGTCAGTACCCCAGAAGGCAGCCTCATTTACTCATCCACTAAGAAAATAATGACTGAACACCTACTGGGTTCCAAACACTTGGGAAAAGGCAGTGAGCAAGACTGATGAAGGCCACAGTCCGCAAAGCCTCATATTCCAAAGCTAGGACAGAGAGGAGAGAAAAGTAAAGAAATAAACAAGACATCTTGGATGGCGATAAATGCCATGAAGATAATAAAACAGGGTTATGTGATAGAAAATGGCCAGAAATGAGAATAGCAGGTTTGATGAAGGTCTTTTCAAGAGGACATCCAATAAGGACCCAATCATGTGATGATGTGTGGGAAGAACCTTCCCATAGGCTGGAGGGAGGGATGGGCGTGGTTTATTTGACAAAGGCCAAGTGGCTGTAGCAGAGGGAACTAAGGGAAGAGAAGCAGAGGCTAGATGATGATGAGCCTTATAATCCATTCAAAAACATTCCAAGTGCTAAAGGAGGCCATCAGAGGGGCCCTTGTGGACACAGCAATACAAGGTTGAAGTCCAAAAACAATAGTCTATTCATTGACCTACCCTTGTTTCCTAAACTCTAAATAATCCTTAATAATTTTTTTAACCAATTTACAAATGGTTTTATTACTTGTGCCTTCACTTTTTTTTTTTTCATACTTTAAGTTCTAGGATACATGTGCACAAGGTGCAGGTTTGTTACATATGTATACGTGTGCCATGTTGGTGTGCTGCACCCATTAACTCGTCATTTACATTAAGTATCTCTCCTAATGCTATCCCTCCCTTATCCCCCCACACCACAACAGGCCCTGGTGTGTGATGTTCACCTTCCTGTGTCCAAGTGTTCTCACTGCTCAATTCCCACCTATGAGTGAGAACATGCGGTCTTTGGTTTTCTGTCCTTGCTTATCATTCTCAGAATGATAATTTCCTGTTTCATTCATGTCCCTACAAAGGACATGAACTCATCCTTTCTTATTGCTGCATAGTATTCCATGGTGTATATGTGCCACATTTTGTTAATCCAGTCTATCATTGATGGACATTTGGGTCGGTTCTAAGTCTTTGTTATTGTGAATAATGTCGCAATAAACATATGCATGCATATGTCTTTATATTAGCATGATTTATAATCCTTTGGGTGTATACCCAGTAATGTGATGGCTGGGAAAATGGTATTTCTAGTTCTAGATCCTTGAGGAATCGCCACACTGTCTTCCACAATGATTGAACTAGTTTACAGTCCCACCAACAGTGTAAAAGTGTTCCTATTTCTCCACATCCTCTCCAGCATCTGTTGTTCCCTGACTTTTTAATGATCTCCATTCTAACTGGTGTGAGATGGTATCTCATTGTGGTTTGGATCTGCTTTTCTCTGATAGCCAGTGATGATGAGCAGTTTTTCACGTATCTGTTGGCTGCATTAATGTCTTCTGTTCATATCCTTATACAAAAATTAATTCAAGATGTATCAAAGACTTAAATGCTAGACTTAAAGCCATACAAACCCTAGAAGAAAACCTAGGCAATACCATTCAGGACATAGGCATGGGCAAGGACTTCATGACTAAAACACCAAAAGCAATGGCAACAAAAGCCAAAATAGACAAATGGGATCTGATTAAACCAAAGAGCTTCTGCACAGCAAAAGAAACTACATCAGAGTGAACAGGCAACCTACAGAATGGGAGAAAATTTTTACAATCTACCCATCTGACAAAGGGCTAATATCCAGAATCTACAAAGAACTTAAACAAATTTACAAGAAAAAATCAAATAATTGTTTTTTTCTCCCTCTCTCTCTCTTTTTTCTTTCCTAATAATTACTCCATACTCAGTCTATTGCAGGTATTGTGTTAGACTTTGGAGACATGGAAACATACAAAAATTAAATTCCTGCTTTTATGGGGAGGCAAACAATAAACAAACACATGCAGAATGGGTTTGGAAATGTTACACTTTATGAAGGAAAAACAGAGGATCATAAGCAGTGTCATGCATGTGTGTAGGCACAGGCTGGCTATTTTTGGGAGAAGGTCTTTGAGGAGCAATTGGAGAAAAGATGGGAGAGGAGAGCACCCTGTGAATCCTGTGAACAACCGGAGGAAAAGCAGCCAAGGATGTGGGAACTACAAGTCCAAAGCCACAGCAGGGAGCATGCTTGGTGTGTCTGAGAAAGAACAGCTGGCTTGGGGGAGTGATGGAGGAAGACAGTGGAGGGGAGGACCATGGGGGTGGCTGACAGTGACCAGGCCAAGTGGGCTTCATGGGTCCAGGGGAGGACTTTGGATTTCACTCTGAGATGACAAAACCCTGGAGGTGTTGGCAGAGGTGCTATAACGTTTTTCCATTTAAGCATAAAAGGCTCAATCTGCCTGCTTCACCCAGTGGTGGAGAACAACTGAGTGGAAACAGCTGGAGGAGCCATGTCCCTGGGAGAAGGGGAAAGCTGTCGGATTCAGGGCATGGTGTGAAGATGAACCAGCAGAATTTCCCAACAGGGTAGATGGGGCTGAGAGATAAGAGGGGAGTGAGAGGAAACACCAGGGACATTGACCTGAGGGTGTGCAGGAAAGGCCAGTTTGGGAAACCGTGGAGCAATCAGTTTAGTTCTGACCGAGATGAATTTAACATGTCTGTTAGACTTCCAAGTGAAAACGTTGAGGAAGTTGGTTGTATCAGGCTTGACTTTACAGGAGAAGTGGAGGCTGGGAATATATTAATAAATGAAGGAGTTGTCAGTTTAGAGATTGTATTAAAATGCATAGGACTGAATAAGATGTTCTAGGAAATCGGTATGAAAAGAAATAAGAAATGTGTGCACTGAATCCTGGGACAAGAGATGAACAGAGGACAGCTAGTGAGGATAGTGAGGAGAACCAAGGCAGCATAATGCTCATAGACCAAGGGAAGAAGGATTTCATGGAGAAACATCAGCTGTAGCAAAAAAAAGGATGTTTGGATCTGCCTACTCTCCTTCCTCCCTCCCTCCCTCCCTGCTTCCTTCCTCCCTACTTCTCTGCCTCCCTCTTTTCTTCCCTCCCTTCCTTCTGTTCCGCGCTGCCCTCTCTCCCTCCCTGCTTCCTTCCTCCCTACTTCCCTGCCTCCCTCTTTTCTTCCCTCCCTTCCTTCTGTTCCCCGCCGCCTCCACCTTCCTTCTGCCTTTCAGTTTCCCGTTAGTCTGAGATTCTGCAGGATAGATATTTCTGGTGCTCTTCACAGAATGAAGGGCCTTGGGTTTCCTCCTGATACCCCACAATGCATGCAAAGACATAGCGGATAAAGAGATAATCATATCTAACTGCAAAATGCATCCCTTGCCCTCTGTTATTCTATTAATAGCGCTGCTGGTACTTTCCTCCCAACTTTTACCCGTGGAGAATTGAAAAGACACTCTGAGTGAAGGTTCAGAATCTTCAAAACGTGTACACCATCAGCATAAATGTCTCATTCTGGATAAATCCACTTCAATTACATATTTAACTCAGCTGTGAGCTCCCCAAAGAAGGGTTATTCTGTATTCACCAGCAAAGTATTTTTGATACCCTCATGGGGACAATGATTTGCCAAAAATTCATGCAACCCTTTTTATATTAATGCAGAAAAACTTGAAGTGATTAAGTCCATGCTTCTGACAGCCCCTGCAGTTACAAATAAAATAGCTAATGAGAAGAAAAACTGCCCCTACCGGCTTATTCCCAAAGCCCCAGCCATCTTTACGCAAGAATGCTGTGACAAATGGTACTTTTCACCTTTCTAACATGCCCCTTCTCCGATTATAGATTTAGATGGATAACATGACCACAAGAGTTAGGCCCTGAAGCAGATGATTGCCTCTGGCACCCGCCGTATGCAATTCGAGGTGAAATTTCCAAGAGCCAAATGAAGTAATTGCAACAGGGTAAGTCTAACTCTGCCAGTGAATTTATAAAAATTAAAAGGTCTGAGAGGTAATGCTCATGAACCCATTTGTCTCATTTTTCCTCATTAAGATTTAATTGAAATGAACTCTGGTAACTGTAAGAAAAGTTACATTCTTATTTCAGGCTAGCATTTCTTAAGCACCAAACTCTCCTTGAGATCAGTTTGATGCACTGCTATTTCACCATTCACATTAATACTAGCAAACTAGTGAAATTAAAAAAAAAAAAATAAGAAAGGCCATTTAATCTTATCAAAAGAGAGTCGTTTTGCATTTAAGGAGCACAGGTATCTATGTTTGAAGGCACAATTAAAACAACTTCTGGATGAATTATAAAATGTGAATTGACCCCCTACTACTTAAAACTAATTTAAAGGAAACAGAAAGTCAAAGTATTGCCATCTAAAATAATTACCATAGATAGATAGATACAGTCACTCACTTATCTGCCACTTCAACATACTGTATGTGAGAAATTAATGTGAAATGCACTTTTATGTATGCATCAGAGGATCTGGGGACATAAGAATATGAGAGTGGGGTTTTCATCTGGGTTTTTTGAGGATGCTACCGTGCATACTGCCACTTACAGCTTGCACATGGTGTGACAGCACTGGCCACCAGGATCTCCAGCTCCTTGCCACCCGCTTCCCATCCACAGTGCCAAGCTGAAAAAATGGTTCTTGCCAAAGTCACTAAAAACCCCCTCTTTGCTCACCACTCTGTATGTTCCACACTTCTCAGTGGTATTTAACCTTGCTGTCCATGCCGTCCTTTTTATGTATAAAACTCCTTCTTAAATTTCTAGCTCTCTTCTCCTGGCGACCTCCTTCAACTTCTGAGAGCTTCTTATTGGCCTCCTCCCAGGGTTCTTTAGCTGTCTCTCCCCCAGTGTTGGTCTTGCCCCACTCTTCTCCTCTAGGTTGACTTGCCTCCTCACTCAAGATCTTCTCAGGACAAGCTCGTCCATTGCGGTGGGTTGAATAATGTCCTCCCAAAAGATACACCCAAGTCCTAACTCTGGAAACTGTGAATGCAAACTATTTGAAAATAGGGTCTTTGCAGATATAATTAAGGTAGGAATCTCTAGATGATATAATACTGGATTTAGGATCGACCTTCGATGCAATGACAGATGCTCTTATAAGAAGAGGAGAGGACAAAGAGAGACATAGAGGAGAGACAGCCGTGTGAAGAGACCCGAGGCAGAAAATGGAGTTAGGCTTGCACAAGTTCAGGAATGCCCTCAGTCACCAGAGGCTGGAAACAGCAAGGTAAGAGGATTTCTTAGACCTTCAGAGGGAGCACAGTCATGTGACACCTTTATTTGGGACTTCTGGCCTCCAGAACTTTGAAAGAATATGTTTCTGTTGATTTAAACCATGAGGTGTGGTAATTTGTTACAGTGGCTGTAGGAAATTGATATATTCACCCAAATGAGACCTTCACTCCTACCCTTAAGCCCAAAGACCCCCAATTTTAGAGCTTCAGCCAAGACCTTGCTCCTGAGTTTCAGATGCTTGGCATCTCACTGGGATGTCTTACAGACAGCTCCTTCTCAAGACACATATCCAGCCTAGGGCTTCTGCCTGCTCCTTGTTGATTCAGTTGCCGATGCTGCAGACTGGGGATTCATACCACTACTCAAGAACTACTTACACAACCAACTTAGACCTCAATTATAGAGGCAGCAGTGGGAGGGAGGGGCCTAGAACCTGGACTCTGAAGCCTAGATGTTTGGACTTGAATCCTCATTTAGGCTTAACTTATTATTTGAACTTGGGCAAGTTTTCTGTTTTCTCATCTGTAATACAGGCCAATAATAATACTTACAAAGGACTGAGAATACTGTTTGGCACATAGAAAGTATGTTTTCTTTATTTTTAAATAAATTTAAAAATTTACAAACATTCATTTGGAATGCTCCTGGTTCTTTTTTTTTTTTTTTTTTTTGAGACGGAGTCTCGCGCTGTTGCCCGGGCTGGAGTGCAGTGGCTGGATCTCAGCTCACTGCAAGCTCCGCCTCCCGGGTTTACGCCATTCTCCTGCCTCAGCCTCCCGACTAACTGGGATTACAGGCGCCCGCCAACTCACCCGGCTAGTTTTTTGTATTTTTTTTAGTAGAGACGGGGTTTCACCGTGTTTGCCAGGATGGTCTCGATCTCCTGACCTCGTGATCCACCCGTCTCGGCCTCCCAAAGTGCTGGGATTACAGGCTTGAGCCACCGCGCCCAGCCTTTTTTTTTTTTTTTTTTTAGACAGTCTCGCTCTGTCACTCAGGCTGGAGTGCAGTGGCACCATCTTGGCTCACTGCAACCTCCGCCTCCCAGGTTCAAGGGATTCTCCTGCCTCGGCCTCCCGAAGTGCTGGGATTACAGGTGTGAGCCACCGCACCTGGCCTGAACTTTCCTGGTTCTTGACCCCCAACTCAAGGTTAGCGAGTCCTCATCCTCATCTGGGGATAAAGACACAGGCATGGAGCAGGTGGCTCTGAAGAGTATCTCTGTGCCCATCTGTGCAGTGCCTTAGGAGCCTATGTTCCATAGATCACCCTTTGACTCTGATGAGGCTGCTTTCTTCCAGGTAGTCCCATAATAAGATTCACCCAAGGCTTCTGATCCCAAATCTTTCCCTCATCTGCAATGCTCTTCCTCTTTCCACCCATTCTTTCTCATCCTCCCACCTTTCTCCTCAAGTTGGATTCAGCTTTGATGCAGCCTCTTCCAGACGCTCTCCACTGCCTTGCAGGCTGAAGGGTAATGATCTGTTTATTATCTGCCTCTTCTACTAGATTGTCAGCTCTTCCAAAGCAGGAATTATGTTTTATTCCTATATGCACCTTGCAGACTTGGAATGCAGCCTACATAAAGTGGGGGTTCAGGGAATCTTTGTCAAATAAATAACCATTTATTTACCAGTTTCTGCATCCCTCTGGGTGACGAATGACAGGGTGGGCCAGAAAAAGGATCTGGCTACCAAATTATAGTCCTAAAGTCCTCCGTTTTAACAATTAGCTGAAAGCCTTTTGGGACATGTAATAGTCACTCACTGTTTATATTCCAACAAAGCACAACACCCTGTAGTCTACCGACTGATTCATTATACACAGAGTGCGTTTCACAAAGAAAACAGCAAAATGTGCTAGTGGCAGAGATGTGATTTTTAGGGAGGTAAAGGGCAAGGAATAGGATTTCTAGAAGATTAAGAGCATAGAACAAGACCCCAAGACCTATGCCTAGAAGCAAATGAAAATATATGGCATCTTATATGATTAGGAGGTATTGGAGTACAAAGGCTTTATGGATTCTGAAACCTATAGGTCAGTTACAACCTAGAATTGTTGAAGGACTCTGGTGTAGGCCATTCTCCTGTTCAGAGCTTTATCTAGGTATCATAGAGCTAACAAGTACACAATTTCTAAGAGACTCTTGCAACCTTAGCGTTGTTTCAAAGTTTTTCCTAGTTTCATCTGAATGCCCAGCCCACAGCTTTTAGGAGCACTCAGTGGTTTAGTGTTGACAACAGGTTGACAGAGAAAACCAAGTGCTTCCATATAGGAGACAGTTAACATGGGAAGTTGTAACTGCATTAGGGGTCTACTCTTAACAAGACCAGCTTCACTGCTCTGGTTAGCAATTTTCTGAGGAATTAGTAGGAAAATAGGAAGGGACTTGATCTCTCCTTTCAAACCCCACATTTAGTTTATCAGCAAATACTATTGATTCAATCTTTAAAATACATCCAGGAGAACCATCTCCACTGCAATTACTCTGATCTAAGCCCTCATCATCTTCTGTCTGGATTTTTGCAATAGTCTCCTGACTGGTGTTCATATTTCTCCCCTTATCCAGCTTCTGTCTATTCTCAACACAGCAGCAGAACATTCCTGCTTAAACTAGGACAGACCAAGGCGCACCTCTGTTGAAAGACATGCAATGTTACCTAGATTAAAAACCCAAGTATTCTCAGTATATACAATACCCCCTATGATCTGTCTGCCCCTGGAAAGGATTAGAAAAGTTACTTCCTCGTGAAATTGGTGCCATTAAGCTCAGAGCAGAAGTATGAATATGGTAGAGTCCCATAGACATACCAGTTCTTCTCTGTAACAGTTACAAAATATTTTGCTAAAGGGCAGCAAAAAATAAAAAATATAAAAATTAATAAAAATATTAATGGCTCTAGTAGGAGGGCTGAAAGCAACCAAAAATTCAAATGGTGTGCATGTCACCTAAACACACGGGTGATCACCAGTGTTAGATGTGTCCTTCTCTGAGCTTGCCCAATCTGTATTCATGGGACTTTGGTACCAACTGAGTCTTCAGGAATTCTTAAACAATGTGACGTCCTTTGGTGTATACTGGCTTTGGAATCAAAGATCTTACCTAAGTAAGTTAAATAAACACGTTAGGCCTCATTCTCCTTACCTGTAAGATGGGATAGTAGTATCTACTTTGGAGGATTGTATTTATTCAACCCTCTTCATTCTGAATTATGTTGGTATATCACTTTCTGTAGGAAGCCGCCTTAGGTCCTACTAGAATTAATCTCCTCATCTCTGCAGTTTCCTTCTCTATACCCAATAAATCATCGTGTTTTCTAGCCCATCTTATTTGTTTTGCATATCTGCCTTCTCAAGACCCTGGGTTCCTGGGTAGCAAAGAGTAAGTCTTATTCATCTCTGTATTCCCAGTACCTAAAATGGTGACATTTGTTAGATAAATGAATGAATGAGCTCTCAGAAGCAAATGGAGAGTCTATTTCCTGTGTGAAAGTCATAATTTTGTATTTCCAAGACATTTTCCTTTATTACATTGGTAAGTTACATTAGTAAACTAGAAGAAAAAGAGTAAAGAAGGAAACCAATAATGAGAAGCCATTTGATATTAATAAGATTGGTGAAAATTCCAATATCAAGTGTTGACAAGAATGGGCATGATGAGGACCTTCACGTGCTTCTGGTGGGAGTGCAAATTGGCACAAGCCTTTTGGAAAACAAAGCTTCAGATGCACATGGCATTTTGGCAAATAATTCTACTCCTGGATGTGTGCCTCTGAGAAATTTGGCACACATAAACAAGGAGACTTATACAAGGGTGTTTATAGTAGCACAGTTTATAATAGCAATAAAACTGGAAACTACCTGTATGTCCACCAATGGGAAAAAAAATACATAAATGTTTGCATATTTCTATAATACAACTCCTTACTGTACTTAAATGAATAAAAGCAACATGGCTTTATGTAAGTAAATCTTAAAATCATACTGCTGAAGAAAAGATGAAAGTTGCAAAAGGACCTGAACTTTTTTGTACACCATTTATATTAAGTTAAAAATCAGAAAATAGAAATTCATATATTATTTCTGAATGTATACATGCATAATTATGCATCAAATAATGCAAGTAATGGTAATTATAAGATTCTGAATAGTGGTTACTCTGGGGAATGAGAAGAGTAAAACGGAATTTAGGAGGGTCGATTGAGGTTGTAATGTGGTTATTTCACAAATAAAAAGACTCAAATGAAGTATTCTAAAATGCTAAGATTTTTTAAAGTTGTATTATGGATACATTATTGTTCATTCTATTCATCTTAAAACATTTCATACAATTTTTCTGAAGTTAAGGAAAACTATATCTTAACTGTGGAAACTGCATGTTGGCTAACTCTATTTTCAAGGCACCTGTGTGTTTGAGACAGATTCATAAATTTCTTTAGTATGTAACCAAAGGGACCAACTCCATGAAAAAGCCTTCTGTAAATATTTGTTTCCTTACTTCAACTATTTATTTTTGTTTTTTATTTATTTATTTTTAAGACGGAGTCTCACTCTGTTGCCCAGCCTTCAGTGCAATGGCACAATCTCGGCTCACTGCAACCTCCGCCCTCTGGGTTCAGTCAATTCTCCTGCCTCAGCCTCCTGAGTAGCTGGGATTATAGGCACCCTCCACTACGCCCAAATAATTTTTGTAGTTTTAGTAGACAGGGGTTTCACCATGTTGGCCAGACTGGTCTCGAACTCCTGACCTCAGGTGATACGCCTGCCTTGGCTTCCCAAAGTGCTGGGATTGCAGGTGTGAGCCACTGTGCCTGGCCAACTATTTATTTTTTCATCTTTCTGCAATGGAAATATTTTGAGGGAACACAGTATATTTGAGTTTCTTAAAGATATTACGAAGTATGTGGTATGCAAACATCCTCTCTTCATTCTTTTTACATATTTTCTTTCCTTCCTACTTTCTAAGTCTTAGGTGTATAATTCATTCATTCATCCACCTATCCAACAAATATTTGCTGAGCCCCTACTATTTGTAGGCTGTCTTCCAGGTCCTGAGGGTAGATTGTGGAAAAACAAATCTTCCGTTTGATTTGGCCTTTATCCTTGTTGGTTTGTATTATATTTTGTGTACCTGCTTTAGTTCCCTGAAGGCAGGGAAGAAGAACTTTTTACTGTTGTTTGTGTCTGATACATCGTAAATGCTTACACACAAACATTAGTTGAATAAATCAATGAATTAATGAATATATTTCAGATGGCGGTGACCCAGGAGTGTGTACAAAGCATTAAAAAATCCATTCTTTATTATTCCAATTTTTTTGAATTTTATCTTATTGAGAATTTTCCCATTTTTAAACTAATGCTCTGAATTATAGTTTTGTTAATAAAAGTTTGCTCTTAAAATAACTAACAAACTAAAAATATCCAAGATTTTTCTTTTTCTAAGCATTCAGCCACTGCAACTACCTAGGATTCCACCTTTTTTCTTATTTGTTACTTGGCATACCTGTAAAACAAAGGCTACCATAGGACTGAACACAGTCTCCCTCAGAGATAGTTCTAAAATGACGCTTATTACTCTTCTCTTTTTTATCCCATCCCCTCTCGCCCAAATATCATAATTTTCTGTTTTTAAGATGATGACTTCTGAAGCACAAAGCTCCCGAAAGCTGACTGTTTTAATATCAAATCCAAGCAATAGCTCCTCTCTCAAGAAAAGCAAAGTTGTAGGCTACTCTCAACAAATGCCTTTGTACCACAGATCCATAAAGATTTCTTCAAAGGTTTCTTTTTGACACTTTCTGACTTGGATGACTGAAGACAAAGAAACTGAAGTGAAAAAAAAAAAAAAAGATGAACAATCACAAGGATAGATCTCTACTGGCAGGTGATGTTCATCACTCAGAGAAGGGACCTATCTAAGAAAACACAGCCTGAGACTCAGGATGGGCTTGGGCAGGTTGCGGCCAGGAGGTGGAAGGCACCGACTCCACCACAGAGCAGGCCTGAAGTGTAGTCAACCTCCAGATTACCAATCACTCTTACACGTCCAGTGCAGACAGCATAGTTCCAAATCTCCATGCATTCAGAGGAGCCAGGTCAGAGAAAGAAATAGCCCTTCTCCACGCTAGGTAGGCAAAGAAGGATTTTCTTTGGCAGATTTAATATCCTCAGTAACCTGAAAACAGGATTTTATTATGATTATCATTTGAGACAGAGTACCTTGCTCTGTCGCCTAGTCTGGAGTGAGTAGCAACCATAGCTCATTGCAGCCTTGAACTCCTGGGCCCAAGTGATCTTCCCACTTCAGCCTCCTTAGTAGCTGGGACTACAGGTGCATGCCACCATGCCCAATTAATTTTTATTTTATGAATTTTTCGTAGAGATAGGATCTTGCTATGTTGCTCAGGCTTGTCTTGAACTCCTGGCCTCAAGTAATCCTCCCACCTCAGCCTTCCAAAGCATTGGGATTACAGGCATGAGTCACTGCACCTGGCCTGAAAATAGGATATTTTTATTGCCTCCATTTTACAGGTGAGAAAACTGAGGCATGGAGAGGTTCTTTTTTTTTTTTTTTTTTTCTGCTTTTTTTTTTTTCTGTTTTTGTACCTCAACCAATAATCCTTAGCCCGCAGGTACTAATGGAATTGGTACTCTTGAACCTGACCATTTAAGAAAGCTTCTTTTCCTATCAGTTACCTTAGGTTTAAGTTCTTTCTTAGGAAATGTCCTGCCCTGTCCCTGTCTCAGCAGTTCTTAACAGTGAAGAACGAACCTTTTATGTAGAGTTTTCTTCTAAGCCCTTTGTGTGAATTAGCTTAAATATTCCACATTACAAGATAGGTACCACTACTATCCCCATTTTATACCTGAGCACACTGAGGTCTGTGGGATTAAGTGATTTGCCTAAGGTCACCCACGTAGCTAGTGATTGGCCAAGTAGGAATTCATGCCCACACCCTCAAACTCTTAGCCACCACTCTGTCTAGATATGACACCACCACTAGAAACTGAGAATCTGTCCTCTACGTCTTTCTCCCCTCCCCCTGACATTCCATTAGACGTCTATCATTATTGTAATTCAATGGCCTGAATGTTTTTGTGTTTGTTTTTGTTTTGAGACGGAGTTTCACTGTTGTTGCCCAGGCTGGAGTGCAATGGCACAGTCTAGGCTCACCACAACCTCCACCTCCCAGGTTCAAGCAATTCTCCTGCCTCAGCCTCACGAGTAGCTGGGATTACAGGCATGCGCCACCATGCCAGGCTAATTTTGTATTTTCAGTAGAGATGGGGTTTCTATATGTTGGTCAGGCTGGTCTGGAACTCCTGACCTCAGGTGATCCGCCTGCCTCGGCCTCCCAAAGTGCTGGGATTACAGGTGTGAGCCACTGCGCCCAGCCAGCCAAAATGGTTTTTGAAACTCATCTTTTGTTTCCCATTGCCACTGGGTGCCGCCATTTTAAGACTTTTAATCTACTGTGGAAGACTCCTGGGATCTCCTTCCTGGTCCCTAAACTTTTCCATGAAGCCGGAGTGTTTTTTAAACCATTAGCTCTCAAGCTTGGCTACACACTGGAATCACCTGGGAAGCTTTAAAATGCACTGATGCATTAAAAAAATACAATACCATTCAGCACTGAAAAGAAATGAGTGATCAAGCCGTGGAAAGACATGGAGGAACTGTAAATGCATATTGCTAAGTGAGAAAAAGTCTGAAACGGCAACAGCATGATTCCAACCATATAACATTCTGGAAAAGGCAAAACTATGGAGACAGTAAAAAGATCAGTGGAGGCCAGATGTTAAATGGGGAGAGAGGGATGAACAGGCAGAGCACAGAAGATTTTTAGGGCAGTGAAATTGCTCTCTATGATACACAATGATGGATTCATGTCATTATAAATTTGTCCAAACCTCTAGAATGTACAACACCAAGAGTGAACCCTAATGGAAACTATGGACTTTGGGTGATTATGACATGTCAATGTTGGTTCATTGATTGTAACAAATGTGCCACACTGGTTGGGGATGCTGATAGGGAGACAGGCCATGCATGTGATCATGTGATGCAGCCAGTGCTATATGAGAAATCTCTGTACCTCCTGCACAATTTTGCTGTGAACCTAAAACTGCTCTGAAAATACGGAGGTTTTTTGTTTGTTTGTTTTGTTTTGTTTTGTTTTATAGTTAATATGGGTAAGACACCTAGAAAAAAAAAAATACTGATGTCTGGATTCCCTCACAGAGATTCTGATTCAATTGATCTGGAATGTGGTCTGAATAGTAGGAGTTTTAAAAGCTCCCCAAGTGATTCTGATGTTCAGTAGAGTTAAGAGAAACATTGTTCTAAACCAAAAATACAAGTTTATAAGAGGTGTCACATCTATTTAAAAAACTTTGTTACTGTGGGAAATTCCTTAGCATGGCAGATCATACTGCCTTGCGAATGCCTCAACCTGAATTTTCTAAATGGGTCTTTTAGGAATTTTTACCTCAACCATCCTGCACGTGTGTGTACACACACATAGATGCACATACATACACCAACAAACATGTATGTGCTTGCATGCACATACTACATACATGCTAATCACATGAAGTATGTCGTGCCTTCGGAATACACCGTCTTCCTTGATCTTTCTAAGCCTTTGCACATTCTGTTGTGCCCTGGCTTGTTCCTTTCTCTCATTTCTTGAATGTGAAGCTTCTATTCACTGTCAAAAACCTGCTTAAATGTTCCTTTCCTCTGCCTGGAAGCTTTCTCTGATCCTCTAAAGTGGAGGCTCTCCTCTCTGAGCACACATGACAGACATATCTGCTCTCACTGCCTCAACTGATGCATAAACAGGTGTTTGGATTATGTCTCCTCCTTTATTGTCAAATTGTTCGGAAACATGGAATACAGGCTCTGTGTCATCTGCCACCACTTCTGCTGTCACTCACCCCTGTCCAATTCAATCTCGTGTCACTCTCCCTATCACCCCATGATCCAGCCATGGCCCTTCTCCTTCTTCTTTCTGCAATGGAACCTCTGTCGGGATTGATTCCTGAGTCAGGATTGATTCTCTAGCATGGCAGAGGAGTATAATGTTCTTCCCCTGTTTCTCCTCTAGCTAAAACGAACTCATCCTTAAAACAGTCCAACCATTACCTTCTCAGAGAAGTCTTCAGAGAATTCTCCCAGACTGGAGGCAAATTTCCTTTGTTATATTCACTCATAGACTTATTATGTTCCTTTATTCTAAATTTGAAATTATACACATAATTTTGTGATATCACTTCGTAAATGCCCCTTCACCCAACCATAAGCATATAAGAGTAGGAATGTATTTGTTTTTGCTTATGTTCATATTTCTAGCACCTAGCACCCAAGTCTGGCATCCAGTAGGCATCCTTTAAACAGTTGATATGAGAATGAATGAATGCCTGGCACATAGTAAGTACTCAGTTATTCAGTTATTATTGATAAGCTTGGTGACAGCAAGCAATACATCTTCCTTTTTAGAACCCCCGGGCTTTGGAATATAGTGGGCACTCAGTAGTAGACTGCTTTGTGCATTATCAAAGCTAATGACTATTCCTTGGACTTCATCTAATAATCAGCATATTAAGTATGTCAAAGGTTTTTTGCTCCATCTTAAAACCACGAACAATAAAGACTGTTTATTCACATAGTCATTGTTGCAGATAGAAATTGCCCGAAGCCACTGGGAAATTAATAAAGTAATGGTTTAAAGAGGGGTGAGAGACCTCTAATAAGAGAAAACCTAAGTGAACCTATGCAGTTAAAATTTGAATTGACTCCATGTAAATAAATATAGCAACAGAAAACATGGTTTTAACTACTTTTATTTAAATGAGTCAATCTTGTTACCAGTTCGTAGTTGTGCATAATGAAATCAGTCCATCATACATTTTTAAGAAGGGAAGAAATAACATAAGAACATTACTTAGGTTCAAATTTGGGGGAGGCAGATTCTAAAATTTTCTAGAAAACTCTATGGTCAGAAAACCTAAGTTAATCTTTTTTCAAGTAAATTTTTAAATGGTAACTCTATGTGTTAATATTATCATATCCAGAGATCATTCCAGAGAGTCATATTAAAACTGTGGACATACTTTCCTTTCATGAAGAATTTGCAGCATTTTCATAAGAAGACAGATATCCTTCAGGATTCCAGGATCTCGTTTCTATCTGTGATTTTATTTTATTTTATTTTTTGTATTAAAAACCTCCATGTCATGTTTCAAGAGTCTCTTTGAGTTCATGGACCAAATTACAAACCACAGTATTATCAAAAATATTCAAAACCATCTCATCAGATATTCTAAACCAGCACAGCAGAAAGACTGGAAGGCAATCACACTATGGTGGACCTGATCATGGACACACATGGAGGCCCTGTAGTCCCCAATTCATGGCTGTTCTTTTAGAGGATCCAAAGATTATTCCACAGATCTCCAGATCAGACTCCATAGAAGCCCTGACATCAAAGATTCTCAATGGGTAGTAAAATAGAACAAATACTCAATTACAGTGATTGTCCAAGGCTGAATGTTAGTTAACACCCTTGCAGGGTTATGGCTGGGTCCCAGGCTCTCTTCCCTTCCCTCATTCTCCTCTCTTTTGGGGCTTCCCCCTTCTTAATGGTCTTCAAGATTTTAATTACCAGATACTCAAAAGACTCATAGCTTATATCTAACTGCCTTTTTGATAGCCCTCAGTGTCTCAAATGCCCTGAAGTCCAACACATAAAAAAATAAACAGGCCAGGCACTGTGGCTCATCCCTATAGTCCCAGCCTCAGTCCCCAGGAGGCTGAGGCAGGAGAATCACTTGAACCTGGGAGGTGGAGGTTGCAGTGAGCCAATATCTCATCATTGCACTCAGCCTGGGTGACAGAGTGAGATTCCATCTTGGAAAAAAATAAAAAATAACAAACAAACCCAGCTCAATGCCTCCTTCCACTTAACCACCCATGCAAAAGCCAACTGAAATATTCTTCCTGTCCCTACTCAGTGAAGGGGGACAGCATCCAGCCGGCTCTACAAGCTAAAATGCAGGAGGCATCATTGTCACCCCCATCTCTTGTGAGGTGTCCTTATTCAATTTAGTCATCAAAGTGCACTAATTTTTCTTTCCTAAAATCTTTCAAATGCATTCACTTTTCTAAGGGATCTTTCTTTCAACAGCTTCCATTGCTTTAGGTAAGCTTTATAATATTATAAATTTTATTTATTATGTATTCACTGTGTATGTTAAAATATATTAAAGGCAGGGTCTTCAAATAAAAAAAAAATTACCAGAAAGAAACTCTCCACAAAAAAAGCCCTAGGCTCAGATGGTTTCACAGGGGAATTAGGGCCATGTAAGTCTCATAGGAGAATTCTGCACAGCCTTTAAAAGTGAAATAACTTCAATGTCATCCAAATTGCTTTGGAGAAAGAATAAAAAGAATATTACCCAAATGGTCATGAGGCTAGGATATTAATAACACTCAACACTGACAATGACATCATATAAGAGGGAATATCAACTGAATTTCTCTTTTGAATCCTATTCTCTTTTACAATTACAAGAAATTTTAATAAATATCATCAGCAGTAATTAATGTGGCCCATCAAAAGGAGGATATATATTGAATAAGTGGATTTTTTTCTGGAAATGAAATAATGATTTATTAACAAGAAATCTATCATGATGAAATTAGTTTTACAGACAAGACAATCAGCACGAATTCAAAGCTCAGACCTGCCACTTACTGGCTCTCTGGTCTTGCCCAAGTTACATAACCTATGCATGTGGGTTTTCTTAACTTTGGAGTGAGAACAGTAATGATACCTAGTTCTAAGTTGGGCAAAGATTAAATGAGTTGATGCATGTAAAGAAATTAAAATACTGCCTTGAGCATCAATTGCACCAAATAAGCATCAATTGTTCTTATTAATATACTTATGCATAATAATAAAAAAGAGTAACACCATCTCCTTGGACATCAGAAATACATTTGATAAAATCCAACATCCACTTTTTTACATTAAATAGCTCTTAATAGAATAAGAATAGATATTACCTTAACATGAGAACTATGTCTATCTCAAATCATAGATAATCACCTTGCTTAATGAAAAAATCTAGAAGCATTCCCATTAAAGTCAGACACAAGATACGGATGTTAATTATCCTCACTATTATTTAACATTTTTTCTGATGGTACTAGCCAATATAATTAGACAAAAGAAAGAAATAAGATATAAAAATGTTAAAAGACTTGCTAAAATCATTATTATTTGCAAATGATACAAAACTTTAGCTAGAAAATCCAAGAGGGTAAACTAAAGAAAATATAAATATTAAGAATATTTTATAAGGTGCCTGGGAATAAAATTAATGTATAGAAGTCAATAACTTTCATAAGTACAAACCAAATCAATTAAACTACAAAATGGAAGAAAAGACCCAATTTGTGATCATAAAAGTTATTAAGAAATGGAAAATATATACATATATATGTCTAAATATATGCATATGACCACACACATATGTATTTATACATACACACACACAAGAAACTCTCAAAATGTTACCAAGAGACACAAGAAAGATCTCAAAAAGGAGTTCATTGGAGAAACTATCCAAGATTTTGAACAGAAAGACCAAACATCATCATAATAGCAATTTTCCCAACATAAATTTGTAAATTCAACCGGATTTCAATAAATACCAACTAATTTATTTTCAAATTAGATAATCTAATTCCAAAGTTCAAATGAAAAAAAAAAAAAGCCACAAAGATTTACAAATCCTGAAAAGAAGAATGAGGAGGTTATACAAATTCTAACAGATGCTAACATATATTATAAAGCAACAATAATTTAAAAAGTGTTATATTGGATCAAGAACTCAAAGCCAAAAAATACAAAGAATAGAGAACAGGAATTGGAATACAGAAATGGGCTCGAATACTTAAGGTAATTTAGAAATATGCTAAAAATAATATTTCAAATCAGTGAGAAAAAGACATATCAGTCAATGAATAGTGTTTGGGCAACTGAGGAACTAAACAGTTTCCTCTCACTTTGTAACCCCTAAAATTTCAGGTGGATCAATTATTTAAACATAAAGAAAAAATCACCCCATTTTAAAGGTGGCATTAGAGAACATCGAAGAATATATCATTATTATTATTAGCTCAGAGGGCTGTTACTAATTACAAAACATAAACCGGATGACATAGGGAAAACACCACATCATCTCACACAAACAAAAACAAAAATATTCAATGGAAAGCAAATCTAAAGTTAAAAAAAAGACCTTATGAACTTGTAATGTAAGTTTAGTACATCACAGCAAAGTTGCTTCTTTAAAATATAACATCCTACATATCTGTAAGGAAAAACAACCCAATTAAAAAATGGATTCAGTATACGAACAAACAATTCACAAGAAAGAAAATAAAGCCGCTCTTAAGTATATGAGAAGATAATAAATATCTCTTATAATAATAGACATACATATTAAAATGAAAATGAGATGCTATTTTTCACTGTTAATAGTGAAAAAATTTAAATTTAATAACTTCTAGTTCTTGAAAAGTGGGAAAATCGTCATTTTCATATGCTGCTGGTGTAACTGAAACTTGGTACAACCGCTAAGTTGAATAACTTGAAAATATCTATCAAAATTACAATGTATATATCTTTTCATCTGGCAATTCTACTTCTAGAAATTTCTCCTACATATTTAGTTTTTTAGCTGCTCCTATGCAAAATCAAATATGAAAAGATATTTGTACATCATTGTGAATAGTAGAAAAATATTAGAAGCAACCTAAATGTCCATCAATAAAATACAGGCAGAATGAATTAGGGTATATCTTTAGAGTGATAACCTTCTCTGGGATATATTTCTATTGCTTTTATAAAGAATGCCACTGCTTAACACTTAACACTGCAGACATACAGTGTGTGTGTGCGCGTGCGTGTGTGCATGCGTGTGTGTGTGTGTGTGTTTAAAACAATATATGCTTGTATATTCATAGAATATCTCTGGAAGAAAATGCAAGAAACTGGCAATGTTAACTGCCTCTCTTTAGAGAGGGGAGCTGAGTGATTGGGTGATAGGCGTAAAAAGTTTACATTTTAAGTATTTTTACACACTTTGAATTTTGTGCTATATGGATAGATTATAGTACAAATACTTTTTTTTTTTTTTAACAAAATGAGATAGTGAGGGTTGGTTAAATGGCTTGCAGTGTTTGGCACAGAGTCATCTGGCCATAAATGGCTGTTATATTCAGTATTATAATACTGATTAGGAATTGGAAAATGACGGTGAGAAATGGAAAATCATAGAACCAAGTGATGGCCTATTTTGGACAGAGGAACTCTGTCCCTTAAATATTAGAGTGAACCATATCAAATAGTCAATATTTAACAACTTTTGACCTGAAAAAAATGGCAGTTTCATATAATTCAATCCAATATTATTTTTGTCTGTGTAAATTAGACTGTAAGGTGATGGTGACAATAATGGTGGCTGTTAGTTCAATTATCTCTCACCATCCAAACCTACTTCTAGATTTAGAGAGTAAGGAATCAGAGAATTAGTTAAAATAATGGGTGTACTGGGCTGTATAAATCAATTTTGTTCCTTAGTTTTGGATACTGAGTGGCTTAAATGGGAGTACAAAGGATTTATCTGAAATATTATTGAAAACTCATTGATTCCTGAAATAGGATAGAAAGAGAATGGACATTGAAGGTAGGTGAGGGATGTCTGTTTTTGCAAGAGAAACTTACAGCTTACAAAGCATTTCAATGTAAGTGGCGTCATTTATTCTTTAACCTGTGCAGGTGGGTGTTAGCCCACTAACCCATCCCGAAACCCATTTTACAGAAGAGTAACTGTTCCTGTTCTTAATTGCAAGCCAGAGCTAGCAGATGCAATGCACTCATCCCTCAGCATACTCAGGAGATTGGTTCCAGGACCCCCATGAATACCCAAATCTGTGCATACTCACAGCCTACCCTGCAGAACCTGCAGATAAGAAAAATTGGCCCTTCATATACATGACTTTCCCATCCTGTGATTACTGTATTTTTAAACAGCCTGTAGTTTTTAAAAATCCACATATAGGTGGACCCTCGCAGTTCAAACTGATGTTGCTCAAGGGTGAACTGTAGAATTAACGTTGAAGTAATTGACAAAGGACAAGACCCACTGTCAAGGCCTGACCCCTCTTCAACAGGGGGAGAAATTTCACAGTCTCTCCAAAGCAAGGCCTTATCTTTCCTGCCTTCTGTTAGTGAGATACCAAGAATTCCAAAACTTAAGAAGTTACATGTAACTGGCCATTTTGTATATATGTGTAAATTCTGCTAATCAATGTTAATCAACATCATGCAGACCTCTGTTTTTCTACTTAAGGTTTCTACTCATGGTAAAATGGTTCAAGAATTTGGTAGGTGGCCATATATTTTTTTCTTTAGGTAAAGCACAGACAGAATCCAAGGTGAAAGTTGAAAAAAGGAAGGATGAAAAACAACTTCTTCGATTCCTAAGGCTACAAATAGTTTCAAAAAATAAAATCCACATTGTCATTTCTCTAGAGTTGACTTCTGCTCTTAAGTCAAAAGTTTCCATAGCGATCCATGGCATGATTGAACGGAAAAGAGGTTGCTGCATCCCTACCTTCTTTCACAAAGTTTAGAAATTAGCCTTGAAGAGAAGAGAGAATTAGGGGCCTTCTTGAGTAGACTTTGAGTCTTATGCTATGATTGGCCAAGAAAAAATTTTAAGGAGATCAGAGCAAAATGTGTGAGATTCTTAGGAGCACAGACATGAGTAGTATCAAATAGGGGGACCAGAGTAGACCCAGACGTACAGCAGATGCTTAGTAAGTGTTTGTGGGCTGAATGGAAGTGAATGAGTCCTTCAAATGGAATACCAAGAAAAGACCACCCCAAACCATCTTATACCAGTAGGCAGATAAACCTGGGTCAGCCTCCATCCATCCATCCATCCATCCATCCATCCATCCATCCATCCCTCCATCCAGTTGCTTGGTGTCAGTTTCCTCATTTGTAGCATGGTATTTATTATTTAATATGTGGTAGTTGTTAATATTTCTATTCTGTATTCTTTCTTTTTAGAATGCTTAAGTTGGAAAAGGGCTTAGAAGCCATGTTTAGCTCTCTTATTTTACAGATAAGGAACGCTTATCAAATAAAGTTAATGACACCCCACACCTACCCTCACATACAGGGCTGTTTATGAATTGCAAATAAGAACATCAGGTCTTTGGAGAAAGAGTGCTGCAGGCATTCACTCTATGATGTCAAGGACAGTTAATAGCCTTCGCAGAAGTGCTCTCAAGTATTCCAAGGTAACACAAAGTGTTTGCTTTTTAACACTCTGACTTTCAAGGAGCACATCTCAAGTTGAGCAGAATTAAAATGATTGACCCTCTATTCACTGCATATCAGGGCCTTGTTTTAGGCATTGGGGAAAAAGAGACACAATGCCTGCTTTCAGAAAGTTTACATCTCAGTGGTAGCCACAGGAGGCAGAGAAACAATAGAAGGGTAAACTGATGATTATGTAAGATAATTCAACTGATGAAAAAATACTACAAAAAACAAAACAAATGATGAGGTGTGAGAGAAAATAACTAAGGTAGAAAGGTTGCCTCAGATAAGGTAATCAGGAAAGACTTCTTGCAATCTGAATAATAGGGAGCTGGTCATAAAAAAATTTGGTTAGAGTATTCCAGGTGCCAGGATGATGATAATGATGATGATAATTATAAAATAGCAAATATTTATTGTACACTTACTATGTGCCAGCTTTATCCTGAATACTTTTCTGGTACTATTTTATTGAACCCTCTCAACTACTCATTGAGATAAGGGACTACTATTATCCCTGTTTTATTGGTGAGGAGATTGAGGCACAGAAATGGTAGGCAACTGCCCAAGGCTCTACAGCTATTTAAGGGTCCTGATGCAGCAAGTACGAAGTCCCTGGCAAGATAAGACACTTGGTATGTTGGAAAAGCAAAAATCAGGCCAGAAGTTGGGGGCAGGGGGCCCTGGAGCTTCAAGGAGATGAAGTTGGAGAGGCTAGATCCTGTAAGGTCTTGCAGGCCAAGCTAAGTATTTTGGGTTTTATTTGGAGTGCAGTGGGCTGTCACCAGACGATTTTAAGCAAATGAATGGTTTTAAGGTTCTCCTTCGAGGAGTGACACAGCTTGATCTACGTTTTTAAAATATATGTCCTGACACTAGCATAGGGATAAGAGCTTGGGTGATAAAGGGTGGCCTTGAAACCTGGGATTTTGAAGTCTCAGATCAACAGGGATGGGAGGTATCATGGAATGAGTCCAGGAGGGTTTTTGATCCCATTATGCTTAAGCTCTGAGTAGTTTTTGGTGTTCTCGATCCATTGCATCTGTGGGCAATTTGGCAAAGAATCCTGGTCATCTCAGTAGAAATGACTTCAATCCAGGTCTTCGATCCAGATCTCTTAGGATGTAACATTTCTGCAGCGTGATAGTGAGGAGGGCACTAGGTCAACATGGGATGTAATCCCAGCCTGGCGGTTTACCCTCTGCATGAAGTTAGATGAGTCCCAGGACCTTTCTGAGCCTCCGTTTCTTGTTCCGTAAAACTAGACCATTAACACCTCCCTCTCAAATGTCTATTTAGGATTAAATAAAGCCAACTTTGTGCCTTGCCCATGGTAGGACTCCATGATACTAGTTCACTGCCCTTTCTTCTCCTTTCAGAGGTGTGTGGTGGATGCTTTAAATTGTATTTATTTTCTCTTAATTATGGTAAACACTTATAGCTGTTCCCAAATTCATTATGTAGATCAAGACCAGCGACATTAGGTTCATATGCCTTCTTCTCTTTCACATATTTGTTTATTACTACCTATAGTGTGCCTCAAACTCTGCTAGGGACAGACGATGAGGCCATAGAATCTATAGTAACAGTTGCTGTCTTTGAAGAACTTGAGTTTTCTGTATTTAGCGAGATGTTGCCTGGGCAAAGTGGAAGAGTGATCAGAGACCAGACACAGAGAAGGGTGTTGACTGAGTTCACTAAGCAGTGAAGCCCGCCGGCTCCTTTTCAGATTTCAAGCTACTTCCCTGACTATGCCTTAAATCAAAAATAAATTCAAACAACTCCCTCCATGCTTCGCTCTCCCAATTTTCCTGATATACTGGTTTTTGTTTTTGTTTTTTAACCATTCTAGACAATTGGGAAGGCTGTTTCCCAGGAGCAACGGATCTGAGCTCCATCTTGCACTTAACTTGCAAATCCCTCAGCTTTCCCTTAGACTGACTGCCAATTTCCCACCTTACCGTCTATCTTGACTTTCAGTGTCTTGTTAAACAACAATTTCTTTCTCTTTCTCTAGTGCTTGACACTGGGAAATTACTGTCTTTAATCCAGGCCCTATTTGTACACTTAAGTCCAAAAATTTTGGTGGCATCTGTGGCTCTGAAATTGTTTTCAGTTAGAATTGCTCTGCTGAAATACTGTTTTGTTATTTTGTGTGTATGTGTGTGTGTGTATATATATATGTATTTGTTATTTTGTGTGTGTGTATATATGTGTGTGTGTGTGTATATATATATATATTTTTTAATGTGCTGATAGTCATTTTCTTTGGCCTGACTTCAGAAATCACTGTTTTCTAGACCCTGACATGTCTGTAACTTACGGTTATTCACTTCTTTAAGAGTTAACTGCTTTAATTCCCTTATCATGTAGTCATATGTACTACTTTTCTATCTCCAAATGCAATTAAAAGTGCCCTTCGGGTGTTCCAAGTTTTAATCATTCTCTGTGTGCAGCATTCCCATGGCTCCAAAGGGCTTTCTCTGCCTCCTCTCAGATGGGGCCTTTCTCCAAGAAAGAGGAGGCGGAGAAGAAAAGAAGGAGAGGAGGAGGAGGAGAAGGTGAAGGAGGAGGAAGGGAGAATCAGAATGAGATCTGACAGCTTTGTTTCAGAGGCTGAATCCCTCACCTTCTCTAAAGCACTGTCTCTCCTTTATGGACCCACGCCAAGGTCCCAGTTCTCAACACCACAGTGGAGTGGTGTAGCAGGTTCTGAGAACAAGCCAGGCCTGAGCCCAGGAAAACATTGCTGTGGGATCGGCTTTGTGGCCTTAGGCATTGATGGATGTGTATGTGTAAAATGGGGATAATGATACTTATCATTTCATTAGGAGCATATAGTTCCTAATATATATAGAGAGGGAACTAATGGTATTATGAATATTGTTATTCTGGTGGGTCCTTGGGGACAGTGGAGCTGGTTTCTGAATCAGACTCATGTTACTGAGCTCAATGCCGGTCCTTTCCAAACTGCCTGTAACACGTGCTCCTCCAGCCTTTGACTAGTGGCCTCTTGACATATGAGCTTGATAACCCTTGAATTGGTCTATATCTCAGTCAATGAGATGAGTCATGCACTCTCAGTCAATGAGATGAGTCCACTGGTCCTGCACTATCAGTCTACCTGACAATGCCAAATAGTTATAGTAGTCTTACAGTTCTTATTCTCATTTTCTGAACTCATGACAGATTGGTACCAGACAGTTTGCAAGCCTGCAGTGACCCATGGGCCACACTTTGAATAGCACCTTTTATGCTTAAGTCTTTTGAGGATTTATAATATGCTGGGCATTGAGTGAGGCATAGGAGATTTTCTGGTGTAGCTTCTGCCTCCTCACAACGTCAGGGCTTAATGAGGGTATCTTGCGGCTCTGTCAGAAGGCATGAATGGTGAATGGTATACCTGGATTCCAGCCTACTGTGACCACCAGTAACTAAGGGTCATCTCAATCTCTGAGCAGGGATTCCTGTTTCATCCTCAGGCTTGGCCTGGCATTTAGGTGGAAAAGAGGGTTGAATTGTAACCCCTTCTCCTGTCATGTAACCAAGGGAAATATCCTGGCTGGGAGTCAAAACCTCACAAAAATAAGAAACAAAAAACCTCGGCCGGATTCCAAATGCTGACTTCAGCCACACTCATTCTGCTGCAGGCCACTTTATGTCATTCTGATGGAGGTCATTTTCCAAAGCTAATTGCCCAATTCTTTTAGGCACTGGACTATGCTTCTGTTGCTATCAGCAGAGGCTACATGCAGGGACCAATGTTCTTTAAAGTATAACAATAACAACAACAAAAATCTTCATTCGCTTGGGAAATTAAAGGTACAGGATCAAAAGCCACTACTGTGAAACCTAAATGCTTTCACACTCAGTTGATGATACTGCTTATTTGAAGATTTAGACTTACTTAACAATAACAACATCAAATAGCCTATAGATAATATCAAAAATATCCCAATGATAATGATTATACATTTGTGATAACACTTGTACTGGGGAGAGGTTCCAAATACAGGTACATGCTCCAGCTCCCTCAGGCCACACACTTCTTGGCAGACATCATCAATCAGTCACTCCTTCTCTTCTTTCTGATCTTGCCTGCAGCATCAGAATCTCAGCATAGAATTCAAAGCCACAACCAATGTATGGACTTGGCTTCCTGGAGTAGTAATTCACAGTTTAGGAAGTGCTTGTCACATGCATTATTATTTTCACCCTCACCTGTAGTTACTGTGATTCAGAATGGACATAATTATTCACACATGAGAAAACTGGGGTGCTGAGAAATTAAGTCGCTTGATCAATATAATGTAAAAAATAAATGGCAGCAGTACAATTTGAGTCCTGATCTGCTGCACTCAGAAAGTACAGGAGGAGACTGGCATTTATTATGCTTCTTCTGTTTGCCAGGCTCTTTCAAACTGTGGTCCATCTAATCTTCATGCCAACCTTGTGAGACATATTATTCTTTCCAAGTTTCAGGTGAAAAAAAATTGGATTCAGGGAGCTTAGGAAACTTGTTCAAGATTATGTCGGTAGTAAGGGGAAGCATTAGGATTTGAACCTACATTTTGCTGACTCCAAAACACATTTATTTGTCTTCCCACATGGCCTCTGCCATTCAGCCTTGTACTTGCAGAAAACACTGTTAGGAGCAGGACATGACAAAGGTGTTTAGGGGAGCGGTATTAATGACACCAACAATTTGAACATGACTTCCTTGCCTAACATTAGAGAAATGATTAAACACATCATAGCACCACACAGGCATATTTGTAGCTATTTTATGGTTAATGATGACTATGTAGAAACATGCAAGTGTTTACTAAATAACATTAAAAATTTGTATGTAACCTGATTGCATTTGTGCAGAAATTATGCATCTGAATGGATAAAGAGTAAGAGAACACACAAAGAAAATATCTTTTGGCTGAGATACAGGATAAGATGTTTTAAAGTCACACAAAACATAATGCTTAAAAAAATAACACCCCACTTTCAGCATTGGACCAATCTTCCAGACAGAAAGTCAGTAAAGAAACATCGAACTTAATCTGCACTAGAGACCAAATGGACCTAATAGATATTTACAGACCATTCCATCCAAAGGCTGCAGAATGCACATTCTTTTCCTCAGCACATGGATGATTCTCAAGGATCAGCCATACGGTAGGTCACAAAACAAGTATTAAAACATTCAAAAAATTGAAATAATATGAAGTATCTTTTCTGACCACAATGGAAAAAAACTGGAAATCAATCACAAGAGGAATTTGGAAACTATACAAATACATGAGAATGAGACAATATGCCCCTGAATGACCAGTGGATCAATGAGGGAATTAACAAGGAAATTGAAACTTTTTTTTTTTTTTGAGATGGAGTCTCGCACTGTTGCCCAGGCTGGAGTGCAGTGGCACAATCTTGGCTCACTGCAACTTCTGCCTCCTGGGTTCAAGCAATTCTCTGCCTCAGCCTCCCGAGTAGCTGGGATTATAGGCACATGCCATCATGTCCAGCTACATTTTCTATTTTTTTAAGTAGAGACGGGGTTTCACCATGCTGGCCAGACTGGTCTCGAACTCCTGATCCCATGATACACCTGCTTCAGCCTCCTAAAGTGCTGAGATTACAGGTGTGAGCCAGAAACATTTTTAAAAACAAATGATAATAGAAACATAACATACAAAACCTATGGATACAGCAAAAGCAGTACTAAGAGGGAAGTTTATAACTGAAAGTGCCTACATCAATGAAGAAGAACAATTTCAAATAAACAACCTAACAATGCATCTTAAAGTACTAGAAAAACAAGAGCAACCCAAATCCAAAATTACTGGAAGAAATAATAAAGATCAGAGCAGGAATCAGTGAACTTAAAATGAAGAAAACAATGCAAAAGATCAGTGAAACGAAGGTTGGTTTTTTGAAAAGTTAAAGTAGACAAACCTTAAGCCAGATTTTTAAAAAAAGAGAGAGAGAAGAACCAAATAAATAAAATCATAGTTGAAAAAGGAGACATTACAACTAATACTGCAGAAATTCAAAAGATCATTAATAGCTACTATGAGCAAGTATATGCCAATAAATTGGAAAATCTAGAAGAAATGGACAAATTCCTAGACATAGACAACCTACCAAGGTTGAAACATGAAGAAATCCAAAACCTGAACACATCAACGATGAGTAACAAGATCAAAGCTGTAATGAAATGGCTTTCAGCAAAGAAAAGCCCAGAAGCTGGTGGCTTCACTGCTGAATTTTGCAATACCAATCCTACTGAAACTATTCCAACAAATAGAGGAGGAGGGACTACTTTCAAACTCATTCTCAGAGGCCAGTATTACCCTGATCCCAAAACCAGATAAAGACACATCATAAAAAGAGAAAACTACAGGCCAATATCACTGATAAATATTGATGCAAAAATCCTCAATAAAATACTATCAAACCAAACTCAACAACACATTAAAAAGATCATTTATCATGACCAAGTGGTATTTATCTCAGGGTTGCAAGAATGGTCAACATATGCAAATCAATCAATGTGATACATCATATCAACAGAATGAAGGATGAAAGCCATGTGATCACTTCAACTGATACTGAAAAAGCATTTGATAAAACTCAGCATCTCTTCATAACGAAAAACCCTAAAAAACTGGGTATAGATGCTTCCACATAATAAAACCCATACATGACAGACCTACAGCTGGTATCATACTGAATGGGGAAAAGTTTTAGTCTTTTCTTTAAGATATGGAACATGACAAGGATGCCCACTATTATCACTGCTATTCAATATAGTACGGGAAGTCCTAGCTAGAGTAATCAAACAAGAGAAAGAAATAAGGGGCATCCAAACTGGAAAGAAAAAAGTCAAATTTTCATTGTTAGTCAATAACATCTTAAATTTGGAAAAACTTAAAGACTCCACCAAAACACTATTAGAACTGATAAACAAATTCAGTAAAGTTGCACAGTACAAACTCAATGTAAAAGTCAGTCACATTTTTCTATGCCAACAGTGAACAATCTGAAAAGGAAACCAAGAAAGTGATTCCAATTACAATAGCTACAAATTTAATAAAATACCTAGGAATTAACTTAACCAAGTAAGTGAAAGATCTCTAAAATGAAAACTACAAAGTATTGATGAAAAAAATTGAAGAGGATATACAAAAATGGAAAGATATTCCATTTTCAGTGACTGAAACAATCAATATTGACACAATGTCCACACTACTCAAAGCAGTCTACAGATTTAATGTAATCCCTATCAAAATACCAATGACATTCTTCACAAAAATACAGAAAACAATCCTAAAATGTATATGGAACCACAAAACACCCAGAATAGCCAAAGTTATCCTGAACAAAAGGAGGAAAACAGGAAGAATCACATTGTCTGACTTATACTACAGAGCTATAGTAAATAAAACAGCATGGTACCGGCATAAAAACAGACACATAAACCAGTGGAACACAATAGAGAACATATAAATAAATCCATAGTCTACAGTAAACTCATTTTCAAAAAAAGTTCCAAGAACATACATTCAGGAAAGGACAGCCTATCCAATAAATAGTGCTGGGAAAATTGGATATCCATATGCAAAAGAATAAAATTAGACCCCTATTTCTCACCATATACAAAAATCAAATAAAAATGGATTACAAATTTAAATCTAAGCCCTCAAACTATGAAACTACTAAAAGAAAACATTGGGGAAACTCTCCACGACTTTGGACTGAACAAAGACTTGTTGAGCATTACCCCACAGGCACCCCAAAAATTGACAAATGGGATCACATCAAGTTAAAAAGCTTTTGCACAGCAAAGGAAACAATCAACAAAGTGAAGAGACAATCCACAGAGTGGGAGAAAATAGTTGCAAGCTACCCATTTGACAAGGAATTAATAACCATAATACACAAGAAGCTCAAAAAACTTCATAGGAAAAGATCTGATAATCTGATTAAAAATAGGCAAAAGCTCTTAATAGATATTTCACAAAAGGAGACATACAAATGGCAAACAGATATATGAAAAGGTACTCAACATCGCTGATCATCACAGAAATGTAAATCAAAACTATAATGAAATATCATCTCATCCCAGTCAAAATGGCTTTTAGCCAAAAGACAGGCAATAACAAATGCTGGTGAGGATGTGGAGAAAGGGAACTTTTGCACACTATTGATAGGAATGTAAATTAGTACAACCACTATGGAGAATACTTTGGAGGTTCTTCAAAAAACTAAATATAGTATGATCCAGCAATCCAACTCCATTCCTATATACCCCAAAGAAAGGAAATCAGTATGTTAAAGAGACAGCTGCACTCCTATGTTTATTGCAGCACTATTAACAATAGCCAAGATTTTGAAGTAACTTAAGTGTCTGTCAACAGACAAATAAATAAAGAAAATGTGGCACATATACACAATGGAGTACTATTCAGCCATAAAAAAGATGAGATTCTGTCATTTACAACATAATGGATTGAACTGAAGGTCGTTATATTAAGTGAAATAAGCCAGGCACAGAAAGACATATATTGCATGCTCTCATTTATCTGTGGGAGCTAAAAATTAAAACAAATGAACTGGAGATAGAGAGTAGGGATGGTCACCACAGATTGGGAAGGGTCAGGGAGTGGGAAAAGGCGGATAGTTAATTGGTACACAAACAGAGTTAGAAAGAATTTTTAAAATCTAGCACAACAGGGTGACTATAGTAAAAAATAATTTAATTGTTCATTTTAAGATAATTAAAAGAATATATTTGGATTGTTTGAAACATAAAGGATAAAGGCTTGAGGCGATGGATACTGTATTTACCCTGATGCAATTATGATGCATTACATGCATGTATCAAAATACCTCATGTAACTAATAAATATATACACCTACTATGTACCCTGAAAATTTTTAAAATTTAACAAAACCAAAAGAAGCATTTGTAACCTAGCTTTAAGAAAATGTGGCCAAAGGAAATAGAAAAAGATAATCATTCATCAAAACATTTGTTTTCAATACTTAAAAGAATGCATTTCCAATATAATGAAAATACCATAATGACATTTAGAGTAAGGATTAAATACTGATTTAGAGCAAGTAGAAGAAATAATATTCCAATAAACATTTAACATTGGGATCTCTGAGTATTTAAGTGGGAATCTGCACCCTAGAGAGACGTGAGGGCCTCATACCATGTTGCCTTTTATTTTCTCAATGCATTCAACTCTTTTGCTCCTCAGATTTCATGGTGAAGTTCTAGGTAGTGATTTTTGAAATGAATCAACATTTTTTTTCTAGATGCTGTAGGGCAAATGAATTCAACTGAGTTTTCTTTGTGTAGTTTTTATCATGTCATCATTTGAAATCTTGCCTTCCATTTACCAAATCATCCATCTGCCAAGCACACATTCAAGAGATACTACTGGGTACTTATGTGTCTTCACATTGCTCAGAGTCTAGTTCAGGAGACAAACGAGTGGGGAGACAATTCTTATATGGGACCTGCCAAGAGTTAATCCTGAGGCTATGTGCACAGAACTCCCAGAGCACTGGGGAGAGGCTCCTACCCCAGCTGAGAGTCAGAGAGATGTTCTCACAGGAGTTGATAGATGAAGAAATCCTGAAGGATGAGAAGGATTTCGCTTGGGAAAATCGGATGGTGAGAGAAGGGTAGCACCTCAAGGCAGTGGCAGTGAGTCATGCTGTGCAAAGGCATGGAGGCAAGAGAGCATGACCAATTTGGATCAACTGTAGGTGGTTCGTGTGGTCTAGGATGGAGTACAAGCTGGGGAAGGGGCATGGAATGAGGCTGGGAGGCAGCAGAGACAGAATCATGGAGGGCTTTGCATACAAATGGAAGAAGGTGTAGTGAAGCAGAGCAATTGATTAATACATTGAAAAATGTAAACAAGTCAAATTTAAGCCCCCTACTGAGACGAAGAGGACCATGGTATCCTCAGGAAAATTAAGAGACAATAAAAATTCTGGAATGACCTGAAGTCCCCAGATGAGATTGACAGTATGAACTGGAAGCAGACTTACTTGTAACAGTATCTTAAACTCCTTAAAAAAGAGAATGTGCCTTAGGCATTCTTGTAAACATTCCACCCCATCCCTTTTGTGCTTAATATAGTAAGTAGATGCCACCAAACTCTTGGTTAGCTAATTGATGTGAAATTTATGAACAAAAGCAGACTACCCCAAATCATCAGAGATGTAGACAACTGTATAAACCAATGCTATTCCTACTGTTTCTTGCATTCTGTTCAGTGAATGCAAGGAATGCCCACTCTATTGTTACAGGAGATAAATCAACATGAAAGTGGCACATTTCACTCAATGCCAGCCGAGAAGTTTGTGGCGGCTTCCTTTAAATGTTTAAGGATATGATTTCCGCATTGTCCACCCCTCTTTTCTTTATATTGTTGAAGACAAAATAGACATCAATTACTTCTTCAATTTTAAAATCTTATTATTTAAAGCTACTTAAAGAAAACATGGTTATTGCATACAGTAAACATTCAAATATAAGAATTTCATATTAGAAATTTGAAATGATGGCAATTTCAAACTGAGTTAGAAGAAACTTGCATTCTGATGAAAGGCAAGAATTAAGGAAGAAGGATCAACTCTTGTGTGTGTTGACCCACAGAGTCCTTCTGATGAGCTCTGCATACAGGGGAATTCAATAAAAGATTCTGATGCGCTCTACCCAGAAAAGAAGACCAGAAGCATTTACAAAGGTACTTTGGTGAATGAGTAATGAAAGCTGTGCGTGCATTTATCCTACTAGAACCTAGCGAGAGAGATGCTGTAGCTCATTTCACAGATGAAAAAATGAAGGCTCAGAGAGGTCAAGAAACTTGCCCAGGGTCACACAGCTAGTAAGAAGATGATGTTCTCAGATACATACTGTTTAACTTACTCCCAAGCCCATGTCACAGTGAGAGGGTGCTTATCTTGACCATGCTGTTACTGGAAAAACAAAATCTCTTGAATTACACCACTCAGCCAGGGTATATGGTTTTGGCTCAAAACACCTACCTGTGTTGGTACCTAAAACAAACTTGAAACTTATATTTTAACTATGTGAAACTTCCTAGAGCTCCCCAAGCCACTAACACTCTCCACCCTTCTCTGACTCCTTTCACAGTGGGCCCTGTGTTTGGACTGTCCTCTGCCTTGTCTGCCTGATGATCACCTACTCATCTTTTAGAATCAATCCAAGGGCCATCTCCTCTATGAAGACTTTGCAGCCTTCCTCTCCTACCTTCTAACAACCTCTCTGTCCTTTGTGCTTAGAATCAGATCATGGGTCCAGATCCCTGATCTGCCACTTACCAGTTCTGTGACCTTGGGAAGTTACTTCTCTGTGCCTCAGTTTTCTCCCCTGTAAAATAGGACTAAAAATAGCTCCTACCCCATATGGATGCTGTGAGTATTTAAAGAAAAAATAAAGACAAAGAAAGAGAGAAAGAAAAGAGAGAGAGAGAGAGAGAGAGAGAGAGAGAAAGCAAGAAAGAGAAAGAAAGCAAGAAAGCAAGCAAGCAAGCAAGCAAGCAAGCAAGAAAGAAAGAAAGAAAGAAAGAAAAAGAAAGAAAGAAACTCCCTGCAAGGCACATAGCAGCAATGCCTGGCACACAGTAAGTGCCCCAGAAATGTTAGCTAGTACTATGTTTCTCACTGCACCTGGGAACAATTTCTCTCCAAGAGTGTATTTGTTTTTCTTTCTTACATTCTAGGCAGTGATCTCCTTGAGGGCAGAGACCTGGCACAAAGAAAGTGTGTTAGAAATGCTTGTGAAATGAACAATGAATAAATGGGCAAACAGGATCTGGTGGTAGCTGACAAGGCTCCACAGCCAGGTCTCATTGACCTGGATGAACCAATGATCACTAAACTGCACTGCCTTCTCATGGTTGCTGAATTGGATCCCTTTGTAAAATGCCAGGCGGACAACAGGACTTCTGCTTCCCAGCAAACGAGGCAAAGGACACATTTCCGAGTTCCTGGCTTGCTTCTCCCATTCTAGTGCTCAAGTTCTAGCACTAGAGCGTGCTGCTTACTGAAAGGCGCCATCTCCCCATGCCCCAGTACACCGAGGACATGCTTCGTGAAACCCACCACCTGGTATCGGAATACCCAACAGCCACAAAATAATGACTTCCCCATCCTGCAGGTCCCTTCCCAGCTCTGGCTTGGATAACTACTGCAGGGACACTCAGTCGGCAAGTCCCAGCCCCCTCCAGAGGTCCCAGAGGCATCCTGTAGAGGAAGTGAGACCGCACTGTGACAGAGCGCCATCTCCGCAGACTCAGCCACTTCCAGTCGTAGCTCCACGGGGACCACTGAGTCAGCCATCGTTGCACCTCTTAGCTCAGGGCACCTCTAACCTTGTCATGCTGGGATGCAACAGGAGGGAACAACAAGAGGGAACAGCAGGTGATTTGACAACCCAAATCAAATGGCAACAGCTGTTCTTGTTGTCACTTCAAAAGTACAAGGTCACCAGTGTCCCTTCCAGAGTGCTGCTGGCGAGTGTCTGTGTTCAGTCCCATCATCTGCATTCACAATGTCCACAGCTCGGTCATCCTCAGGGTCTCACCTGCTCCTCCCTCCAAGGGTGAGAGCCGCATTCGATCAGCTCTGTGTATTTCCTGACTGCAGGTCTCCGTGAGAATGATTAGAATTTCACCGGAATAAATGAACTTGTTTTGACGAAGCTAGATGGCTGTAATTGCCTACTTTCTGCTCTGCTTAATTTTGTTATGTTAGACACTGCATATTGAAATTTCAATGTCTGGAGCCTTTAAAATCTCTGTCCATCCTTTCCAAAGCAGAATGCATCCGTTTTTAAAGTTCTTCAACTGCATAGTAGGTTTTGGATTCATATTTACCAACATATCCATTTGACCTCTTTTTCTGATACTGGGAGTGGCATTGAAGCTTCTGGTTACCTTATTTGCACAATACTTCAGATGACCTTCTGGGGCTTGAGGCAAAAGCCAGCCTCCTCAGATGGATGTGGAGGCTTCGGATCTTAAGGCAACTTTATAAATGAATGTATTTTGTGATTGCTCCACTGTCTTAAAAAAATTAGATGATAAGGCTACTAGAAGAATCTTAAATCCCAGTACTAAATGGAAGAAATGACCTTTGTCTGTCATTCTCAGTGACCTACCCCATATGGATAACCACCACAGAAGCCCATGTTCACTGCTTTTGGGCAATGAGTTTGAGATTCTGCTCAGCCATGACCTGTCAAGTGGCCCACGTCAGCCTGAAGGATTGTGACTAGGAAGCATGACTTCTATCCTGAGCTGCTCCTTAAGACCTGAGGATCATTCCTTGGGCTATTTCTGGCTTTGCATCTCCCTCTATTTCAGAACGCTTCACTGGAACCACAGCTGACCACATCCCACCAGCCTGTGACTACCAACTGAGGACACAGGCCATGGCTCCACCATGAAACCCAGCAACTGGAAAACTGCCAGGAATAACGAGTGAGTGAGAAGGAATGGAATGAAGGCAGGGAAGGTAAATAGCTACTGAACCACGATTTGCAAGTCAGGAAACAAAGTAGCATTAGACATCCCCAGAGTGAGAGTAGAGAGTGGGTGCTGTGTTTCTCTGCGTGGCTCCAGCACAACAAACAATGATGGGCACACAGAAGGTGCTCAATACATGATGAGAATGAACACAAATGGGGCACTTTCTGTCCCCAGGCCCTGTGCTAAGCCCTTTACATGGACTGTCTGACCCAATCCTGGAACTAAACCCTACAAGGAGCTGATGTTATTTTTGGCAAAGTGAACGAAGGCTCACTGATAGATGCTGACTCTCTAGCGAAGGCAGGAAAGACATGACCCAATTCCTATCAATATCATCAGTCTCCCATGCTCACTAGCAAGGGAGCAGCATTCTGTGGTGGAGCTCATGGATTCTAGGGTCAGGCTGCCTGAGTTCAAGTCCCAGTTCTGCCACTTGCATGTAAAGCTGGGAGACTTACTTCACTTACTGAAACCCTCGGTGCCTCACTTTGCTACAGGGATGGTAATGGGGTGCAGGGTCCGTTATGAGACTACTTCAGTCACAAGATACACAGCAAGGAACCTGACATGCAGCAATCACTGTGTTCATGTGGTAGCCTCAAAACACTACTCCCTATTGCCAAAAGCTATACATGATTTCCTTGCTATCATTGTCAGGAGAGGGGTAGTGCCTTCACAGGTCTGACCTCAGTCTTTGTGGGCCACAGGATGTGGGGACCTGGTGGGCCTTGACCACAGGGTGAAAGTCAACCATTGACAGATGACAATAAGAGGAGTGGGGAGGAGAAGGAAGGAAATTTGGTGTTTATTAATCTGTGTTAAATGCAGCTAAAAGATGTAACTAAGAATCTGTCCAAGATCTTGCTATAGGGTGAGTGACCAAGTCTAGGATAGACTTCAAAGTCTCAGCTTCCTATGTGGGGTCAGCTGAGGACACATAGTGTGGAACTTCTTTATCTGCAGGAGGAAGAGCATCTTCCCTGTTTTAAACTAAAACTCTCCTGGTCCCTGACAAGACAATATGCCCAGCAGTACAGAGCAGCCTTCTGAATTGTGGAGAGAACAACTTCATAGACCATCACGCCCCAAGCCTCGCCACCCATCCGCATTATATCAGATGCCCCACAAGAGAGCCATTCTGACTGCGGAGACCGGAGGTTTGGGAGGACACAGCCCCAGCTACCCTGGCTGGGAGCACCTGCCGTCCACCCATACTCCTGGGCTGACTTTGGTTTCCCTCTGAGCAGAGACCAGTGGGCTCTTTAGTGTTTCAGGGCCACTGCAATGGCATGGGCATGAGGATGGGCGGGTGGGGAGCACAGCTGATTCTGGCTGTTGTCAGGCCTGGATTTGGCCCTGGGGCATCTAGGCTGTAGAGAGAAAGAATCTCCTTCTTTTACCCACCACCAAATCTGTTACATGTTGTGCAGAGAGTCCTTATGAAGCCTTAGAAATATCTGTGTTTCAGCCTGGGATTGGATTTCTTCAGGAGACTCTTTGAGGCAGTATATTGATTCTCCTAAGGGATGACCAGTGCCTGGCTGGAGGCATAGGGGCAGTGAACTCACCAATAACCCATTTGAACTTGAGACAACAACAAGGGAAGCAGCAACAAAGCATTTTGCGACAATGGGACCTTGCTAGCCTTTGAATAATTAATTCCAAGAGACATATAGATATAGGACTGAACCCTGACAAATTCCAGGTTTGATGCTTTGTTAATTAAACCCCGTCCTCCATTGAAAACACACACACACACATACATCTGGTACAGAACACAGACACTGTGCTATATCACCAGTACCTCATTTTAACTTCTTGGGTCAGGATGCATATAAACCTCTGGAGTACTTTTCAAACTCACCAAAACATAAAATCATTCGATTGATCTTACCCTGAGGTAGTTGAGGGTGAAGTTTGTTAGCCCCATCCTGGTGATGTTTTTGGACAGCTGATCCAGGACCTGAGGATCTTGTGCCTAAATGGAGAAAAAACCCCACATGTATTTTATCACTACAGGATGGTCCTGAGAAAATCTCAGACTGCGCTACAGCTGCTAAGGAAATGTAATCTCGACATTGTCGATTTTATTTGGAGGGCAGGCTGCTGGAGGTAATTTAATTTACATTTCGAAGACACTTGCATATAACACTCAAGGACATTTTCAGATCAATTGTGCAAGACTGGGGAAAAACCAAACTGCTCAGATGTGCTTTCAGTCCTTGGGAGAAATGACATTACTTCCTCTTGGAGAGGCCTTGGCACTCAGGTCTCCAGCCTGAGTCACAGAACTCTGCCAGGAGAGCTCCAGGTCTAACGCCCTCTTTAGAGAAGGCAGTCCCCCTGGACTGGGCAGATCCATGCTTCAGGACTGGTCTCTGTTTCCTGCTGTGATAGTGGTGGTGTTATTACAGCCTGGGGTTGAGGGCTGTATTGGAAAACTTTGCCACTGACTCGAACTACACACACACACACACGCACGCATACACACGCATGCACACACACACACGTATATATATGGAGAGACAGAGAATTCTAACTCTTCTCCCCATTAAGCTAGTCTGGAAATAGATATCCCCAACAATTTTTATCCTGCAGGACTGTAAGAGTAAGTATCATATTTTCCAAAATGTCAGCCACATTTTAAGAAGGGATGTAAAGTACCATGGGCCACACCAAATGTTCTGTTTGGCTAGAAGAAAATGAAAATTCTTTCTGGGATCCATTTTAAAATGAGTCTCTTGGTTGATGTTCTTTCTTTCTGTTTGCCTTTCCTTCTTCCTTAATTGATATAAGCAAATTGGCACTAAACAGAGGGAGAGGGAAGTAAACATCCCCTTGTCTCCACGTCTGCCTTCGTGAGACTAGGTTATACTAATGTGACTTATTCTTTTCTGTACATACCTTTTCTCATAGTGATACTACCAATTGGATTTGTGTATATAAATAAAAAATGCAGGAGAAAACAGAGCATGTCAGTTTCATGTCAATTTCCTAAACGAGGTCTTCCCTGACATTGAGCCTATATTCTTAAACCACTCTGATGTGCTAAGAAGAGTTTGTTCTATCAAGTAGTCAGGGTCAACCTCAAGGAACTTACATTTCAGTCAGAAGAGAGGAAAACTAATAATAAAGGAATGCAAAAATCTTGTTCCTGCTGCTGTGGCTACCGATGACGATGATGACAGCCAATCGCCGAAACTCGTAGAGGACACACTATAGGCCAGGCATTGTTCTAAGTGCTTTACAGTCATTAACTCTTAATTTGATGATCTGAAACATGCTTTATTACTGTACCCATCTTATAGATGAGGGACTAGAAGCACAGAGATGTCACATCATTTGCCCAAACTCACCCAAGAGCAAGGGTCCAACCCTATGTGGTCTCAATCCAGGGCCCAGGTTCCCAACTATTATCCTTTGCTGCCTTTTAGTCTATTTTGAGAATACTAGAAGTGAATATTCCAGACTTCCTCGAAGAGAGTGGAGGATGTAAACTAAGCTTTAAAAACCAAGGGCTTGGGGCATAAACAGCCAGAAATCATGGAGCAGGAAAGTGGGGTGCCACAACAAAAAGAATAAGGCTAATGGGAAGGGCAGAGCTTGCATTAACTAGTCAGAAAGAGGTGGCTGACAACTAATGTGTGGAGAAATAGCCGGGAATGGGACAGCTGGGAGACAAAGTTAGAACCACCGTGGACAAAATCTTGATTTTGCTACTTCTGGGCTAAAAAACATGGGGCAACTTATTGATTCTCTGAACCTCAGTTTCCTCACTTTTAAAATAGGAATAATACTAGCTCAACTCTCTGCCTGACTGTGAGAATTCAATAGCATGAGATACACAAAATGTTTAGCTGAAGGCCTGGCAGAGTAAAAAATCAGGAAATGGTAGTTACTGTTACGTTATTTTCTTTTGATTGTTCAGGGTCTTTAAAATTAGGCTTATGAAGTCTGATTTTGCTCCAAAGATTTTCATGGAAGCATCATGTATTATAGAGGAGAGACTTAAATTTAAGTTGATGCCTTTGACGACTTATTAAGAGATTGCACCTGACTAGTTCCTACTTACATTTAAAATACATCTCTAGCTTGGCATAGAACCCACCCTTGCACCTAATTTGTGCTCAGTAAATTTGATGTGATTTATGGTCAAACAAAACCAACAGAAGCCAAAATATTCCACTTCAAATTTAGCACCGTGATCAGGGAGGACCAACTTCTGACACGAATCTGAAGATATAGGAGTCCCATGTCCCATCAGATGGTTCTAATCAAAACTGGAAACTGTTTTCCTAACTTCTTGTTTTATTTCATTCCCCAGTTATACGTAACAGGTTTATTAGCCCAAGCAGAGCAGTAATTGATAATGACTGAATGGAATTTAAGAAAAGTACAAACTGTTTATTGAAGTAACCTCAATTTGGAGTTCAAAATAATAAAATATAAAAAAATAGTCACACAATGTACCAATCTTGGAAAGAAAAAGGGGAGAAAAGGGCCTGTGGATTAAAATGGTTGAGAACAAAACTCAATATTTAGAGTTAATTACCTAAAGCGTGACAACTACTGGAATTCTTTCACAGAGAGAGGACTGGGTTTTTCCCCTTGAGTGAAATGAAGGAGGAAAAAAAAAAAAAAAAAGAAAGCAAAACAGAGATTAAATTACTTACATGCATGGCTAGGATGCTTCTCGGGACTAACTCTCGGTATTGTCTAATGGTAAAGTGCCATGTTTTTATTCTCATGAGATCATCAAAGGTGAACTCCAAGATCAGTCTGCCTTCTGTACACACCTAGAAGTGACAAACAACACAGTCATTCATTATGCACTTTGTGAAAGCCACTTTTTGTAACTCACATATCAGCTACTCAGCGTGGTCTCCCTTTCTGTCCTTGGGCAGTGCTAGCTCTTGGTAAAGATGTGACACAAGTGATGTGTCCACTGCACATGGTACAAATGTCAGCTCTAAAATCAGTGGGTTCAAGAGACTGTACAGCTGCTTATTGGCCGTGATGTGCTAGTAATTCTACTATTTACTGCTGAAACTCTATGACCCTCAGTTTCTTCGTCTGTAAATATGGAGATAAAATCCATCTTATAGTGACATTGGATCAAAAAGTTTTCCTCCACTTTCATCATCCTTCAACCACAGAGGCTTCAGCTCTTATTCTAATCTTGGTTATCCTACTCTGGGACAAAGTACTCAATAAACTCATTCATGGTTAAGTGTAAGTTACTACAACTTGATCCAACTGGAGGAAGTTTTTATTTCGAAAATGAAATTCCAGAGGACAATGCTTAACCCAAGGCAGTTAGTATCAGTTACTGACATGTGGAAAATAGAGGCATGTGTCAAGAGTATATTCCTTGAATCTCAGCACATCAGCAATGATAAATTCTGCTAGCATAAAAGGCCAGTCTTAGGGGGATGGGACACTTTATCTTTCTAAGAAAAATATATATAATTAATGAAACATAATAGAATTTTGAAGGGTCTCTTCCTTGATAGAGTAATCAGTGACAGAGTAGCATTTTAATCTTTTTTTTATATTCATAGCATTTTTAGCATGTAGTTCCTATTTTATTTACCATTCCTTTCGCTATTAACAACTTTGAAATCAAAGAAAGTGCTAGGCAATCACAAACCACTGAGCCTATGTCAACTCTGAGCTAGAAGTGGCGGTAGTGTATTGGTTCAGTTTAAATAGTTACAACTCATTAATCAGACCATTTCTGCCCTAGGAAAGCAGTACAAAATAGTGGGTGCATACTTTGGCATCAGAGGGTACTGGTTTTGAATCCCAATTCTACTTTTTACTTATTCTGGAAATTTGGGGAAAATCTAATAAATTCCCCAAATTCCAGTTTTTCTCATCTGTAAAATGGAAATAGAAATATCCTTGGGTAAGGATGTTAGGAAAATACATTAAATAAAGTTATGTACGTAGGCTACCTGGAATTCTGCCTGGCATGTAGTAGGATAGCAGTAAATGATAGCGCTGCAGATAAAAAGAATGCTACCCAAGAAAACACAAAGCCCTAGACCAGTAATGGTCATCGTGTGCCACCTGAGACCTAGGGCTTCACTAGTGGCGACATCTCAGGGGCTCTGCTGGGAGGAACTGGGCCTCCATCTCGGCTTTGAGATCCTCATTGACTTTCTGGATTTCACTGAGCAGCTTTGATTTTTCAGTTTTTTACTGCATTGGGCTTCTGATCAAGCTTTTTGGAGAAAGATTTCCTAGACTAAAAACAAACATACAATACTCCAGACACTTGAAAAAACACTCAAAAACAAATAAACAAATAAGTAAAAATTAATTAACTGAAGAGAGAATGTAAGTATTTGTAAAACTACAGTCCATGAAGATAGTGAACAATTTATATCAGCCTTTTATGAAATATTAATAATTACTTTCTTCTTTGGAAATTTAATACAAAACACCATCACTAATTGGGTTGCAACTTGGTCCACAGGACTGGGTTGGGTGCATTCCATGCGCTCAAATTGAAGGTAACATGTTCTTTCAACAAGTCAAATGCCAGTACAGGAGAATTACTAACAAGTGTTGATGGGACACTACTCGAGAAAGATGCTGTTAATGTGTGCCATCTTTGTCTTATCAAAGACCTCAGAGACACTGTGGGATAATTGTTGATAATCTGGGTGAAGACCTTTGCTTCAGATCCAATTAGCAGGATCTGTGGGTAAACTCAGGCATGTGGGCACCTTGCCTTGAAACCCCTTGACTGTGTAGTCTTCAGAGCCTTGTTTCTGGTGTCTCAGCCATGAGAGTTGAGTGCATAGAAATGGGAGAAGACTTCAGTGTCCCCAAACCTCTCCCCTTGAGCATCATCAACTTTGGAATTAATTTACCAAGACATTAAAAAGAGTTGCATGGAGATTAAGCCACACAATTCCCCCTGGGGTGTCGGCATGACAGAAGCCACCTGTGGTGACAGCTTTCACAAAAGGGAGGTAGCTATGGGGAGCCATCAACAGTGAAATGTCTTGACAAAAACAGGACAGGGATATTTGGATGCTATAATCCTCTTTTTAAAGGGGGAGATTATTGGATATTTAAACAAATACTAGCTTAGTTAAATGTCAGCGTTTAAAAAATTATCTAGTATATTTGTTTTGCACTTGTGAACCACAAACGCAGGGCAGGTGAAGGGTCTGGTTTACTTCTATTGGGAGAGAATTTCATAATGAGAAAGCATGTATGTAGTCCTACTGACAGATGACTCAATTGGAGCATCTGTAAGGTCAAGTTAAATTGTGTCCTTTGTTCACGGTAACAGAGTGAGCTAGTTGGGGACCTTTCTTGCAGTCAAACTGTCATGGGCCTACAAATGGAAAATTGCAGCAAGCCTTGGGCTCCTCTAATTTTCAGTCAAAACCAAGGGTTTAACTGGGGTATAGCACGTGCAAGGCAGGAATCTTTAGAATCAAATCTGAGTTGACTATGTTTTCTTTAAGGAAAAATAAATGACTTCCTTGAATGAAAGGTCAGAGGAGGATTTTGGTCATGGCTGGTCTTCCCCAAGTAATTACACCCACACCTTCCAGGGCCTAGACAGCCACTCCACACCCTGTACCCATCGTAGAAATTAAAGGAAACCAAAGGCTTTGTGATTTGCTTTACATGCAACAGCCAGCAAATGGAATGGAGGCAAATAAGAGAAAATATATACGTATTTCCTATTTAGAAATTATAAAAAACAGGCATAGCCTATAAAAGGCAATTAACATATTCTCTCTTCAGAAAAAAAATTCTGTGCATTCCTCTTAATCAATACAATTAATGTAGCTTTTATCTGAAGTCGGCCTTTTTTTTTTTTTTTAAAAAAAAGATGCCTTTCACTTGGAATCCAAAATCAAAAGGGTCCCCAATTAAGAAAACATTTTCTGTTGTGCTGAATTCATGTTACCGTACTGTGAGCTCTGACATTTTGTTTCTGTGGTAACCAAAATCAGCTGATTAGTTGGCATGGCAACAGAAAAGATGTAATCCCAGCAGACACACTCTAATCAATGCCCCCAGTACAGATGGTCTCCGGAGGATCAACAAGAAAGAGGCTGGCAGGCATTCAGCCGATCACGTGCTAGCTTGAGACTAGGCCAGGAACAAGAGAACTAAAAAAGAACATTTCTCAAACTAACCAGTAGCTTTTTAACCCTTTTCTTTCTTTGGCTAATTGTAACGCAATATTGACTGTATATTTAGCTGTATAATACAATGATTCTCATATAGCTTTGATGAAATCAGGTGTGCTTGTTAAGTGGGAGTGTTTATATAATTTTCTTAGTTTGTATGCTTGGAACAGCATGCATGGAGTAGTGCTTTTAGATTAACAGTTGTGCAAAGCTCATTGTATTTTCCTTAGTGGTACTTCATATGTAAATACATACATATGCATTATACATATATATATACACACACACACACACAAACATACACATGATCTGATCATTGATATTATAACTTGGTTAGAGTCAGGAGAAGAGTAGAAATTCTGAAATCTAATGTGGTATACAGGCTAAGGTAAGAAGGATGAACTGTCAAAGACATAAGTAAGTATTCATATAGGAAAACTGGTGGGTACACTTCCATGGTACTTCTCTGTAGCAGTAAATACTTTCATAATAACAAATTGAGAACAGAGAAAACATAAACCAATCTTTATAGAGATGATAAGAGTGTCCAGTAATGGCCAGAACTTTGTTGCGGTTTGTAAAATCTAAAATTAACCCCAAGAATGTACCCTAGAAAGTGTTCCTCCCCAGAATCCACCCATGTTCACATCCTCAAATATAAATATTACTCGGAGGCATAAATTCTGAAAACCTTGGTGTCTGCTCTTCTGATTATTAAACCTTGTTTTCTGTTTGATTAAAAAACTGAAAACACAAAAGAAAGGCTTTATAATGTGTGTTTTAAAATTCTAATTACACATTTATCCATAATCGATAATGTTCCTGGTATCAGGAAATTGCAAAATGCTCATGATACTCCCGAGGAATAGTTAATATTTCTGTTGATTAGGATTGCAGCTGATTTTTGAATCATGAGTTGACCAAATTTTCATAAAAGCAACTCAGAACCACTGGGTCAAATGCTATTTGGGGAATGAGAGTTTATTGATAGCCTAAATTAGAACACTGCGATGCTGCCTGCACACAGTATGCTAAGTACTAATAGCAGGCTTCCCTTTAAAAATAAGCATTGGCTTCTGGACCCTTTTTCTTTGTAAAAAGGTCTGAAAGGTCATTAGCCCACTGTTTTGTAGTAAACAGTCATAATATTTTATTACATGTAAATGAGTTATTTTTAATTAATATAAGAACAATAATATTGGAAAGGTTTTTGAGTATTATAATAATCACCAAGGAGCAAAAAAACAAAAACCAAAAAATCGAGAGAGGAAAAAAAGAAAAAAAATGGATCCTTTCAAATTTCCTAAAAATAAATGTGCATAATTAGCATCTGGACTAAGTCCACGTAACTGAGCTCCATTTCTCAGAAAGTGATATTTTTCATCACGGTATGGAAATATTCATTTCAAAAGTCGGCAAATATACTTCCTTGGAGTCGCGTCAGATGGGTGGTCCAAACAATTGCTGCTTGGGGCAAGGGAGCTGTGTGCGGGGGAGTGCTCAGGTCTTTCTGGTGACTGCCTTAGACACCTGAACAAACCACTCAACCATCTGAGAGGAAAATTTCAGGATAAGAAAGAATGCAACACAGGAAAACCCTAGTTTCTGGATTTGAATGAAAATAACACTTTATCGATTTGTCAGAAGAATGGGATTCTTTTCTATCTAAAACAAGTCCCAAATGTTCAGCACTAAACCTTCAGAGAAGCTATGTTCATTTATGAATCAGTTTTGGCCTGAGAAAGAAAGAAACTGAGTAAATATATAAAAGGACTACGACAAAATGCATTTTTATTTTCAATGGCTACTGGCTTTGGAAGCAACTCCTTAATTACAGCAAAGCTTTTAATTTAATTATCATGGATTTTTTTTCCCCCTTACAGCATAAGGAGTTGGTATGTTTCTCTTGAATTACCTAAAAATAAACACTAAGCCTAGAGGAAAAAAGAAAAAAAAAAAAACAATAAGGAAGCAGCAGAGAAAGGCTTTCTCTGCAGTGCTAAGACTTTGTAACACTAGAAATGAATGGCTCGCAAAATGAATGGCTTCCATGTCCCTCTGATCTACAAGGTTATGTAAATGTTCTGCATCTCCAGAATGAAGTGAGACATGGACAGATTAAACCATCATTCAGGTGATCATTACTTTCCATGTAGCAAAAGTCTATTGCCAGCCAGGACTTCTGCATCCAGTGTGAAGCTTCTTTGTCTCTGAATGACAACTTTCCTCTCTGCCTGTTTAGACCAGGAAGAAAGAAAAACCCTACCCTTTCCTACATTTTAAAAAGTCTACTGACAAAATTAAGATGCCATAGAATCAATGGTATTTGATGATTTGTTTTTGCATTTTATAACCATTTCCTTTGCCTTTGGTTTTGCACACCAGCATGGGTACTGGAGAGATGAAACTATACCAACAAGATCAATGAATAAATAAATATATTTTTATTCTTGCAGCAAAATTGCATAAGTAATAACATCTTCAGTTTCATACATTGGGCTTTTGCAGTTAACCCTGATGATTCAACCTCTCTTAAGCATAAAGAGAGGGTTGTCATTTGTGTTTTGAACTGAAAGAGATAGCTGCTATCATTAATATCACAAATTAGTTTCATGTTGAGTGTTAGTGAAAATGCAGTGAACTAGTGTTCATTAAAATAAACTTCTGTTTGTCAGATTCTGTGATTAAATATTTGTTCTTACTAATTTTTCTACCTGCAAAAGGACATAAAGAGATTATCTGTAGTGTTCCAGAAAGGTCTTTGGTGAGAGGGAACACTCCATATGTCAATTTTCTATGTAGGGCAAGGATCGTAGATCTAAAATGTATAGAAGATGAGGTTAAAGATCTGTCTCTTCTGTTTTTCATTTCACAGCCTCCATGGGGCTTTGAATTCAGCCTCAAACATTGTGATAATCTGATCCTGACACTTGACCTCCCCTCATTCACTCTTTTATAGGTATACTTGTTCAGCTGCTTATTGAATTCCCTAATTTCATTGACTTTTTAAAGTTTTTATGTTCCTTTACAGATTACAGTTGGGTCATGGTTAGAGGATTCTTCCCTTATTCAAATTTGAATTCAGCTCCAAAAAGTTATTTCAGTAACAAAGCACAAATACAATGCTGACCACGCAAAAACAGGATATGTTCCTTCAGCTATAGTAGATATTTTGTATAAAACAACAATTCTAATCTAGCAACTAAAATTTAAAAGGCAGTAGAACCTCTCTTCCTCTTAGTTTTTGGCTCCCTCCTCTTTGATTTTCATGTGCTCAGTATCTCGTGCACACATCTTAGAACAGTGTTCACCCCAAGAGTCAAGCCATGTCACAGACAAGGAAGATTCTCTCATGGTGTTGAAAGTATCTGGGAGATGAGCAATCAGCCCCAGGTTCCATAGGAAAACCATAATTATTATTCTTTAATGCACTCAGAGTAGGAAAAGCCGGGCATGTGACAGAGCCTGTCCTGTACCTTGGTAAACATGGGCTTCCCGTGCTGGGTGACCATGGTACACTGGTCGCAGTCCACCGTGATGGATGAGTTGTGGTATGACTCTTTCGAGTGTTTGAGAATGTAATACAGGTCGGTCACCCCTCCTTCAAACACAGTGCTAAAGTAACGGGGGATGAGGGTCCTGCCGATAGCTGGGAGAGAAACACAGAGAAACAAACCATTAACAAAAATATCCCACCAGCCCCACACACCCAACACCATTGCCAAACCTCCTAAAACCGGATACTGATCATCTCAAGAAACCATAGCAAGAGGCAAATTTCTCTTTAAAAACAGCCGTGACCCTTCTGGGTTACAGTTAATAAAATATAATCCCCAACTATTCAGGAAAAATGTGTCCAGTCATCTCTCCAGATTTTGTGTCCACTGCAAGTCAATAAAATAAGGGTTAGTACTTTAAAAATAATAGGAGGGAAACGCATGAACTACTTTGGACCTTGTATACTTTTGGAATGAACATGTTTGTAAAAATAAGACACTTCCAATCTACTTGGACTTTTTAAATGCATCATGTATAGGCCAGTTACCCAGTCATGTTTTATTTTTATTATTAGTAGTGATAATATAAATAATGCTTTGTAGTGTGTAAAGTATTTTGGTATTCTCTCATTGGATCTTCAGAACAACCCCAAGAGAGTGCAGGACTGATACCTGAAAATGTTATTATGGTGGTGGGGGGGGCGGTGAGGAGGTTATTTTGAATGTTTCAAGATCACATGACTTGTAAGTAAATATTTGGGGTCTCTAACTGCATGTCTATAAACACCTAAAATATCTGCTCTTCCCAACACTATGTCTCTGACTGCTTTAAACAATGGAAATCTTTAAAAAATAATTCCCATCTCCATATACAAAGAGATCCATAACTATGTAAATGCTGATTATTCTACCTGCTTTTGGAGCTGTATAAGATATCTCTCTAGAATAAAAGGCTCATTTTAAGAGAAGTTGATCCCTTTCACTTGGTCTAAATTGGTCTCTTTCATTCCATGTGTCTGGTCCTGCCCCATTTTAGTTTCAGCGATTGTGTAAGTAGCTGGGCCTTTCTGACATAGGACGCTTAGAAATCTCTAACAAGCCCTTTTTTCAGCAGTGATGTGAAATCCTCTTACACTGAAAATCCCAACTCATAATATCAGGAATTTTGCCTATGTGCAGATTTTAAGGCAAGGTTCTAAAGCACTCTCAAGCAATCCAAGGTTTTTAATAAATCTCTTACATTCACTATATAATACCCTTTGAAAGACAAAAATAATGTTTAAGATAAATAAACTACCGAAGAAAGCTTTAGCTAGGAAAGATCACCCAATCGTCACTTGAATGTTTTAAAATATTTAATTTCATTATAAAAGAATCAGTGATAATCCATTTTGTATGGATCTATATCTCTTTTGTACATGAACTTGGAAAAAATAAGTATAAAGGAAATACCCTGCCAAATTGTTTTCTGAAATGATTTTAAGGAATCCCCATACAGATGACTAGTCTCTAAATAATTTACACAGTTGTTATTGCCTCATATTTGCTGCAGGTAAAATCAATCAACAAGTGTGTGCTAAATATTCCAGGATTTTCAGTGATTCCATCCTAGATAATCCTTCTACATGCATTTTCTAAATACTGCCTAATCTCTAATACTGCATGCTCATTTTCTAAATATAAAATTCAAATGAGAGTAATTTGAGTCCACCATGTCCTTTAACAAATGCATAGCTAATATTATAAAGAAAACTTTGTAATGCTAAAATCCGTATTGTACTTCACTACACAGATAAAATTAATTGAATGTATTTCAAATATTCTAACTTAAAGCTAATTATCATAAATCAGCCTAAGTAATTTGACAATTTGGGATTCATACTGTTGAGAATAAATGCAAACTATAAAAATGCAGATGTAGGCCAAAGAATTGTCACATTAAAAAGGTTATGGCAAATAACCACCATTGGATTAGGAACATTATACTTTATTTATCATGAATCCTGCACAAGTTAATTCCTTTAGATCACTGTTTGCTACATAGCACCATCGTTTTCATTCATAGTAAAATAGAAGTTGAAAGGGAGAAACGTTTGAGAGTCTTTAACTTTAAACCTAAGTTTTTAATTACTTGCCCAAATCCAGAAAATGTACAAATTATATTGTAAATACACTTAAAGAGAAACATAGCTTTGCTTTATTGAATAATTTCTAGCACTCTAGGAAATGGTTGCCATGGATACTGGAGGTTTGTTTTCAGTCCTGTTTCCTTTGAGAGCCTGCCCTCCCATTTTTCCATGGTCCTGTTTAGACGATTAGTCACAAAGGTTCATTATCCACCGTAGTAGACTAAACCCACAGTCCGGTGGCCGCAGTAAACCATGACAATGGTATTCACGCCCTTGAGTATGCAGTCTCCTCTCCATAAATCTGAGCTTGGCCCTGTGATCTGCTTTAATCAATTGAATGTGGCATGAGTATCCTTGTATCAGTTTTGGGCTACACCTTTAAAAGAACTGGAAGCTTTCACTTTGTTCTCAGGAAGAAGTCAGTTGCTACATACAAAGTCCTGCTACTCTAAGACTGCCAGACCATGAGAAGCCCAACCTAGTCATGTGGAGAGGTCATGTGAAGGAGAACTGAGTCTTCCATCCAGCAACCCCAACTGAGCTTCCAGCCAACAAACAGCACTAACTTGCATGGGAGAAGCTGTCCAGGAAGTGAATCCTTGAGCTCCAATTGAGCTGCCTCAAGCTGGTGTCACATGGAGCAAAGACGAGCTGTCCCTGACATGCCTTGCACAAACTTCAGAATCATAAGTAAATAAAAGAAATGTTTGTATTTTAAGCCAACATGTGTTGGGGTGTTTTTTAATGTATCAGTAGATAATTTTCAACCACACTAGCCACAAAGGTAGTCAAATAAGAATTCTTCCCTGAAAGAAAGAGGGAAGTTTTGCCAGGAAAAACTTGCAAGTCATGGAAATATAGGAGGCTGAATACAGAAGAAAAGCAAAGCAAATTGACAGAGAGGCTTCACGGGCTGATTTGGGCCCTAGTCTCAGCTGGGAATAAAGCCAATGCCATCCCTCAGAGGTCACACTTGTGTGAGGTGTGCCCCTCCTTTTCTTTCTTTCTTTTTTTTTAATTGGCTCAAGCTGGTTCATGTTGGATTTCTGTCATTTGCAAATAGAGAAATCCTGACCACTGCAGTCCTCTTCCAGCATGGACAGAGTAGTAAACACTGAGAGAATAAAGAGGAAGTGATGAGAGCGATCAGCTACAAGAGATAACTGACTCTCCGTGCAACACACTGTGTTAGAAGCTGCAGGAGATTAAAAAGGTGTCAGAGATTGTATTAGTTTCCTGTTGTTGCTGTAACAAATTACCACCAACGTAGTGGCCCACAACACCACAAACTTATTATTTCATAGTCCGGACAATCAGACATAGGGCTTGCTGGGCTGAAGTCAGGTTGTCAGCAGGGCTGAATTCCTTTCTGGAAGTTCTCAGGGAGAATCTATTTTCTTGTTTGTTTCATCATCTAGAGGATGTTCACACACCTTTCATGTGGCCCCTTCCTCCATCTTCAAAACTCACAGGGGGAAGTTGGGGCCTGGCGAGGCATCATTCTCACTTCCTCTTCTGCCTCCCTCTTAACTTTCAGGATCCTTGTGATTGCGCTGAATCCATCCAAAGAATTCAGGATAATCTCCCATCTCAAGATCCTTAACTTATGAGATCTGCAAAGCCCCTTTTGCCATGTAAGGTCACATTCACAGATACCAGGAATTCAAACCCGGATATCTTGCAGGGGGCACTATTCTGCTTCCCACAGAGACTATACTTGCCAACAGCTTCTGTTCTACAAAGGAGAGCAATCAAAAATACAAGAAACACACGCATACACCGTGCACACATGCATGCAATGTGCAATACATAAATAATGTGCAGTGAATGGGACAGACAGCCAGAACAAAATCCCATGCGCCTGAAGAAATCATTCTATTGATCATTCATCAATTTCTTCTGTAAACATTCACTGAACCTGGAGTAGGTATAAAGCTCCATGGTCGACGGTCGATGCTGCAAACACAAATTTTTGTCCCTCTCTTTCAGATTCATTTTTGAATTTGAATTAGATTTTTGTCCCTGCCTTTCAAATTCATTTCTATCAGGAGAGGTAGCAAGTATCTAAGTATCTATAACATGATGTGATCGCTGATAAAGCTTAAAACTGGATTTATGATTTTGAACTCTTTATCAGTATCTCCTGTATCCTGAATTCGATGTACAATTTTATCATTTCTGAAGCTCTGAGATTAGCAAGTTCTTTTAATGCAGTCAACCATGCCACTGCATTGCACAGTCAGATAAAAATGACTAAATCAGTGAACATTTCAGATGTAGGTTCAGCGGTCACCTAACTCGACAGCCACACCAGTTCCAAATCTATTTAGATTTTATACTGTTACATTCACATGTCAAAGTTACACTTTACATTTATACTTTTATCCCTGGAATTAAAATAATTTAAATATTGATATACATAAATCTACATTGTGCTCCTATGAAAAGGATTATGTCTTCTTTTGTTTAATTTTTTTAAATTTTAATTTTTTTTTTTTTTTTTTTTTTTGAGACGGAGTCTCGCTCTGTCACCCAGGCTGGAGTGCGGTGGCCGGATCTCAGCTCACTGCAAGCTCCGCCTCCCGGGTTCACGCCATTCTCCTGCCTCAGCCTCCCGAGTAGCTGGGACTATAGGCGCCCGCCACCTCGCCCGGCTAGTTTTTTGTATTTTTTAGTAGAGACGGGGTTTCACCGTGTTAGCCAGGATGGTCTCGATCTCCTGACCTCGTGATCCGCCCGTCTCGGCCTCCCAAAGTGCTGGGATTACAGGCGTGAGCCACCGCGCCCGGCGATTTTAATTTTTTATATTTTCAATATTGTTGGAGTGAGATTAAGATTATAGTAGATTATAATGGCGATGGTATTTTTCTAACACATTTAGATCAAAGCTCCAAAAGTTGGGAAGTGTGGAGAGCCAGATAACACAGGAAGATTTTCTGTGATGTTAGGTGAGTAAAATATACCATACATTATTTATCTATGTATTCATGAAAGATAAAAGAAAATCATACATTAAATTATTCAGGTGCTGAAATGTGTATAAACAATGTTTAAATTATACCCTACACTTTATAGGTAAATATGATTAGTCCAGAAATAGCTAAGATTTTATTCATAGCTAATTGTGCTGTGGATCCCTGCCTTCAAGCTCCTCAGGGAGATTTTCACTGTTGTTCTGTTTTGTTTACATCCATCCCTACTCCCTAGAAATTCTTGCTATGGAAGTTGATAGGGTGATGGTGTGGTGGAGGCAGGATCTAGCTTCTATCTTTTCTTGTAGGTATTACTTGTAGATATTAGGCTATCTACCAGATATTCATTGATGTTAACTAACTTTTTTCCTTATTTAGAAACAAAATGGTGTAATACAAGCTGGGAGATCATAAAGAAGACATAAACTACTGTGCATCCTCCCCAAAGCAGAAGGTCTGCCTTTTAGAGCATTTTATCTCTTTTAGTAATTATGAAATGCATTAAAAAAAACTCTTAAGGATGTTTATAAGTAATTCACGTGAAAGAAACTGCATGTAGAAAATAACCACAGAGGAAAATATTCAAACTAGTTATTGAAATACAAAGTTAAAATAATAAAAAAAGATTAAAACATAAACCTGGTGAGGTTGTGGTAAAATAGACATACACAAATACTTTTAGGGAAATCAACGTAGTGATTGCTTCTTATTTTGAGAGTTTCTAACTCTCTAGAAGTCTGTTAGCTGGGACTCTAAGCTCTTGGTAAATACCCTTACCAAACTGCTACTCTCAAGTTTATGTTTAAGTGCTCTGAAGTTCTACAAGTCTTTTGAGAAAACATCATCTAATGTGAGACTTTTTAATTTGGGGGCATAAATTAAAATTTTAAATGCCTGTAATTTATGTGTTTCAAAGACAATTCGCTTCCAAGAAATAAAAGGGGTTGAGAGTCTGATTTTAATAAAATGTGAAGTAAGAGGAAAATTTGTTACTAACAATATATTAATGCCATTTGACATATGATCATTATTTAGCTGATGATTTTGCAACTCTGAAAAGAGAGAACCATATAACCAAGCATATGTTTTTAATTAGGCAAACGTTTTAATTATATTAAAATTATTTACTATACTAGGATTTAAAAAATTTGTATCTAAACATGAAAATAGATAAATTTGTTGGCTAAATCTGGGTAGTTTTATGTGGTTCTGCTAAAGCTACTGCAGTTCTGCTATATGTCAAAAATCCAAATGGAAATTCTATTATTCAGATACATAATAAACACCAAGAGTCATTAAACTTTAAACTTATCTGTATTCAGAAATCAGTAAATGCATTATGCTGACCTGCAAATGAATATGGTCCTAGGAGTGAGATAAACAAGACTGATGATTTCATTTATAGTAAATAACCATTATATATAGCCAAAACAATAGCAGTAAAATATGCTTGACCTGTGATGGGGGTGATACTAGTTCAAGGTAGATCTCGTTGTTCTTGATGAAGGGAATGCAAGTTGAATTAATTAATTAATTTTACTTTCATAAATTGGCATAACTTTCATTCTAATATGCCTTATTTTCTCAACCAAACTAATTTACTTGAATATTTTCTCTCTGATGATCTGTCTTGCTATTTCAAAGATTTGTTTATTTCATATATACTTATTAAGTAACTACTACAGGCCAGATATTGTTCTAGGTGCTAGAAATAGACAAGTAAGGAGACAGAGAATAAACCTGATGGCTCGGGAAGGCCAACTAGTTTAGATTGGCCAGTCTGGAAGGCTGCCGTGAAGAAGTGATGACAGAGATGAGTCCTAATTGAACAAAGCCATGTGAAGATCTGGAATTAAAGAGGTCCAGGCCCAGGAACCATAGGGGCAAAAGCCCTAAGACAGGAATGAATTTTGATTGAATGGGTTTGGTGTGTTATGGTATCAGAAAGAAGGTTTTGTGGCAGGAGGGTGGTCAAAGAGAACAAGATGATAGTGATGAGGTCACAGAAAGAGGCAGGGTCAGATTATGTGGGACTTTCTAAACCATGGCAAATGGCTTCCATTTTATCCTTAGTGCAATGTCAAGACATTGAAAGATTTTAGCCAATGATATAATTTACTCTGTTTTTCCTAAATGCACTTCCAGCTGCCAACATGGTCTCAAAATGCCATAAAAATTTTTGATCCTCTTATAAATTTAATAGGCATTTTTTCTTCCACTTTCTACCTACCAAATTTTTAATAACTTGACCAAGACTTCAGTCACCCTATCTCACACTAGGTGCTAAGTGCTAGAGAAACAAAGATGACTAAGACAGACCCCATTCCTGCTGCTACAGAGCTTTTGATCAAGCAATTCTTAGCATCATTAATTCACCAATTAAACGTGTGTCATGGCTCCATCTTGTCTCTCCTGCTTCCCCATTGTCTGACACACAATAATGAATGAGTCAATGCAATAAATGTGTGAGTTTATAGGTCCCAAGTCATAGGAGCTTACATGTAAACCTGATAGAATTCATCTCATTTAATTGAACCCAGTACTTCGACATATTCAGATTATTTTGGGTCTTAATTCTGTCAGTGATACTATGGGCTATTTATTCTAGATGTGTGTCTTTCATGGTGGCAAAACTCTTTCGACTTTGATCCAAAGTACAGACAATAACATTGTACAGGAGAAGTCCACAGCAATGGAGACCTCCTTCTAACTGGACTTCTTAGTATGAATCAAGCACCCTCTAAGTATGAAATTGAAGTCCTTTAATGACTTCCATAATAAGTCCATGCTCTGTTACTAATGGCTCATAAAGATAGTACAGAGTCCATGGGGAAAGAGTGAGGTGTCAGAGAAAGACCCAAGCTGAGGGATACAGAGACGTTAATCAGGCACAGAGGGTGGGGGAAGAGAGTGGTCCCGGGAGAAGCAACAGCATTAGTTAGAGAAGGTGATATATTTCCATCATCTAGGCTGCTGCCTTGGTCAGATGTTACATATTTATGCCTTGGAAGATCTCATCTGGATAAGCTACTCCATTACACAGAGCTCTTGCTCTCTTCTTATGATGGTACAATATCCTTTTAGTTATTAAAATTTTAGGATGTAGTTTACATCTGGTAGATTTATTTTTGCCCTCTGTATTACTCTTTTATGTCAGCATTGTCATAACTGTACTGTTTTTTATTCTTCATATGAATCTTAAAGTAATTATGTTAAATTCAAAAAAGAAACACGGAGAGAGATTGATTCAAATTAAATTAAATGTACTAAGAAAAAGTTGACATCTTTACAATATCCAATGTTCCTATAAAGGAATATGAAATGCATGTCCAGTTGTTTAAATCTTTATTTTTATCTTTAAAAAATTCCCTAGTTTTTCTCTTTTCTTTCTTTTAGAGAAAGGGTCTCACTCTGCCACCTGGGCTGGAGTGCAGTGGTACGATCATAGCTCACTGTAACTTCGAACTCCTGGGCTCAAAGAATCCTCCTGCCTCAGACACCCAAGTAGGCTGAGAACACGGGTGCCACCATGACAGGCTAAATTTTTTACTTCTTTATAGAGACGGGGTCCAGCTGGTCTTGAACTCCTGGCTTCAGTGGATCCTCCTGCCTTGGCTTCCCAAAGGGCTGGGATTACAGGCATGAGCCATAGTGCCTGGCCACCAAAAAATACGTTGCACCCTCTGAGGTTTGTAGTTTTCTATATTTGGATACTTAACATTTCTTAAGATCCTTGAATATTTTAGTTATGCTAAATGGTTAATGGAATTTTAAAAATTGTATTTCCATTTGTAACCCAGGCATTTAACTGAATACTCATTAATATTAATAGTGTTTTGGGAAGGTTTTAAAAAGTTTTCTGGACCAAATAATCTATTATTCCCAAATATTGATATTTTTATTCCCTTTCTCCTTACCTATATATAGATCCTCCTTTCCTATATATAGTCCTGTTCTAACCCTTGCAATAACATGAGAATATATATATAAGAATGTATATATATTGCAATAACATTGCAATAAGATGAGAAAATATGTGTGTGTATATATATATATTGTGTGTGTGTGTGTATATATATATTAAAAAAAAAACAGAACGTTCAGAAAAAAATTTAAATAATGAGGGAAGTAGTGGGCATTCTTTTTTCCCCTTGATAGTTTTAGGGAATGTATCTAGGACTAGGGGAAGTACTAAATGTTGATTTGAGATCTTGTTACTTACTATGGAAAGAAAAACAAACAATTATTCTATTCCTTGGTTTTATGACTTCTTTCTTTTTAATCCTGATAAACGTCTAATTTGACTGCATGCCTTTTCAGTAATAAAGTAATTTTCCTTTTGAAAACTATTCATTAATATATTATCAATTATTGAATACCTTTTCTACTCTTAGCATAAACCTTACATTCTCTTATGCACACATATACCACATTTTTGGATAAATTTAACTTATGAATTAATTCATTCCTTTCACAAATGTCAGTAAAAGCAGTGCCCTATTTGAGCCACTTGCTGGATGCTAAGTTAGAAAGATAGGGCCAACAAAAGGTTTAGTCCAGTAATTCCCAGCAGCATTTCCTAATCCCAATGGATTCCTAAAGGTCTTAAAACGCAACTTTAGCTAGTTCCATGTTTTTTTAAAAAATCATTAAAAAGGAACATACTTAACATGTTTCTTTGATTCGAGTAGGATGATCTCAACTATGGTAATACTGATTAGCTCTTGATTAGTGATCATGAATGGCACTTAACAGATGTGGAAAAAAATAAAATACAAAATGCCGACAATTATTTAATAAAAGTAATTAGGTTATCTATGATTATTTTCCACACCTTCCTTTTAATAGGAGAGAAATTCCATGATCAGAGAAGTAAAACTACATAGCTTACTTGGAGTTAGGGTGGAATAAAATGGAACACTTGTTTTTAATCAATCAATGTTGGTTAATTTCTATGTCTTGATTTAATTATAATTAGTTCTTAAGTCACATTAGTAATACATGTGCAAAAAGAAAAAACCATATTACTCTCACAGGTACTCACTAGCTCGTCACAATAAATTTGATTCTTTTCTCCAGGTGTTGAGCTAGACCTTACAGAATCCTCAAACTCCCTTTTAGCTCAGTGCTGTCTTATGACAGAGTTGTGGCCAGTGCCTAATGGACACTTCCATTGTTTTCATTTTGTTCAACAGAATAGGCGTCAAGAAGGGAAATCCCACTGCCAGACAGGCCAGTAAAATAATTCTGTGTGTAACTGGTGCACTGTCTCCCTATCTCTGACATTCAGACACTGAAGACACAGTGGGCAGATTCCAGAGACCTCCCCGCCCCACTCACTGCCCTAAGGATGGAGAAGTCAGGAAACAGAGGAGCCTCTGGTTTCCTAAATTACCACCAGGAGGGGGAGCTGCCACATTTGGGGAGAACTCATTTGGACTTTGGAGCAAAAAATACCTTTCTATGGTGTTAAGACATTAGAATATCAAACTTTAGTTGTTTAAACAGCTAGGGTTAAGTAAAACAGTTACCAGTAAGTGTAGGTTCCCTGACCACCCTATACCCATCAATCTCAGTGCCTTCACCACTTCCTGGGTCACCTTTTTATCAATGTTTCCTAGCCTTCTAGATTTTTAAATTATATTGTTTCATTTTATTTTGTGTTTATTTACACAAAGTTATATTAAATGTATTTATATGGCAGGAGTTTTCTTTTATTAGTCAATAATACGTTTTCAGCTTTACATATGTTAGTGTACATAAGAAGACTCATTCGTTGATTTTAAATGTTGCATTGTATTCTAGAGTATGGCTCTATCAAAGTTACCTACATATTCCCATGTTGAGGGACATGAGAGATTGTTTTACATTCTTTTCTCAATAGGGTAGACCCTGAGAAAGGGAAATATATATTTTATTTTACTGGGTACCAGAAATTGTCCTTCAAAATGCTGTTACCAATTTACTTCCTTATCAGCCCTGATAATACCTGTTTCACCCACAACCTTCACCAATACTTAATATTGTCAAGTTTTTAATTTTTTGCCATTTAGATCATAAAGCAAGTCCCTCACAAAGTGACAGCCCTCAAGTACTCAAAAGTTTATCTGCATGTAAATGATAAAGGTAAATAATTAATGACAGGCATCCAGCTCATGTGGTTATTGCTCCAAGTGACTAATTTACATTTGGCCTTTTCAGATGGTTTGCAGTTTTCTACTCAAAATCCATTCACTTGGCTACATGGAAAAATTATTCCAGACTAAAGAAGTAGAAAAGAAAATCGACTCCTCTATTTTTCAAAGTTGCCAAACTCTAAGAATTCTTATAAAATTATTTCAATATGTTTTATCAGGACTTCTCCAACTCAAACCAATGGGGACACCCTAATTCATTGAATTTTGTGTTTTAATATCAATGTGATTCACCTGGGTTAGAGAAATGTTGCCAGAGAAACAGACATATGTGTGTAATTTCCAGTTTAATCTAAACCAGGAATCATCAACCATTAGCAATTCTAAGAGTGGTCAGAGAAGTGATTTCCTTACTGTAGAGAGAAGGCCGACATGGGTAAAACTGGTCCTTTCTTCAGGGTTGGATGTTATACAAGATGTTCGTTCTAAAGTGTTAAGCAGTTACTAAAATAGAAGCTAATAAAATATGACCCTTGAAAGAGGATTTTGAGGTCAAAAGAAAGGTTTGTAGAATTAAAATAATAAACTGGCTCTCCCCCAAACTCTTTTCTCAATGCCATTTCAATCTCATCTACTTCCTTAGTGGTGCCATGCACTTGCATTCTTTGAAACTTTTGCTCACTCAGCATCCACCACCCAGGGGGGCCTTGCTTGGGTCTCTTCTGTTTTATCCAAACTCTTAGGCATCTTCAAGTCTCAGCTCCAGCACCATCCTCACTGCCTTTTTGAGTCTCATTCTCTCCTTTGTATTCTTAAAGTGTTCATAAACTTGAGCACTGCTTTGAAAGTTTCTGATTCATACACTGGCTGTGCTACTTCCTCATACTGTGACCTTGAACAACTGATTTATGCTCTCTAAACCCTAGTTTCTTCAGCTACAAAATGGCAATACAATAACTGCTTCAGTGGGCAGCTGCAAGTATTAACGACGCTATGCATGCAAAGTGCTTAGCACAGTGCCTGACACATGTTAGCTCTACTTATCACTCCCATAATACCCTGTTTATGCACAGACTTTGGGACTCATCACACTGCATTGTGATCATCAATTTTATTGTCTTCCCTTCAGTGACTGTAGTTCCCTGAAGGCAGAGAATGTTTCTTGATCATTTCAGTATCATGCCACATTTGTGATGTAAATAGCTGCTTATGAGATGTTTGGCAAGTAGATAAATGTGGACTTGGCACACCTATTTGGACAGTCTGCCAATCTCAAACCTGTTATGCATACTCACGGGTTTCTAACACAGAGGTAAGGCCACTTTCATTTCAGGTTCAAGAGAGTAAAGACCACAAAAACAGGGAAATAAGGTTTTAGGGCCCTGTACCTGGAATTTTCATATGTCAGTGTTCTAGTCCAGAACATGGTTTATGGTTTTAGAGTGATCACTTTAAAAGATTCATTTTTAAAGTTAATTTTGAGTTCTGCAAGTAAAAAAATAAAGTCTCCTATCTAAGATAACTTAGTTTTGATGGGGTTTCTACTTTATCATACTATATGTGCGTGATTCACAAACATCCAACTCCACACAGAAAATCACACGTCTTTAAAAAAAAGACAACAAAAAAAAGACTCTATTTGCATGCCAGGTCAGCATTGCAGGGGCATTTTACAGGAAGTAAAGGTCCTTGGAAATGAGAAGCAGTAAAAAAAGGCTCAGATTCACATTCCATAGGAGTCCACAGGGGGCTGTCTTCCTGACCCTTGAATTGTCTACAAGAAAAGGAACAACGGTTCCGACAGAGAATTAATGTTGCATAGGCTCTCAGGCAGCAGGACGGAACAGCCCAATTATACCCACCCAAGTCTGAAACGTTGCCTGGGCACCAGCTGTGGGGTCTGACATTCTGTGTGCAGGTTTTCGGCAAAACCTTGGGACTTAGGCAAGAGAAAGCGGCCTCTGGGCATTCTATGCGTTCTGAAATGGCCCTGGTCAACCTGATCCTTGGACCCAGGTGCCGGTGCTTACGCACGTCACTAATGTCTCGCACAGGTTAAACACACAACCAGCACACCGGACATTCCACCACTATCCCATCATCCTTCCTTGAAGCTGTCCCATCACCTTTCAGTGGGGGACTGGGGCTCCATTCCTAAAGATGAATGACATCTCTGAACGGTCTGCACTCCATCCCCTCCAGAAGGAGAGGCCTTCTGACAGGGAGAGAGGAACACCGGACATCTACTGGACCACACAAGTCAGGGGCAGGGCTGCTCCATTGCAGGTCACAGCTCAGGCTTCTCTCTCTGGCTTCATTCTCTCTCTTCTGTCATCAATAGAAACTAATAAGAAGGTCTGGGGAGCGAGGCCAAGATGGCCAACTAGAAACAGCCGCGTTCGGAGGCTCCCACAGAAAAAACCATAATAAGCGAGTGAATCCTTCACTAGCAATCAAAGTATCCATGTTCTCCAATCAAAATTGACTAGAAGGCTGGTGTGACCTATGGACAGAAGGAAGAACAGTGTGGGGCGGTGGCCTACCTGAAAGCCACGCAGGGAAGGGGAACCCCCTCCCCGCAGCCAAGGGAGACGGTAAATGAGCGTGCTACCCAGCTGAGGAAACTGCTTTTTCCACAGAACTGTGCAACCCACAGATCTGAAGATCCCACTTGCGAACCCACGCCACCGGTGTCTAGTGTCCCAACCCCAGAACCAGCAGATTCTTACAGCCTCTCAGCTGGAATCTGCTTAAGCCTACTGAACTCCTGGGGGGAGGGCAACCAGCACCTGCTGCCGCTGCCTGCTGCCTAAGCCATTTGAGCTCCTTGGGGGAGGGGCAGCAGCCAGCACTGGGACTCACAGCTGGCTAACAACCTAAGCTCCCTAGGTAGGGGAAAGGTGGCACCCGTTTCTATAGCTCCAGGCTGTGCTTTTCCCCTGCTGGAGCCAGAGAGGCTGGACAGCTTGGTCCCAACACATGTCCCCACAACCCAACCCATGTCCCCACAACCCAACGCATTGGCCGTGGCAGTCTGCGGCCAGAGTGCCTCTTCAGGCCCAACCCTGACTCATTCTCCCTCAGTGGGCAGTGCCTCCCTGCAGGATCTCCAACAACTCCAGTCAGAGGCTCAGGGACAGAATTCAGATCTCCCTGGGCCTGAGCCCCTAGGCGGAGGGGGAGGGATGGCTGCAGTCTCTGCGGACCACCAGACTTAGCTTCTCCTCCTAGTAGTTCTGAGGAATCTGGGTAGCACAGACGGGAGGGTTTCCCCACAGTGAAACACACTCTCCCCACCAAGGGTCAAAGTGCTTTGTTAAATGGGTCCTGCTACCTGTGCCACCCAACTGGGTGAGATCCTCCAACAGGGGTTGTCAGATACCCTACTGGCATCCTAATGGCATCAGGTTGGTGCCCCTTGGGGTCAGAGATCCTGGAAGAAGGAGCAGACACCCATCTTTGCTGCCCTCCAGGCTCCTTGAGTGACGTCTCCAGGATACAGGAGCGAATCAGATGAATATGGCCTGAAGTGAAACTCCAGCAAACTGCAGCACCCCTACAGAAGAGGGAGTTGACTATTGAAAGAAAAAACAAACAAGCAGAAAGTGGCAACAACAGCATCAACAACAAAAAGGTCCCCACAGAAACCCCATCCAAGGGTCAGCAGCCTCAAAGACTGAAACTGGACAAACTCACCAAGACGAGAAAGTATCAATGAAAAAATGCTGAAAACCCAAAAGGCCAGAGTACCTCCTCTCCTCCAAATGATCGCAACGTCTCTCCATCAAGGGCGCAGAAGTGGGCAGAGGATCAGATGGATGAACTGACAGAAGTAGGCTTCAGAAGATGGGTAATAAAAAACTATGATGAACTAAAGGAGCATGTTCTAACCCAAAGAAGCAAAAGCCTTGATAAAAGGTTAGAGGAATTGCTAACTAGAATAACCAGTTTAGAAAGGAACATAAACGACCTGATGGAGCTGAAAAACACAGCATGAGAACATTGCAATGCATACACAAGTATCAACAACCAAATTGACCAAGTGGAAGAAGGAATATCAGTTTGGAGACCACCTTACTGAAATAAGACATGCAGGCAAGAATAGTGAAAAAAGAATGAAAAGGCATGAACAAAACCTCCAAGAAATACGGGACTTCATAAAAAGACCGAACCTACGATTGATTGGAGTACCAGAATGAGATGGAGAGAATGGAAACAAGCTGGAAAACACACTTCACAACATTATCTAGGAGAATTTCCCCAACCTGGCAAGACAGGCCAACACGCAAATTCAGGAAATACAGAGAACATCATTAAGATACTCCATGAGAAGATCAACCCCAAGACACATAATCATCAGATTCTCCAAGTTTGAAATGAAGAAAAAATGTTAAGGGCAGCCAGAGAGAAAGGCCAGGTCACCTACAAAGGGAAGCCCATCAGACTAACAGAGGATGTCTCAGCAGAAACTCTACAAGCCAGAAGAGATTGGAGGCCCATATTCAACATTCTTAAAGTAAAGAATTTCCAACCCAGAGTTTCATATCCAGCCAAATTAAACTTCATAAGTGAAGGAGAACTAACATCCTTTCCAGACAAGCAAATGCTGAGGGATTTTGTTACCACCAGGCCTGCCCTACGAGAGCTCCTGAAAGAAGCACTAAATATGGAAAGGAAAAACCAGTACCAGCCACTGCAAAAACACACCAAAATATAAAGACCAATGACACTACAAAGAAACTGCATCAACTAGTGGGCAAAATAACCAAATGGCAGCATGATGACAGGATCAAATTCACACATAACAATACTAATTTTAAATGTAAATGGACTAAATGCCTCAATCAAAAGACACAGACTGGCAAATTGGATATGGAGTCAAGACCAATTGATGTGCTGTACTCAGGAGACTAGTCTTACATGCAAGAAACACACAGGCTCAAAATGAAGGGATGGAGGAAAATTTACCAAGCAAATGGAAAGCAAAAAAAAAAAAAAAAAAAAAAAAAAAAGCAGGGGTTGCAATCCTAGCCTCTGACAAAACAGACTTTAAACCAACAAAGGTCAAAAAAGACAAAGAAGGGCATTACATCGTGGTAAAGGGAACAATTCAGCAAGAAGAGCTAACTATCTTAAATATATATATGCACCCAATACAGGAGCACCCAGATTCATAAAACAAGTTATTAGAGACCTACAATGAGATTTAGACTCCCAAACAATAATAGTGGGAGATTTTAACACCCCACTGTCAGTATTAGACAGATCAACAAGACAAAAAATTAACAAGGATATCCAGGACTTTTACTCAGCTCTGTATCAAGCGGACCTAGTACGCATCTACAGAACTCTCTACCTCAAATCAATAGAATATACATTCTTCTCAATGCCACATGGCACTTATCCTAAAATCGATCACATAATTGGAAGGAAAACAATCCTCAGCAAATGCAAAAGAGCAGAAATAATAACAAACAGTCTCTCAGACTACAGTGCAATCAAATTTGAACTCAGGATTAAGAAACTCACTAAAAACCACACAATTTCATGGAAATTGAACAACCTGCTTCTGAATGACTCCTGGGTAAATAATGAAATCAAGGCAGAAATCAATAAGTTCTTGAAACCAATGAGAACAGACAGACAGTGTACTGGAATCTCTGCGACACAGCTAAAGCAGTGTTAAGAGGGAAATTTATAGCACTAAATGCCCACATCAGAAAGCTAGAAAGATCTCAAATCGACACCCTAACATCACAATTAAAAGAGCTAGAGAGGCAAGAACAAACTAATCCAAAAGCTAGCAGAAAACAAGAAATAACTAAGATCAGAGAAGAATTGAAGGAGAAAGAGACAAAAAAATCCTCCAAGCAATCAATGAATCCAGGAGCTGGTTTTTTGACAAAAATTAACAAAATAGATAGACCACTAACTAGACTAATAAGAAGAGAGAAAAGAATCAAATAGACACAATAAAAAATGATAAAGCGGATATCACCACTGACACCACAGAAATACAAACTACCATCAGAGAATACTATAAACATCTCTAAACAAATAAACTAGAAGAAACTGATAAATTCCTGGATGCATACACCCTACCAAGACTAAACCAGGAAGAAGTTGAATACCCAAATAGATCAATAACAAGCTCTGAAATTGAGGCAGTGATTAATAGCCTACCAAACGAAAAAGCCCTGGACCAGACGGATTCACAGCTGAATTGTAACAGAAATACAAAGAGGAGCTGTTAACATTCCTTCTGAAACGATTCCAAACAACTGAAAAGGAGGGATTCCTCCTTAACTCATTTTATGAACCCAGCATCATCCTGATACCCAAACTGGAAAGAGACAGAATAAAAAAAGAAAACTTTAGGCCAATAACCCTGATGAAATTTGATGCAAAAATCCTCAATAAAATACTGGTAAACTGAATCCAGCAGCACATCAAAAAACTTGTCCACCACGATTAAGTCAGCTTCATCCCTGAGACACAAGGCTGATACAACATACGCAAATCAGTAAGTGTAACCCATCACATAAACAGAACCAAAGACAAAAACCACATGATTATTTCAATAGATGCAGAAAAGGCCTTGGGTAAAATTCAACATCGCTTCATGTTAAAAACTCTGAATAAACTTAGGTATTGATGGAACACATCTCAAAATAATAAGGGCTATTTATAACAAACTCACAGCCAATATCATATTGAATGGGCAAAAGCTAGAAGCATTCCCTTTGAAAACTGGTACAAGACAAGGGTGCTGTCTCTCACCACTCCTATTCAACATAGTATTGGAAGTTTTGGCCAGGGCAATCAGGCAAGAAAAAGAAATAAAGGGTATTGAAATAGGAAAAGAGGAACTCAAGTTGTCTCTGTTTGCAGATGACATGTGCCAATGCAAAATTCAGTCATCCAAAACATGTTTATGTATAAAATGCCTACTATGCATTTACATTTAAAAAACCCTATCATCTCAGCCCCAAAATTTCTTGAACTGATAAGCAACTTCAGCAAAGTCTCGGGAAACAAAATCAATGTGCAAACATCACAAGCATTCCTTTATACCAACTATAGGCATACAGAGAGCCAAATCATGAATGAATTCCCATTCATAATCGCTACCAAGAGAATAAAATACCTAGGAATACAGCTAACAAGCGATGTGAAGGACCTTTTCAAGGAGAAGTACTAACCACTGCTCAAGGAAAGAAAAGAGGACACAAATAAATGGAAAACCTTCCATCCTCATCGATAGGAAGAATCAATATTGAGAAAATGACCATACTGCCCAAAGTAATTTATAGATTCAATGCTATTCCCATCAAACAACAATTGTCATTCTTCACAGAATGAGAAAAAAACTATTTTAAATTTCATATGGAATCAAAGAAGACCTTGTATAGCCAAGACAATCTTAAGTGAAAAGAACAAACTGGAGGCATCACACTACCTGACTTCAAACTATACTACAGGCTACAGTGACCAAAACAGCATGGTACTTGTACCAAAACAGACATATAGACCAATGGAGCAGAACAGAGACCACAGAAATAACACCACAAGTATACAACCATCTGATCTTTGAAAAGCCCGCCAAAAACGAGCAATGGGGAAAAGATCTGCTATTCAGTAAATGGTGCTGGGAAAACTGGCTAGCCGTATTTAGAAAACTGAAGCCAGACCCCTTCCTTACACCTTATACAAAAATTAACTCAAGATTAATTAAAGACTTAAATGTAAAACCAAAAACCATCAACACTCTAGAAGAACACCTAGGCAGCACCATTCAGGACATAGACCTGGGCAAAGACTTCATGGCAAAAATGCCAAAAGCAATTGCAACAAAAGCCAAGATTGACAAATGGGAGCTAATCAAACTAAAGAGCTTCTGCATAGCAAAGGAAACTATCATCAAAGTGAAAAGGCAACCTACAAAATGGGAGAGAATTTTTGCAATCTACCCATCTGACAAAGGTCTAATATCCAGAATTTACAAGGAACTTAAACACATTTACAAGAAAAAAAAAAACAAAAACAAAAACCTAAGTCGGCAACCCCCTCAAAAAAAGTGGGCAAAGGATATGAACAGACGCTTCTTAAAAAAAAGACATTTATGTAGCCAACAAACATGATAAAAAGATCAACATCACTGATCATCAGAGAAATGCAATGAAAACCACAATGAGATACTATCTCACGCCAGTCAGAATGGTGATTAGTAAAAAGTCAAGAAATGATAGATGCTGGTGACGCTTTGGAGAAGTAAGAATGCTTTTACACTGTTGGTGGGAGCATAAATTAGTTCAACCATTGTGGAAGACAGTTTGGCAATTCCTCAAGGATCTAGAACTAGAAATACCATTTGACCAGCAATCTCATTACTGGATATATACCCAATGGAATATAAATCATTCTACTATAAAGATACATGTACACATATGTTTATTGCAGCACTGTTCACAATAGCAAAGATGTGGAACCAACCCAAATGCCCATCAATGATAGACTGGATAAAGAAAATGTAGTACATGTACACCATGGAATGCTATGCAGCCATAAAAAAGAATGAGATCATCTCCTTTGCAGGGACATGGATGAAGCTGGAAACCATCATCCTCAGGAAACTAACACAGGAACAGAAAACCAAATGCCACATGTTCTCACTCATGAGTGAGAGTTGAACATTGAGAACACATGGACACAGAGAGGGGAACAACACACATCAGGGCCTGTTGGAGGATGGAGGGTGAAGGAGGGAACTTACAGGATGGGTCAATAGGTGTGGCAAACCACCATGGCACACGTACACCTATGTAACAAACCTGCACATTCTGCACATGTATCCCATTTTTTTTAGAAGAAATAAATAAAATAAGTAAATAAATAAAAATTTTTAAAAAAGAAGGTCTAGGGAACCCTCCTAGGATTCCTCCTCCCAGGCCTCATTAGGCCTGAGCCTCTGCCAGTAGTGGGTCATGGGGTCAAGAGTGGGGACCTGCAGCAGCCCTGCCTAGGACTTGACTCCCTGCTCTGCCTTATGTTAGCTGTGTAACCTTGGGCAAGTTCCTTAATCACTCTGGTCTCAGGGTTCTCATTGGATAAATGGGAATTAGAACAGAAGCAACCTCATGGGGATGTTATACAGAGGGTATAAAACCATCCATGAAATGCTCTTGCCTCAGGCGAACTCTACCCCCTTACCCTAATTAACTTTTCTTCCTGACATTCGTGGATACTCACATTATGTCATACTTGTTACTGTATCAACCATTCCCCCACAAGAATACAAGCTCCAGAAAGGGAAGAACCATGTCTTTTTGTTACTGGTTATCCTCTCAGAATGCATAGTAGGCATTTCATAAATAAATATCTGTTGGATGACTGAATTTTGCATTGGTACATATCAAGATAGATAATGTGTTGACTGTTGTTAGTTATTTTATAATTTAATTATTAGCTTGCCATAAAGATTAAATAACATGGAAAACACCTGATTCCCAGTGTGTGTTCAATACATAGGGAATAAATGCTAGCAAAAGAGAAAGGGAGAGATGGAGGATGAATGGAAAGAAGGAAAGAAGCATCAATGCATTTCCAAGCAGAGGTGCTGAGAATAAAATCAACTTGATGTCCAGGTAGGTAGTGGGGCAAAGGGGTGGTTGGTGTCAGGAGACTGAGGAGATGGAACCAGCCACCTCAGTCCCTGGCCAATAACCCATTTTGAGTGAACTGTAGGTCGGGGAGACAAGGCCACCAAGAGAAACCATGCTTCCTAAGAGTGACTTGAGGCTGTCCTGGTCCTGTATGACTCGCATTTGGGATCTGGAGACATCTTCTGTATCAGAACTTACTCCTTTTGCTATTTCCCAGAGCTAGGAGACCAGGGACATAGAGCTTGGCTGCCTCCTCGAGTAAAAGTCCCCTCACACCACCCCATGTCAATATAAATGTATTACGTACCAAGGCAGGTCAGGGTAATCTAGATTGAGTTCTCCTGTCTGCTATTATTTTCTCAAATCTTTGGAAACTCTTGGTATTATTTTTATAGTCTGTATTCAAATGACCGTTAGTATGTCCTTGCTACATAATATCTCTTCAATTATCCTACTCTTCATCCCTCTATCTTTCCCCTCCTCCCCTTTTCCTGTCCCCCAAGGATTTTGTTATTAGAATTTCACCCTCTTCTCAGAGGGAACATTTTAGCAGCATGGGTTTATGGCAACCGTAAAGAAGGAAGTTGGAAAGGCAAAGCCGGACGTGATCCCCAGTTTTATAACAAACTCCTGTCAAAACATAACAAACCCCAGCCAGACATGAGTTGCAGTGACAGAATGCAAGACCATAAAGATGATGGAGATCAGATGGGACAGGCACTTTATAGAAACAAACACCTTCCTTGCAAACAGATAGGCGAGTGGAATACTGAAAACGCTCCCTGGGAAAAAAAACCAATGCTAGGAAAAAATAAGAACAAAAACATAAAATTCAAATGACAGCCCAACCCAAGGAGATAAACTCGAGGCAGACAATCCAATTTTAAATCAAGTCGACATCTCCTCTTGACCTTAATTGACCTCAGTAAGCTGGATCCTGAACAAATATAAAATTAAGAAGTGAGTAACACCCAGTGGAGAAATGGACCATTCGATTGTAGGTGTTGGAAGTTTCACTCTCAGGACATACTTGGTTTTGTATAGGAAACCTGAAATCATTCATTTCCTTGGGGATGGCCACCAAGTAGCCATAGCACCACACGAGTTCAGGAATTCAGTGTTCCTAAGAGCTACACATGGAAAGTTTTGTATTTGTTTAGATCCTGCACTGTGTCCAAACACAAATTCAGGTTTCTATGGCATTGTCATTATCAGAAAGATGTATGCAGAAGAAGAAGTGAAACTAATATATGCAGCTTATTGGGATGCCAAGATGCATAGGAAGATATTTTCTACTATCAAGTTGGAAGCATGATAAATGGAGAGAATGGAGGAAACGCTAACCTGGCCTGTATTGATGGCACCCTTTAGATGTTAGGGGTGGGTTCTTTGAGAAATCTTCCTATAGTCTCTCTGGCTTTCCTCTGCTGACCATTCTTTCTGACTGCTCTTCTGTCTTGTATTTTTCTGGATGATTCTTTCTCTTCTCGAGCTCCCAACTTGGGAACTACTTCCTCCAGGGTGCCTTTTCTGATTTCCACAGGACAAATCTGTTAGGCGCACCTCCTGCAAATTCCATTAACTGCGTACACTTGTCTATTACAGTATTTTTCACATTACAGTGATCCTCACACTTAAACTACACCTGGGGAGCAGATTAAGATAACGATTCCCAGGCCTCACCCCCGGCAGCTTCCATTTTCACTGGACTGGGATGAGCCTAGGGTCTGACACTTTTAACAAGTGTCCCAGGTGCTTTGGAGGCAGGTGATCCCCAGACCAGATTCAGAGACATTCTGTTTTATTTGAATTGTCTTTGTGGCATATTAGTGTGTGGGTTCCATGAGGACAGACACCCTATCTGCCTTTTTGCATTCATGCTCATAGGATTTGTCAGAGCACCCAGGACCTAATAAGAGTGACGCCTTGTATATATGTATATATGTATGAATGTATATGTGTGTACATATATGCATGTGTATATGTTTGTGTATGTATGCATATGCACATATGTGTACATACATACACATATCCACACACACATATAGTTATTGACTGAACGTGACATGGAATTGTGTTTGGTAGGTCACAGAGTCTGCTCTGCTCTATTCAACAGAGAGGACAATGCAGCCGATCCAGGCACGGAATACTGGAAGGAGGTGCAGTGTCCGATAGCCTCCAGTTGCCATCACATATTTTCTCTGTGAGGAGTTCCAGGTGATATGGTTTGGCTCTGTGTCCCCACCCAAATCTCATGTTGAATTGTAATCCTCAGTGTTGGAGGAGGGGTCTGGTGGGAGGTGAAGGGATCACAGGGGTGGATTTTCCCCTTGCTATTCTCATGATAGTCAGTTCTCACGAGAGATCTGGTTGTTTAAGAGTGTGTAGCACCTCCCCCATCACTCTCTTCCTCCTTCTCCAGCCGTGTAGGACATGCTGGCTTCCCCTTCGGCTTTCGCCATGATTGTAAGTTACCCGAGGCCTCCTTAGTCATGCTTCCTGTACAGCCTGCTGAACCGTGAGCCAATTAAACCTCTTTTCTTTATAAATTACCCACTCTCAGATTGTTCTTTATAGTAATGTGAGAACAGACTAATAACCAGGAGAACCAATGGGATCTTTAGAAAACAAAAACAAAAGCAAAAATTTTTTGCTGTGATTGACAACTAGGCAACACGCTGGCTGCCTTTGTCCTGCCAGAAACTCCGCAAAGCTTACCCTACTGCAGACCACACCGGGCTACAGACCCTGATCAGGAGAACTCTATCCCACCAGGTGAGAACCTCCTCTAGTGGCCCTTCTGCTGAGAGGATAAATATTTCAGTTTTCAAACCACAAGGACTGCATTGATGCCATGTGGTGAGATAATTTTGGAAAAGAAATTGGAAAGATGAAGTTTCTTTTCTAACATTCCCAAACCTTTATGTTTCTGAGACGGGCCACACTGCACTTAACATGTTAAAATATGTTGGAGTGCTGAGCTTTACCCAAGGTTCATTATAGTGGAGACTTTGCATGATGAATTTGTTGAAGATGAGGGATTTGCAGCAATTCAAGGAGGTAATTCCCAGAGCCACCAGGCCATCGTGAGCATGTATGAATTGATAACCAGGGTGATCATTCGTGCAATTTCAGGCTGTGGAGATATGAACAATATCTCACCAGTGGATAATATCAGTTGTCAAGTGTATGTTTTATTACGCCTAGAACTCCCTTTTGTTTTTATAGGTTGCTAGTGGATATCTCTGATTTCTTTTTTCTCCTGGCTGCAGAGAAATTTGGAAGGGGTTTATTTTATTTTATTTTTCTTCTTTTACCAGAGAAGTTAATATTAATAGTAGGGAAAAATTAAAAAGAATAAAATGAAGATAGCAGATAAAACATTATGAATAACCATTTCATCGGCACTTTAAATACTATGGAAAGGATTCTAAATGCATATTTTATTATCTGTAGCTGGTGTAGGAGGATTTTTTTTTTGAGACGGAGCCTTGCTCTGTCGCCCAGGCTGGAGTGCAGTGGCACAATTTCGGCTCTGATATTCTAGATGAGTGGGCCAGGCACCAGCTGGAAAAGCAACACTGAGTGCTTACTTAGAGAAATCACAGATTAGATAATACATTTCAAAGGGAACAAATAAAGAGAAAACAAAAACTATAAATTTCTGGCACATAGAAGATCTTCAATAATTATTGGTTGAATGACATTAATGAACCAGATACTTGCTTACAAAAAGAAGGCCAGGATAGGTACAAATCACAAAGATGAGGCAGTGTTCAGAGTTATGGGAAATAGCGATAGCATAATTTTCCTTCTTCATCCAAGGTCTCTTGAGACTTCAGGATGCCTTGGAGATTAAAGACAAGATATCAAGAAGAACAACAGCTATTGGCTGGTTTCATAGGGAGGTTCTGAATGAAAAGCTTTAAAGTTCAGCTTTTTCTCTGCAGATAGAAACTATTAAGCGGTCTGAGCAAGGCAGGAGCAGATCTGGATTTAAATATTTCACAGCTTTAAATGTCTATTTTTTTTTAATAGTCCAGTAGTGCTTAATTTTCCCTGTTAATATTCATGTCGAATGGCTGAGAAACTAAGATGGGATTTGATGGTTCTAGTGTGGAGTGAAAGCATTTGTTAATGGGGGAAACATTCCAATCTCTATGTGCCAAAAATAGTTGCTTGTGTAATTTTAAAGACTTTGTCTACAAAAACAGTGTCTACAAAAGCTATTGTCCCAAAGTTTGTGATACTGTATAATGATCTAAACTCTGATTAACTTATTCTGTCAGTGTTCAATTTTACCACATTTATTTTTCTATATATACCACTAGACACTTTGGACCAACTCCCAAAAGATGATCACTATTCTATTCCAAAGCCAAACCTATGACTACAATGTATGCTGCAAGAGGGAGGCCCTTGTCTTTCTGTGTATTCCTGTCTCAGTATCCAGCCTATTTCCTGGAATGCAGCAGGCATCCAATAAATATTCTTTGAATAAAAAAGTAAATGATGACTGCTGCGAATTTAGTAAAATAACACACATTGAGAGTAACTAGAGAAAGCTAGAGGACAAAAAAGAACATATAAAGTAAATAAAAAAGACAAAATATTCTGCAAAGAAATGCCATTTAATTGCTTTTAAACATATTCTTGAAAATAAATGACTATCACCCAGGCACGGTGGCTCACGCCTGTAATCCCAGCACTTTGTGAGGCCGAGGTGGGCAGATTACCTGAGGTCAAGGGTTCAAGACCAGCCTGGCCAACATGGTGAAACCCCATCTCTACTGAAAATACAAACATGAGCCAGGTGTGGCGCCACACACCTGTAATCCCAGCTACTCGGGAGGCTGAGGCAGGAGAATTGCTTGAGCCTGGGAGGCAGAGGCTGCAGTGAACCAAGATTGTGCCACTGCACTACAACGTGGCTGACAGACAGAGACTTTGTCTCAAAAATAAATAAATAAATAAAAATAAAATAAATGACTATCAATGTGCTGTCAATTAAGTGATACTTGAAGATACTTGAATAAGTCAGTATGGTCATATTGATACTCAGCTTATTTCATGTAACATGCATGGCTTGAAAGCTACTTAAAGAACTTGAAATATACATATATATACACATACATATGTTATATTTACATATTTAAAGAGCTTAACACCCCCTCACCTCTACTGCTACCATATTTTCCATTATTCACGTGTAAAGCAAGCTGTTTTTGGCCCCATAGAGAAAAGAATTTCATACTAAATTGAGTTCCTATAATTCTGAATTTGAGGTGTTCAAAAAGCAGAGATCTTACCACAACTACAGTGTGTGTTTGCAACAGCCTCTTCTTGCCACCTCCCTCCAAACTCTTTTTTTTTTTTTACCAGTTCTAGCTTCACAGAGGTACCCGTACCATTATTGTTATTACAAATTATGTTTATAAAATTGTATTGCATTAGGGATTTTTGTTAAATAAGTAGATTTTAGCTGCACTTGTCATACACAAGAAAAAAGTAACTATGCGAGATGATACATTAATCTGCTTCACTATAGTAATCATTGTTACACAGTGTAGCATCCCATAACACCATCTTAAACCTCAAAACTGCACACTGAAATTTTTGTTTTGTTTTGGTTTTTATAGAGGCAGGGTCTCGCTATGTTGCCCAGGCTGGTCTCTAATTCCTGGGCTCAAGCAATACACCTGCCTTGGTCTCCCAACGTGCTAGGATTACAGGCATGAGCCACCATACCCAGTTACACATTAAAATTTTTAAAATAAATAAAAAAACAAAAAAAATAAGAAATATTAGTAACTACATTTTTTATTATGTGCTAGTCATTGGATTAAGTGTTTTGCCTACACTATCTCCAATAATCTCAATGACTTTATACAGAAGATAGTATTATTATCCCAATTTTATATTAAAAAGACTGGGACTTAGATAAAGGTCACACATGTAGAACATCTGACTTCAAAATCAATCATTGGTCAATGGTATATCTAATGCCATGTCTTTTATTGTGTAGGACCATTATGCATCCCTTGAAATCTGATTTAACTTTATTCACAATTGAATCACCACGACACCGATCCAGCATGGCCTCTTCCACATTATAAATGAGCAATGGAAGTTTTGCTAGATTGACACCATTTTACAAATAAAGGCTAAAAAAGTACAATTTGCTGTTTTTAAAGTATTAAAGAATTTGTTTCTGTGGGTAGAATTTCAAAGAAAATACAATAGTATCTGTTTAGGATGGTTAAAATATTCAGAGCTTAAAGATCACCTAGTCTAACCATCTACTAAAGGTTTCTGGCCAAGTTCTCTCATCTTTGAAACCTTTCAATGGCTCCCCATTGTCCTCAAGATGAGGTCCAGACTCCTTAATGTGACTTGCAAGGATCTTTCATGACCTGATCCCTGCTTACCTCTTTTGCCCCATCACCTGCTAGTCCCCTGCATCCTCACGCTATTTTCTCTGCATCATCTCACACCTCTCTCCAGATCCCTGCAGCCCACCCCACATCACAAACAATCACTCTTGCTCTAGCAGCACAGAACTTCTTATAGCCCCTCTGAATCAGATAGCTCTCCCTTGCTTTTGAGTCTTAGTTCAAAAAGTTCCATCTGCTTGAAGTGCCTTCTCTGATTAATTTATACTTTAATAACCTTTTCCAGGAAATTTGGAGAAAGGATCACTCAGCAGAGCTTCTGCTATTCCTTCTGCTCAGTAGTGACAGAGCACTTCTCCCACTGGATTGAACCACTGACATGACTGTTCTTTCATGAGACTGTAAGCTCTTTGAAGACAAAGACTCCTACTGTCTGACTCATTGCTGTATCCCCAGAGTACCAGGGATGGGGTAGCCTTGATACATATTTGGTGAATAAATGAGTTAGACCTAAAAGCCAGGATGGCCACTCACTACTCTCCCATGAATATATCAGCTTACCAACTGCAAAAAACACAAATGCAATAAAGTCTTTGGGCAGTACAGTTTTCTGAATACTGGGAGGGGTTTTTGCATGGAAAGCAGTTTAAGACACCCTGAAAACTTAAGGAAGTTTAAGCACACTCCCAAAGCCTGCTAATTTCCATGGCTTCTCTTAGTGATGGAAAAGCACTTCTTGATTCCAGCATGCTGTTTCATCATCATTGTAAAGAGTGTCTCCAATGTCTCCTACTCCTCACAGCCTCTACATAAAACCACTGGTCCCTGCTGTTCTGTTCCAGAATTGCAGAATGGCCCAGTAAGAAGGGTCTATGGAGACCATCCTGTCCAACACTCATTTGTGATATAGGTTGATACAGGACAGGGAACCAAAATCCTTAAAGGCCGCTGGGTAGAAGGCAGCACACTGCATATTTGAACCAAGGTTTTGTGCATTATCTTATTCTATTGATAGCACAACCTTATGAGGTTGGCAGTCATTAACCCCTTTGTATAAATGAGGGAAATGAGAATTAAAAATGATAAGTTGTGCAATGTCACACACTGGCTAGTACATCTAATGTTCTCTTTCCATCTGCCTCATTTTAATTAGACATCCAAACCACCTCATTTTAATCAGAATACACATTAATTACTAGACTACCTGGAGAACATGAGATTTTTACCTTTATCACCAATTCAAGCCCCTGCTTCTTGTTTGCACCTATCTTATTCTTTCTCTTGCTGTTTTGCAGTGGCAAAATGTTACTTGTCAAAAAAGTACTGCCATGGGAGACACATCATCATAAAGCCTAAACTTTGAAATTGGTCACGAATGACCAGCATATGTCAACAACTTTGAAAATACCTTATTCCCAAATCTCACTAGCTAGACACTTCACTTCAGTGCTTGAAATCTAGCCAGGTTCTCGCAGAGAAATCAGGCAAATACAACTTGCCTTATTTCCAGTTCCCAGCTCTGGCTAAGCTTCATTTTATTGCAAATCATCACAAACTTTTTTTTTTTCATTTACTAGCTCTGTGACCTTGGACAAGTTGCTTTACCTTGCTGTGTCTTGGTTTTCTCATCAATAAATAGGAATGATGATAGTCCCTACCTCAAGTGGCTACTGATTAGATGTGGTAACATGTAATGTCCTCATCAGAGTGACTCTCAATGAAGGTCAGCTAGTCTTGTTTTTGACATATATGAGCCTCGGCAGTACGCCTCTCCTACTATTTACTGTGAAAGGATGCCAACACTTGGATGGAAACGCTGCAGAAGACAGATCGATTAGATAGCCATGAAAGGAGATCTGGACTATAGACAAAGGATTCTCCAGAAACTGCAAGGAGACAGAACACAGAGAACTGCACCTTAGCTATCTTAAAGGTTACTGCTGCTGTGTTTAAAAAAATCCTTCTGGTGGGGCCATATGAAGTACCCACTCGCAACGCCTCCTTCCCCAACGACTGCATATTCATAGTCAGGGCTTTTTGGCAGTGAGACACACACCATGAGTCACACTGGGAGGTCAGTGACGAAAGGATTATTCCCTTCAGTGTCATCCCTGCCCCACCACAATTCCACTTTTCATTTGCAACTTTATATGCTTAAAACATCTGGAAGTAAATCATCATTGAAGGTACTATAAATGTGTGTGGTAATTATTGATGTGGTCCATACTACTGGGAGCAGCGTGCTTCTGTTCTTTTCCAGTTCAGTGAAAAAGGGGTTATAAATGTTAAAAACATTAGACTCCCCCAGTCCACTCTTCTATACAAATGACTATTCTCCCAGGTGCTTGTGGGGAGCTCACTCTACCTTCTGGAAAGAAGGAAGGGAAAACTAACATTTATCGTCATTATCATCATCATCATTATTTTTTGGCTGCTATCTGTTATGTGTCGGGCCTTTTACATTAACTGTCTCCATTTTATGGGTAGAAAACCCAAGCCCCAGAAAGATTGGATTACTTTCCCAAGTTTACACAGACACTAAGCAACAAAAACTCAGGGTTCCTGGTGTGGTAGGCAGCCTCCGAGATGGCCCCAGGGAACCCTGCCCCCTGGTATTCACCACTCTTACGAAATTCCTTCCTTTTGTTTGTTGGCTGAATTTAGTAACCTAGTTCTAGCAATAAAATAGAACATGACAGAAGCAATGGGATATCGTTTTCAAAATTAGGTTACAAAAAGACTGTGGCTTCCATCATGGGTGACTTAGCATATATTCCACTGAGGGCCAAGCTGCTGGAGTCAAATCAACATGCATATGGGGTTTATGAGTCAAATTCTGCCCCTTTTCACCATGCCTACACCATTGAAGAAACCCACCCTGATTCCATGTGGCCAATTCCAACCACTCATCAATGAGCCAGGATGTCCCCAAGTTCAACATAAGGAAAAAGAAACAAAGCTGCGTTTCAAACAGTTTGGGTGCAGTGAAACTGGACAGCACATCATGCCTAGTACCTCTTCTTTCTAACTTCTAAACCCTTGTAAACTCTGTGTGAATCAGAAACATACAGGTTGCATTCTTCTGATTCAATTAATCAGAATGTTGTTTTGTAGGGATTATGTGAATTCCAGGAAGGCCTTGAAAAATAGCATTCTTTCATCTCATGCCCCAAAAGCTCCCAACAGGATGGATCCCCACAACACAAGATGTTGCCATTTGACTTAGAACCTCTCCAGGAGAAGCTCACCATCTATTCAGCTCCATAGAAGGCCCTGGACTGAAGGTACTGATTTTCCAAATTAATAGTGCATTTGCATCAGATCCATCTTCCTATAATTTGGGGATGAGAAAGGTAACTTTTGGGAAAGACCCTTTTCAACTTTTTTGCCTGACAAAACACTACCCATCCTCTGGTGAGTTAAATCTTTTTTTTTTTTTTTATCCCCCACCATTTGAGAAAGACTGTCTTAAACTTGAGTTAGCCAGGGTCGCTTCCAAGATGGCCAAACAGGAAGAGATCTGGTCTACAGCTCCCAGTGAGATTGTCACAGAAGATGGGTGATTTCTGCATTTCCAACTGAGGTACCTGGTTCATCTCGCTGGGACTGGTTGGACAGTGGGTGCAGCCCATGGAGGGAGAGCCAAAGAAGGGCGGGTTGTTCCCTCACTCGGGAAGTGCAAGGGGTTGGGGGATTTCCCTTTTCTATCCAAGGGAAGCCATGAGTGACTGTACCTGAAGAAGTGGCACACTTCTGCCCAAATGCTGCACTTTTCCCATGGTCTTCACAACTGGTAGACCAGGAGATCCCCTCCCGTGCCTGGCTTGGCAGGTCCCACGCCCATGGAGCTTTGCTTGCGGCTAGTGCAGCAGTCTGAGATGGACCAGGGATGCTGAAGCTTGGTGGGGGGAGGGGCATCCGCCATTGCTGAGGCTTGAGTAGGCGGTTCTATGCTCACAGTGTAAACAAAGCGGCAGGGAAGCTCCAACTGGGCAGAGCCCACCACAGCTCAGCAAGGCCTACTGCCTCTCTAGATTCCACCTCTGGGGGCAGGGCATATCTGAACAAAAGGCAGCAGACAGCTTCTTCAGACTTAAACATCCCTGCCTGACAGCTCTGAAGAGAGCAGTGTTTCTCCCAGCAAGGAGTTCAAGCTCCAATAATAGACAAACCTCAAGTGGGTCCCTTACCCCTGTGTAGCCTGACTGGGAGATACCTCCCAGTAGGGGCCAACAGACACCTAATACAGATGGGTACCCCTCTGGGATGAAGCTTCCAGAGGATGGATCAGGCAGCAATATTTGCTGTTCTGCAGCCTCCACTGGTGAAACCCAGGCAAACAGGGTCTGGAGTGGACCTCCAGCAAACTCCAACAGACCTGCAGCTGAGAGGCCTATCTGTTAGAAGGAAAACTAATAAACAGAAAGGAATAGCATCAACATCAATAAAAAGGATATCCACACCAAAACCCCATCTGTAAGTCATCAACATCAAAGACCAAAGGTAGATAAAACCACAAAGATGGGGAGAAACTAGAGCAGAAAATCTGAAAATTCCAAAAATCCAGACCATCTCTTCTCCTCCAAAGGAATACAACTCCTTGACAGCAAGGGAACAAAACTGGATGAAGAATGAGTTTGATGAGTTGACAGAAGTAGGCTTCAGAAGGCTGGTAATAACAAACTTCTCCAAGCTGAAGGAGCATGTTCTAAACCATTCCAAGGAAGCTAAAAACCTGGAAAAAAGTTTAGAAGAATGGCTAACTAGAATAACCAGTATACAGAAGAGTTTAAATGACCTGATGGAGCTGAAAACCACAGAACAAGAACTTCGTGAAGCATACACAAACTTCAATAGCTGATTCGATCAAGCGGAAGAAAGGACATCAGTGATTGAAGATCAAATTAATGAAATAAAGCGAGAAGACAAGATCAGAGAAAAAAGAGTGAAAAGAAATGAACAAAGCCTCCAAGAAATACGGGACTATGTGAAAGACCAAATCCATGTTTGATTGGTGTACCTGAAAGTGATGGGGAGAATGGAACCAAGTTAGAAAACACTCTTCAGGATATTATCCAGAAGAACTTCACTAACTTAGCAAGGCAGGCCAACATTCAAATTCAGGAAATACAGAGAATGCCACAAAGATGCTCCTCGAGAAGAGCAATCCCAAGACATGTAATCATCAGATTCACCAAGGTTGAAATGAAGGAAAAAATGTTAAGGGCAGACAGAGAGAAAGGTCGGGTTACCCACAAAAGGAAGCCCATCAGACTAACAGCGATATCTCAGCAGAAACCCTATAAGCCAGAAGAGAGTGGGGGCCAGTATCCAACATTCTCAAAGAAAACAATTTTCAACCCAGAATTTCATATCCAGCCAAACTAAGCTTTGTAAGTGAAGGAGAAATAAATCCTTTACAGACAAGCAAATGCTGAGAGAGTTTGTCACCATCAGGCCTGCCTTACAAGAGCTCCTGAAGGAGGCACTAAACATGAAAAGAAACAACCCATACCAGCCACTGCAAAAACATGCCAAATTGTAAAGATCATCAACGCTATAAAGAAACTGCATAAATTAACAGGTGAAAACACCAGCTAGCATCATAATGACAGGATCAAATTCACACATAACAATATTAACCTTAAATGTAAATGGACTAAATGCCCCAATTAAAAGATACAGACTGGCAAATTGGATAAAGAGTCAAGACCCAACAGTGTGATGTATTCAGGAGATCCATCTCATGTGCAAAGACACACATAGGCTCAAAGTAAAGGGATGGAGGAAGATCTACCAAGCAAATGGAAAGCAGAAAAAAGCAGGGGTTGCAATCCTGGTCTCTGATAAAACAGACTTTAAACCAACAAAGATCAAAAGAGACAAAGAAGGTCATTATATAATGGTAAAGGGATCAATTCAACAAGAAGAGCTAACTATCCTAAATATATATGCACCCAATACAGGAGCACCCAGATTCATAAAGCAAGTTCTTAGAGACCAACAAAGAGACTTAGACTACCACACAATAATCATGGGAGACTTTAACACCCCACTGTAAATATTAGATCAAGGAGACAGAAGGTTAACAAAGATATCCAGGACTTGAACTCAGCTCTGGACCAATTGGACATAATAGACATCTACAGAACTCTCCACCCCAAATCAACAGAATATACATTATTCTCAGTACCACATAGCACTTATTCTAAAATTGACCACATAATTGGAAATAAAACACTCCTCAGCAAATGTAAAAGAACAGAAATCACAAGAAACTGTCTCTCAGACCACAATGCAATCAAATTAGAACTCAGGATTAAGAAACTCACTCAAAACAGTACAACTACATGGAAACTGAACAACCTACTCCTGAATGACTACTGGGTAAATAATGAAATGAAGGCAGAAATAAAGATGTTCTTTGAAACTGATGAGAACAAAGACACAATGTACCGGAACCTCTGGGACTCATTTAAAGTAGAGTGTAGAGGGAAATTTATAGCACTAAATTTGTAGCCCACAACAGAAAGCAGGAGAGATCCAAAATCGACACTCCAACATCACAATTAAAAGCACTAGAGAAGCAAGAGCAAATACACTCAAAAGCTAGAAGAAGACAAGAAGTAACTAAGATCAGAGAAGAACTGAAGGAGATAAAGACCAAAAAAAAAAAAAAAAAAACCCTTCCAAAAAAAAAAAAATGAATCCAGGAGCTACTTTTTAAAAAAGATAACAAAATATATAGACTGCTAGCAAGACTGATAAAGAAGAAAAGAGAGAAGAATCAAATAGATGCAATAAACAATGATAAAGGGGGTATCACTACCAATCCCACAGAAATACAAACTACCATCAGAGAATACTATAAAGACCTGTATGCAAATAAACTAGAAAATCTAGAAGAAATGGATACATTCCTGGACACATACACCCTCCTAAGACTAAACCAGGAAGAAGATGAATCTCTGAATAGACCAATAACAGGCAATAATTGAGGCAATAATTAATAGCCTACCAACCAAAAACAGTCCAGGACCAGACAGATTCACAGGCCAATTCTACCAAAGGTACAAAGAGGAGCTGGTACCATTCCTTCTGAAACTATTCTAATCAATAGAAAAAGAGGGAATCCTCCCTAACTCATTTTATGAGGCCAGCACCATCCTGATACCAAAACCTGGCAGAGACACAACAAAAAAAGAATTTTAGGCCAATATCCCTGATGAATATCAATGCAAAAATCCTCAATAAAATACTGGGAAACTGAATCCAGCATCACATCAAAAAGCTTATCCACCAGAATCAAGTGGGCTTCATCCCTGGGATGCAAGGCTGGTTCAACATACGCAAATCAATAAACATAATCCATCACATTAACAGAACCAATGACAAAAACCACATGATTATCTCAATAAATGCAGAAAAGGCCTTTGACAAAATTCAACAGCCTTTCATGCTAAAAACTCTCAATAAACTAGGTATTGATGGAACCTATCTCAAAATAATAAGAGCTATTTATGGCAAGCCCACAGCCAATATCATACTGAATGGGCCCAAACTGGAAGCATTCCTTTTGAAAACCAGCACAAGAAAAGGATGCCCTGTCTCACCACTCCTATTCAACATAGTGTTGGAAATTCTGGCCAGAGCAATCAGACAAGAAAAAGCAATAAAGGGCATTCAGATAGAAAGAGAGGAAGTCATTGTCTCTGTTTGCAGATGACATGATTGTATATTTAGAAAACCCCATCGTCTCAGCCCAAAATCTCCTTAAACTGATAAGCAACTTCTCAGGATACAAAATCAATCTGCAAAAATCACAAGCATTCCTATATACCAATAACAGACAAACAGAGAGCCAAATTATGACTGAACTCCAATTCACAATTGCTACTAACAGAATTAAATACCTAAGAATACAACTTACGAGGGATGTGAAGGACCTCTTCAAGGAGAACTACAAACCACTGCTCAAGGAAATAAGAGAGGACACAAACAAATGGGAAAACATTCCATGCTTATGGATAGGAAGAATCAATATTGTAAAAATAGCCTTACTGCCCAAAGTAATTTATAGATTCAATGCTATCCCCATCAAGCTACCACTGACTTTTTTCACAGAATTGGAAAAACTATTTTAAACTTCATATGGAACCAAAAAAGAGCCTGCATATCCAAGACAATCCTGGGCAAGAAGAACAAAGCTGGAGGCATCATGCTACCTGACTTCAAATTATACTACAAGGCTACAGTAACCAAAACAGCATGGTGTTGGTACCAAAATAGATATATAGACCAATGGAACAGAACGGAGGCCCCAGAAATAACACCGCACATGTACCACCACCTGATCTTCAACAAATCTGACACACATAAGCAATGGGGAAAACATTCCCTATTTAATAAATGATGTTGGGAAAACTGTCTAGCCATATGCAGAAAACTGAAACTGGACCCCTTTCTTACAACTAATACAAAAATCAACTCAAGATGGATCAAAGACTTAAATGTAAGACCTAGAACCATAAAAATCCTAGAAGAAAACCTGGGCAATGCCATTCAGGACATAGGCATGGGGAAAGACTTCACGTCTGAAACACCAAAAGCAATGGCAACAAAAGCCAAAATTGACAAATGGGATCTAATTAAAGGCTCTCTGCATGGCAAAATAATAAAACAAAACAAAACAAACAAACAAACAAAACTATCATCAGAGTGAACAGGCAACCTACAGAATGGGAGAACATTTTTGCATGGGAGGAAATTTTTGCAATCTATCCATCTGACAAAGGGCTAATATCCACAATCTACAAAGAATTTAAACAAATTTACAAGAAAAAAGCAAACATTCATTAATTCCACAAGTCTTTATGGAGTGCCCACTCTGAGCCAGGTGCAGGGCTGGCTACGTGGTCAACCAATGCTCCCCATCTGTCCTCTTGGGGTTTAAAACTGACTCAACAACAAGCAGATGTCGCACAAATTAATATATAGTAATTAATTGTAACAAAAGCTACCAAGAGAAGCCCTGGATGCTTGGAGAACATAATGGGGAGACTTAATTAAGATAGGGGTATCAAGACAGACTTCAGAAAGAAGAATGGAAATAATGTGGCAGGGACAGCAGCAGGAGAATAAACTATTCTTTAATATCTTAATTGTGAAGATTTCCTCTTCCATTTTTCCACCAAGAGAGGGTCATAGCAAATGCATGGCAGATGCTTGAGATTAGAAGTTGAACAAAGCACATCCTCTGTCAAAAGAGAGGGGGCACAGGGTACTGGATTCTGGAGTCAGGTGCCAGGCTCCACATCCTGGCTCTGCCACTTGCCAGCAGGACAGCTTGAGCAAGTGCTTCACCTTCCTGTGCTTCATTTCTTTATTTTTAAAGCACAATACTAACAGCACTCACCTTGTAGAATTAAAGGGCCTTAAGGATTAAACGAACGAAAAACATAAAATGCTTACTAGAGTAGTCCCTGGCACATGAGAAGGGCTCTGTGATTGCAAATGACTGAACAGTCATGAGAGTGCAAAGAAGGGAACTATGGATTTTGCTAGAAAATGTATTAGAAAGGAGTTCAGCATTGCAGGAAATAAAAAGCAGGATACCAAGCAAAGACAGCCCCACACTTGCACTTGGTACCTCCTGGCTTCTTACTCTTTGTGGTGTTGAATGGGCACAGTGACCTCAAGTGCTGTAACTGATGCATGTTTCTTACAAATGAGCATTCGCTGTGCAGCAGCACAAGGGCGTCTGGAGAAAACTCTCTGGAAGTATTTGCTGAAAGAACATACGAATAGAACTCAGAAGTCACCTCGCCCAACACAGCCCGATCTAGCTCAGATTGCTCGGAGGCAGGGAATCTCTGGGAAAGGAGGAATTAATAACTGAAGCAAAACCCAAAGAACTTCAAAAATGAAATGGAGATAGGCACACTTTAATGGTATCCAATGTGTCAATACTTCATTTTCTAATTAATTTATGTAAATTCTGTATTTTGCAAACCTTTTTATACCGTAGATTTAAAGTCTGCATCTCCTTTCACTGATGTATTCATTGAGCAAAAACATTTGTCCAGTGAATTACGTCTACCTGCCAAGTCCTGTGCTGGTTACTAGGACATAAAGGTAGACACCTCACTCTTCGTGCTTTCGAGGAGTTTATCATCCGGTACTTGGCACAAACAAGGGCACAGATTGATACACTAAGACAAGAGCAATGTGCCCCGTGATAGAAACAAACGCAGGGGTTTTGTGGGAGCACAGAGATGTAATCTCCAATTTGGAATGGGTAAGATCCTTTTTTAATGCTCTGTTAAAATTAATTAAATATTAAGAGGGAAATGTAACATTTCCCTATTAAAATTAGGGACATATTCCCTCATCTGGCAAAAAGAGCAGTTGCAAAAAGAAGTCAGGCTTGGATCTTTCAATTTTTGAATCAAGTTTCAGAGCAAAGTTTGAGAGCTTTTATAAAGTTTACCAAAGGAGAAGAATAAACTAAGTAAGTATTATAATCCTTACTTCGTTTCACATTTTTCCTCCTGAATGATTGTATGAATTCACTCTAGGTAAAACGTTTCTAATGTTGTCTCGGAGAAAAAAAAATGGTTCCCCAATTTTTGTTGCATGTAAAATAATTTAAAGGTTAAAAAGCTAATTGTGCTAACAATTGGGTCTATAGAAATTCAGCATGGGCATGACTTGACTTCAGAGACCACTATGAAACAAAACCCAAGACAGGTGTAACATCTAAATACAAAACTGGCAAAAACAGATCTTTTAGTGAGAAAAGAATAGTAAGTTTGATGAAAGAAAACAGGGGAATCTGAAACCAAAGGAATTATTATTATTATTATTATTATTATTGAGACAGAGTTTTGATCTTGTTGCCTAGGCTGGAGTGCAATGGCATGATCTCGGCTCACTGCAACTTCCACCTACCAGGTTCAAGCAATTCTATTGCCTCAGCCTGCCAAGCAGCTGGGATTAAAGGCATGCGCCACCACACTTTGCTAATTTTGTATTTTTAGTAGACACGGGATTTCATTATGTTTGGTCAGGCTGGTCTCAAACTCCTGACCTCAGGTGATCCACCCACCTCGGTCTCCCAAAGTGGTGGGATTACAGGCGTGAGCCACCATACCCAGCCTTATTTTTTAATTATTGAAATGTAGCCCCTGTTTTGCTTTAAATTCATTCCTTCAATAAATACATAACCAGGGACCTAGCACTGCCCTAAGCACAGGAGACCCAGAGGCAATGGGCAGATGTGCTCTGCCTTCACAGAGCTCACACTTGTGCAAAACACCTGCAGAAGATAAAGATGAGAAATAGCATATGTTGTCCATCTGTTTCCAACAACTTTACAATATTCTTACACCAATGAAGTTAGCTAATTCCCAAATTTTCATCCATCCATCTGTCCATCCTTTTGTTAATTATTTGCTAAACATCTACTCTGTGACACTTTGCTTTCTACATGTTTGAAGCACGCTAGATTTCTCCTTTGTAGTAGTTATGTCAGTTGGAATGCATTACCCAAGCATCTGTTTAGTGTCTTATAACCCTTATATTCTACAAGGGATAAGAGGACAAGTATTCTACCTTGTGGTTGTACAAAAAAGATATATTTAATATTTGCATGATGAACAAACAGATGAACTAATAGTTTTTTGGTGAAGAAGGTGGGTAATAGAGAACTGTAATTTAGGCTAGTCAGTGCAATAATGGAAATTCCTTAGATGTTTAGTGGATTGCAGATCATTAACTGAAATATGAAGGACCTCCTAAGTTGCTGGGCATTAGAGAGGCTTCAGGAACAATCCTGACATTTTAGGAGGAGGAATATGTCACCAGGACAATATTAGGGATGAGTGCTCAGTCTTCCTTCTTCCTCATTATTTCTCAGATTCATGGGGTGAAGGAAAAGAACAGTAACAGCTAGCATTTTGTGACCATTTACTACCAGCCAGACACTATTAAAACTACTTGTTATATGTTAAGTAATATAATCCTCAGCAAAATCTATGAAGTGAGCATTATTTTTATCTTCAATCTCCGTATAAGGAAACTTACTTAGGCCGGGCGCGGTGGCTCAAGCCTGTAATCCCAGCACTTTGGGAGGCCGAGACGGGCGGATCACGAGGTCAGGAGATCGAGATCATCCTGGCTAAAACGGTGAAACCCCGTCTCTACTAAAAAAAAAAAATACAAAAAACTAGCCGGGCAAGGTGGTGGGTGCCTGTAGTCCCAGCTACTCGGGAGGCTGAGGCAGGAGAATGGCGTAAACCCGGGAGGCGGAGCTTGCAGTGAGCTGAGATCTGGCCACTGCACTCCAGCCTGGGCGACAGAGCGAGACTCTGTCTCAAAAAAAAAAAAAAAAAAAGGAAACTTACTTATAAAGAGGTGAAGTGACTTGGCTCAGGTTTCACAGCTTGTAATTGACAGATACAGGATCAAACTCAGATAGTCTTGCTCTACCTTTTCCTCTGGAAGTAGATTCTATGCTAGAAGGCTCTCAAAGAACTACATATTTGATATCTCAGATCTAATATAAGATTTCTATTTGAAACTGGTCCTTATTAGGAAATATTGTCATTTTTAGTTCAAATTCAACAACAATTTCAAGACAATTTTGTTTTCATTAAATTGAGTCAAATTTCAGTCTAGGCTTGGAGTCCTTGTCCCCATGATGATTACACATTTAAGACAAAGAGGACACTAGTTCCAAATGATCGTGGGAAGTTGAAAACTATAAGGAAGAAAAGAACAAAACCAAGGAGATGGACATAGATGGAAACTGGAAGCATTTTGGATTTGACTAGGGAGTTTGGTGGTAGAGAAGAAGGAGAGGATACCTCTGTGATGTGTGGACAATATTTTAATAGAAAGAAATGAAAAGGCCATTTTAGGAGAAGCTGACTTTATTTCAGGAGAGGGCAGGTAGGAAACTGGTATTTCACATAAAGGAGCTTACCTTTTAGTATCTACAAGAGGAACAGGAAATGAGCCTATGTGGAAAACAAGGCATTTTCAATGAGAAGGAAAGCAAAGGGGAAGTTTCTAGCATGAGTGCTCAGGGGCATGGTAACTGTGTTAGTCTCTTTTGCGTTGCTATAAAGGGAGACTTGAGAGGTTTAATTGGCTGATGGTTCTGCAGGCTGTACAGGAAGCATGGCATGGATATCTTCTCTGCTTCTAGTAAGGGCCTCGGGGGGGCTTTTATTCACGGCAGAAGGAGAAGCAGAAACAGGTGCATCACATGGCAAGAGAAGGGGTGCAGGAGACAGACAGGTACCAGACTCTTTTTAATAACCAGATGTCCTGTAAACTCAGAGCAAGAACTCACTCATTACCACGGGGATGGCACAAAGGCAATCATGAGGGACCCGCCCCCAAGATCCAATCACCTCCCACAAAGCCCCACCTCCAACACTGGAGGTCACATTTCAATTTGAGATCTGGGGGGTACACATATACAAACTATAGCAGTAACTGTGTTGAGAAAGCAAGTATTTGAGGAGCAAAAAGGATTCACAGAGTCACATTGAAAACAAGGCAGAAAGCTGGGATCAGGGGCCAGGGTGCCTGCCTTCATATGAAAGAACATTAACAAAGGAAAGAAAATAGTAGTAAGAAACAATTACTAAAAGTAACTAAAGTGGGGGGAGGGACATGACTTAGTATAAAGAAAATTAAGTATTCAAAAGTGTGTAGAATTATTGCCTGTCAACTAAAAATAAAAGTGAAAAATTAAGAACTGGTAGCCAAAAAAAGAAATAAGACAATTCTGAAGTGGAAATGAGAGTTGCAAGACAGCACAACTTCAAAACTTGGTCTCATCTCCCAGAAACCAAATTGCCTCAGAAAGCAAAGTGCTTGGAGGGAAATTCATAGCAGTCCTAGATAATACGGGAGAGAGGAATGAGGTCATGCCTACATTACTGAGCCAACTAGTAAGTCTGAACCTTCTAGCATGATTAATATGACAAAGAACTGTATAGTAACTATAAGAAAATACTACAGGAAAAGGAAATGTTAAGAAAAGGAGAGAACATAGCAGGTAAACGCACAAAAACCCACTCCTAATGAAAAAAAGAATGTGAAAAAACAGGAAATACTCATAAAAACTTGATGATACAGAACTGGATAAAAACATGAATTTAGTAAACTAAGAGCTCAGCGATAAGATGATCAAATACCAGAAGGAGATAAATTGAAAATAAAAGGAAAGAAAATCTCACAAAAAAGCATGAAGGAACAAGATAACATTATCGCTGAACTAATAATAATTCACTGGGCTTCCTTTCCATGGACCCAGCTTCAGTACCCTGTTCCTCCTCAATGACAGTGGCTCTCCTCCAGGTGGCCATGATCAATCATTTGGAGGTGGCTCTTGCAAGGAAGCCCATGAACCTTTCTCTTAAGGATATGTTTAATTATTGCCCCTCTTAGACTATGAGCTCCTGGAAAGCAGACATTACCTTTGCCTACTTGATAGATGCTCATGGGTAACTGCCACCTTCAGCAGTGAATAGACATTGGACAAATAGATCATTCACATCAAGATCAACATAGCGTTTCATTCAGGCTTAAGTTTGAATATAAAAGAAAATTGTAGAAGGGTGGCAGGAAGACAGTCTTTTTAATTTTTTTCTTTTTAGGGAATGAGAATGCTCTCCCACCTGAATAGCAGGATTGGTTAAGCACCTGAACCTCCACGTACAGTGCCTGGCAGAGCCACCTTAAGAACACCTTTCACATCATAGACTTGTATGTATATTTATTACAACAATTTCCCGGTAGATGGCAGTAAGCTGTCTTGGTCTACATAATCGGTTTATCACAACGATTCTCTAACAGATGGAGATAAAAGTATCTTGGTGGGGTGTGGGGGTGTACTTTTTCTTAATTCCCATGGAGCCTCCATATGTGCTAACTGCAGTGCCCAGAGCATGACATACCTATGTTCAAGTCCTAATGCCACACTCAGTTACTAGCTGTATGCTCTTCAAAAAGCAATAGAACTGCTCTGAGCTTCCTATTTTCAGATTCCTTATCCATATCAAAGGATTGATAATAGTTCTTTTCTCATAGAGAGATATCAAGAAGTCATTAAGACAATGCAAGTAACACATTTAGCATGGCTAATTGGCACAAAATAAGGCCTAAATGTTCTTTGCTATCATCATTATTATTATTATTTATTATTGTTAAATGGCACTAAAACTCTGATCCCTTTGCATTTTACAAACCAAGAAGGCAAATTACTCTAAAAATAAACAGAGTATGCAGATCATGCCTAAAATAATTATTTCAAGCTAATAAAATACATTTTATATCTAAGCACTTCAAAATATTTTGTGTATTCCAAGTATTTGCCATAGAAACATCTTACAACAACCTCTTCATTTTGGTCTTTGGTAGAGAGTAATTAACGTTGTTTAATTAAAAAAAAACAAAACACCCTGCCCAGTAATTAAATGCATCTCACAAATAAAGTGTCATGAATAAACTTAGTGTATTATAATGCATCATTTTATTTGCTGGCTTTTTTCTTACAGTCTTGAGATGCATTGTGAGAAATAATTTTTGTGTGTGTGCAATGGCAAATATAGCACCTAACTATGCTTTTTCATTGTTTCTTTGGTCTCTCCTAAACAACAAACAACCCTTCCAAGTGCTGCTTCTTGAGTAATTGTTTTTTGTCAATGTTTTGTCAACTTGTCAATTGCTCACACACAGTTTATGAACACTCTCACAGCACAGCTGTCTGCGGTCTGACAGGGAAACCCATGCATTTGGAATGCCATTAAGTATGGTACTCCCGTTTGAAGAAGCTCTGTCTATACCCTGGAAGACTGGGAGAGCATGTGTGAGATTTATTGCTGCTGCTTTGGTAAATTCTGGTTTTGACAGAATTTTTTTGAATACAGAATGCCAACCAGTGTAGAGACACAAATGATGAGACTTGCACTTCAATATTTCATCCCAAGTTCCAGGTGTTTTCTTAAAAAAGGGCTGATCTAATGCCACTAGGCACTAAATGCAGTAAGGTGTCCATTTTTTTTTTTTTCGTGACCAACTTAATCATTAGGTATTTCACATGAACTAATTTTTTTTCTTTTCTTTTTATTTCTTTTTTTTTTTTTTTTTTTGAGATGGAGTCTCACTCTATGGCCTAGGCTGGAGTGCAGTGGCACAATCTTAGCTCACTGCAACCTCTGACTCCTGGGTTCAAGGGATTTTCCTGCCTCAGCCTCCTGAGTAGCTGGGATTACAGGCATGCACCACCATGCCCAGCTAATTTTTTTGTATTTTTATTAGAGATGGGGTTTCACCATGTTGGCCAAACTGGTCTTGAGTTCCTGACCTCAAGTCATCCACCTGCCTCAGCCTCCCAAAGTGCTGGGATTATAGGCGTGAGTCGCGGCACTCGGCCATGAACCAATTTTTTGTCTTATGCTTTCTGATAAGGTTTCTCTTTCATAATTTCACATTTTAGCTTCCATTATCCTCTTCTATTAAACTAGTTCCGATCATCTTCCATATCAGATATGCAGGTCATTCACCTTTCAGGCACCCTTATCTTTTCCCTCTTCCACTCTCATCCTCATGCTATTACTCTTCTAGGTATCTTTAGGTAACCTCATTTGCTTTTAGTGGCCCATCTGATATGTAGACATAAGCATGAACACTTAAGTTGGAAAAAGAAAAATTCTTATTATTGTTGAAACAAAATAAAATCACCCCCACTCTCTATATTATCTGTGTTTAATTCAGGCTTTGGCAAAAAGGAGCACAGACAAATAATTGCATTGACAGCTACGACACCTTTTAGGCAAAAGACTAAGTCCCAAGGATTATGACTCCACTAATTCAGAGTCTAAGCTAATTCATACAGTGGCTGAGTTTCCTTTTATAATCGCTGTAGTAATTTTAAAAAAGGATTGGTTAGGTAGATTCAAATATAAGGAAGACTGACAGAGGAATGTTTTACCTACTTACACTCAAAGAAAACCCGAGAGAAATAAGCAACAGGAGGTAAATTCAGGTTAAGATAGGTAGATTCAGAATCAACAGAAGCAGGGATTTTTTTCTATTTGACACATCCAGGATGATTGTGGCTGATCACATGAGCTTTGGGTCAGAGTTTAAATTTCAGACCTGTTGCTTGATAGCTGTGACTTTACCCTCATCTTTCTAAGTCTCAGTGTTTTTGGTTGTATAATGGAATGATAATAGCATCTACTTCAAAAGCTGTCTTGAAAATAAGTAGAATGTAAGTAATTAGTCTGAGAGCCATTTGGGGTGGCTGGCAGACATCCGAGTGGCCTCAGAAAGTGGAGAACACCCACTCTAGGGCTAGAATCTCTTTGAGCACTTTGCATTGATTCTTTAGATAGAATGAGACATCCTTTAAAGCTCTTTCTACCCCCAAATTTTGTTATTCTGCGAAGTAACCAAGCATTTGAGGACTCCTTAAGCATTGAAATGAAATGTTTAAAATCAATAGACTATCTACAAATTCCTTCACCCTTTCATTAAAGCACATCTCCAAAGAATGGCTTCTAAGTTTCCATGACTTTTTCACAGTTCAATTTTTTAAAATACGCTGTAATTCAGAAATCTCTCTTTCCTCTTTCTCTTTTTGTCTATTTCTCTGCTTATTATCTTGATCTAGAACAAGTCAGTTTCAGAGTACTGTAAATTCTATATTAACTGTGGAATATTAGATCCTTCTTCCCAACTCTTTACTCCACTCTTTTAATAGGCTTATATAAAAACACTTTGCCATGTAACATTGCAAACATTTTCAGAAAAACAGGTAGAGCAAACTTTCCCATGCATTCGACTTTGAGCTTAGCTGTGTGACTTCCTTTAGCCAAAGGAATGTTACTGGTTCAACATGGCCTGTTGCACATCTGCCATAATAAGAATATGGCCTGGGGAACCACTGGCCCCTGAATGAATCTGATCTGCAGCCTGGAGTCAAGCCCTACCAATCCTAGCAGGGCCTGGCGGAGTTATAGCTGACTTGCAGATTTAAGAGGAAGAAATCAATATTTGTCCTTGTAGGTACTGAGATTTGGTGCTTGTTATGCAGTATTATCACAACAAATGCTAATCCCTGTCCAGGACCATCAAAAGCAAAAAGGAGCTGTAACAACTTCCTCTGGTTCTCTTCCACAAAGTTCACATAGTTAGAAACAATAGTCAATATATCAGATATTAATAGAAAAGGGGAAAAGCATGCAGTCACTTTGGAAAACAGTCTGATGGTCCCTCAAAATGTTGAACACACACTTACCATATGATCCAGCAATAACACTACTAGCAATACCACTACACAAAAGAAATGCAAACATATATCCATGTAAAAATTTGTACATGAGTGGTCATAGCAGCATTATTCATATAGCCAAAAAATGGAAACAACCCATATATTCATGAATTGAGGAATAGTTAAATGAAATGTGTCACATCCATATAAGGACTATTTGGTCAGAAAAAGGAATGAAGTACTGATATATAGTACAACCTGGAGGAAACCTGAGGACATTATGCTCAATGAAAGAAGCCAGTCACAAAATACCCTATGCAGGATGATTCCCTGTATATAAAATGTCCAGAAAAGGCAAATCTATGAAGTTTCGGGAAGAGAGTAAGGAAAGTGACTGCTAATGAGTATGGAGTTCCTTTCTAGAGTGATGAAAATGTTCTAAAATTCATTATGATGATGATGGTTGTACAGCTCAATGAATATAGCAAAAACTATTGATTGTATACTTTAAATAGGTGAATTGGATAGCACATGAATTATGTCTCAATAATGCTGACATATAAGAAGAAAAATGAAAAATTATTTCTGAATAGTGTGCATAAGAGTATGTCATAATAATATGTAGCCCCTAGTGAATGATCACTTTTGCAAGGCAATGGGTCCCAAGCTCCATGCTGTGATGCCTCTGGTAACTGCATTTGATCTGACCCTACTTTTCCCCTCCTGAGGTCCTCAGGATGAAATCCAAGCTCCCGAGAAAGGCGATCATGTTTCACCTCAATCTTGCCCTGTGCTTCAGCTCAGCAACACCAGTCATTTTATTCCCACTGACTCCATGTCTTTGCCATGTCACTCCCTCTTTCTGACACCACGTAGGTGAATTCCTATTCAAATACCAATACTTGTGTTATGAGGTTCTCTCTGCGAGACCTTACCTGACCCTCAGGTCCTCCTTGAAAGAGAAAGAATGCATTTCCCCAATTTTCAGAGTATTTATAACCAAAGTTAGTACATCTTACAGGCTTATTCAGCTTTCTCCTATGCTAACCTACACTCTGAACATATTTTTATTGTTTTCTTTCTCACAATGCACCTTTAATCATTGCTCACTAGTCTGTTTTCCCTAGTAGAAGAATTCCTTGAGAAAAGTAACTTTTCTTGTATTCCGAACACATCACATAGCATCATAGCACATAGTAGGTATTCAATACATGTCTGTAAATAAAGTAGCTGATCTCAATTGCTCTCCACAGCTCTCTTAAACGGCAGATGTTCTCTTCTCATTTTATGCACAAGGAAGTTGAGGCTTGGAGAGGGTTAGGTAGCTTGCTGGGCTCCCCTCGGTAGTAATTGTTACAACTATAACTTTAGCTAAGAGCTCCAAACTAAATTCCAGCTCCTTTGCCCTCCGCCATCATAAAGGAAGACAGTGTCAACTCAGATCTGACAAGAAACACCAGAGTAGACGAAAGTGTTTTCTAGCCATTTCTGCCACAGACTTTCCGGGGAAAGAACATAGTCTAAGATGTTTGCCCTTGGTCAAGCAGGCATTGTGTATTCATTTTCATCCCTACCTGTCTCATTTTCTCAGCTCTCTAGCTTGACGAACCTTCTTGCCAACTGGCACCAGGCAGTAACTATCTAACACATCATGTGGTCATTCCTCACATTGACTAATTTCTGCAGGTCAAGTGAGAAAGATACTCTGGAGTTTGGTAAACACTGTTCTTTTCACCTCGACATACAGCTTATATGCTGATTTGCAGAGTCTTAGGAACTAAATAGATATACAACACAAGCCCAACATTTTAATGCAAAAATACTCTATTATATTTAATTGCTCCTCTCAACTTAACTTTTTTTTGCTTCCTTAAAATTTCTTTATTTTTTTTTTAACTGAAAACTCCAAGTCGCTCTAGTTTTTTTGAACCCAGCCATGGCTAGAGCAATTTCATTTATATTTATAGCTGAATTCCAACTGCATATACTCCACACATGATTAATTCACAGATGAAGGGCTCTGAAATTTGAATGTTCTAAGTAAGTACAAAGCAGGGCAGAGTTTAAAAATGGAAGCTGAAGCCAATAATTTGATTTTTTTTAAAAAAGTCAGAAATTATAGACAGTCACTGGTTTAAAAATTTATGATCCCTTAGAAAACTACTTTCTTATGTAGTAAAGAAAAATATTAATTCTATTTTAACTAGACAGTGGCAAGAAGCCACGTCTCAGCTTAAAACTTTACTTCTTTATATCTGCTCTCGGTATAACCCTGGTGGGAATGTTACCCTGAATTCTTTTCTGTCAAGAGGTAACTACCATATTTGGCTTTCAGGGTAGGCTGAAGTAAGAACTGCAGGTCTTGCTAGGTTTCTACTGGGAACGAAATGCTTCCATTTCTCATGATGAAGTGCGTATGTTTGCCCCAAGTGTTGCCTGTAAAATGTATGACCAAAGTCTAATTGCTCTACTATACTGTAAACATTTCACTTTCCTTAGGTTTCTGAACACATAGGCATATTGGCGTATGAGACAGAGAGAGAGATGAGAGCGACAGAATTAAAGTGCTTAACAGATTTTCTTACACAAAGCAGCATAGCCATAACATAGCTTCTACATTTGAGTAGATTAAGTTAGTACACAGAACGCACTATTTTACTCTTTCTCCATTACATATGCATTAAGACATACCAGAAATCTTGGGAGCCACCGCAGATCCAGCCTGCTTAGATTCCAGCTCTACCACTCACTAGCCCTTAACTTCTGTACCTCAGTTCCCTCATTTGTAAAATGGGGATGCCAATAACCGTGCCTACTATATACATCTGTATAAAGGGCTTAGAACGGCCTGTCAAATAGAAAATACAGAATCCATTTGAACTCTTCTTGCTATCCTTACTGACAGAGCTTAGAGGCTAGCATAAAACACTGAAAAGTAAACTGATGATAATGCCATGCTATTGAAGTTGCTCCAAAATCAGGGCTACTCAAAACAGGGTTTTAAGGAATTCATAGAGCTGGTGGCTGAAACTGACTGAGAAAATATCTGCAAGTAATTTTCATGTTTTCCTCCTACCTGTCAATAACTGGTGGGTGGAGAGTGCCTCCCTTTGCTCCCAATTCTGCTCCTAAGGGTGGCTCCTGGATCTTTCTGACATTGCTCTTTAACAGAGAAGAAAACATTCTCCTTTTGAGATAAAACTTTTCTGCTGTTTAATCAAGCAAGGAGTGTTAGAAGAAGAATCTCTGGAATCAACATGCCTAATTTCCAATCCTAGCACCACCACTTCCAAGTTGTGTGACGTTGAGCAAATTTTCTAACCTCTCTGTGTTGGGTTTCCCATCCGTAAAATAGAGATAATGATAAAACTTGTCTGATGGGACTGTGTGAAGACTCAATGAGTTAATACATGACAAATACTTAGCATTGGGTCAGTAGCATACTAATTGCCAATAGCATGTTTTTGATGATGATTATTATATACCTTCTTGAGGTCTTGTTGGTTTGCTTGGTGTAATCTTTTCATCCACCCAGTAAACATTTTTGAGAGTTGACTATGTATTGGGGTTCATGTTGTGTGTTGGGGTTACAAAGAATCTGAATTCAGGACAATTTTTATAAGATATATAGTCAAATGGAGAACAATTACTCCATTAAGACATTAATTATTCCATTAAAACAACTTAAAGACAACTGTGTTCTGGAACTCCAATTATAACATTTAATAACTGTAAACACATTTGTGTTTATGTTTTCAAATACCAAATCTGCAGTGTATAGCAACAGTTGGTATCTTCCTTGTAGCACTGGATTATGACATGTCTCTGCAAGTGAACACGCTGAGAGACACCCCCAAGATTACCAGAGCCATCTCGAATGAGGCTCCTGCTGCCATTTCAGTTCATATGTCAACTGCCACGAAGTAGCCGCACTCTCTTAAAAAGTGAGAGTCACTGAAGCTTGTCATGTCAATAGTCACTCTCCTTTCTCCTAAGACAGATAACACTTCTCTCTCAAGTCAAGGGTCTACTTCCTAAGCCCAAATGTGAAAACTCTTCTAGAATCTTGATTTCTCTATCTACCATGATAACCCTCTATCTGTGGGTTATCATGTGTGGGGGAAATTCAGTATAGGCGACTTTCCTCCTTCTTTCTCCCTATATTTCCCAAAGTGTCACATATTCCTTTTGTCAGTGAAATTAAAACAAAATAAAATTTTGCCTAGGGACTTTGGGAGGATTTTTCTATCTGTATTGTTACTCAATTTTGAGAATGACTATGTAATCTAGTTTTGAGGAGAACACATACTTTCTTTTTAACTCCCCATCTGGAATCACTCATCCATTCACTCTTTAGAGTTCATTATATCCAAGACACCTGACTTACAGTGGTTGCAGGGGGTAAGAGGACGCTAGTGTTAGAAGCAGCAGCACCAGAGATCAGCTTCAGCAGGGCTTTGTCGCAACTCCAAAGTCCAGGCTAATCAGATGCATATTTTAAGCATTATTATTTGGTTTTACTTAATTCATTAGTGCCCATGAATAAATTCAAATGACTTTGATTTTCCATAAATATTTTCACATGGCCCTCCAGGAAACAAATTCCAGTCAATGTTCCCCTTGCAAGTAAATATCTGGAGAAGAGCTGCATCTATTTCTGGAGTTAACACAGGAACAGCTAGACAGAGCTGCCTCACTCCCTCAGTTGATTTTCTTGGACCCTGGGGTGATTTTCATCTTTTTTTTAAATGTCTAGGCTTATAATAAAATTTGGAAGCTATAGATTTTTACCCCAAATCATGGTATTTAGAATAAATGTGCAGTCTTTCCTTGGCTCTCCCATGACTAGGTCTATGACCCTGTCTTCTTTGTTGGAAAAGGGATCAACAGATTCCCTTCCAATAGACTTGGTCACTCAATTCTGATTAAAAATTATGAGCAAAATACATGCTTTTAATCAGGTGGGAGGTGGCATGCCATAGTAAAACAGGTGTCATTGGAACATGCTCTTAATTAGGTACTATATCCCAAGAATTCTATAAAACCAGGACTTTCCTTTCTTTTCTTTATTTCAGACAGGATTTCACTCTGCTGTCCAGGCTGAGTGCAGTGGCGTGATCACAGGGCACTGTAACCTCGAACCCTTGGACTCAGATGATTCTTCCCCCTCAACCTCCCAAGAAGCTGGGACTACAGACATGCGCCACCACACCCGGGTAATTTTTTATTTGTAGAGATGAGGTATCTTTATGTTGCCCAGGCTGGTCTTGAAATCCTGGCCTCAAGTGATCCTCCCACTTTGCCCTCCCAAAGTGCTGTGTTTACAGGTGTGAGCCACCATGCCAACCTGTACTTTACTTTTTAAAGTAAAAAAGAGTAATTTATTTTGCATGTTAAGAATACACATGCAAAGCATGTGAAACTAAAAAATATTGATGAAACAAAATACAATACATTCTTCAGAACTGAAAGGCTACTGAAACAGATTGCTTTATTTTGGGACCAAGAAATGGAATGTGAAGTTTAAGTCCAAAGACAATGCTTAGTTGCCGAGGGAGAAGCCCTGGACAATTCTGAATTTATGTTCCCCACCCTGATAGATATTTAACCCATCCTGGTCCTAATGGACTTCTGCTACCCCATTTGTGGGGTAAGGGCGTGGCTGTCCTGCACAGAAACAGCTCTGGAAGGAGATGCTAAGATGCTGCCATCATCCCAGGTAGACATCGGGTACCACTTTAGGAGCAGCTCAAAAGCCGTCTGTGGGCTTTGGAAAAGCAGAGACCACTTTAATAAAGTCATCTCCAAAATACACCAGGTGTGAAGCTGCAAGCCTCAGTGACTTCCACTTTTTAAGGGAATGTGGCTACTTCACGGCAGTTGATTATATTCAGTCATTCATGCAGCTCCCCCGAGGACAGGATTTTTATTTTTAGAGAAGCCTCCATTTGCTGACTGTCGTGAAGGGAACACTCAGGAGGAGCTATTAGCAGTCACTTGTTTCAGTAAACACTGAATATAACATATGCCTCTCAAGTAATGTGTATCCAAACATACAATTTACAAATAATTAACATCATGTTAATTAGTCACATTAATTTATGCCACTTTGTGGAATTATTTCCTCAGAGTGTTTAGGAACGCTGCCAGGAGCTTGAGCCAAACAGTGTGAAAATGTGCTTGAAGTTAACTGTTGTGAGTGGCTGTGAAACACAGCTTGAGCAAGTTGTAGGAGGGGCCCTGCAGCTGATTAGAGCCACCGGGTCTTCCAGCTGCCCTGACTGGAGAGAAGTAAGTCCCATCAGCTGCTGTCTCACCTTTCCTGACTTGCACCCTCTTTTTCATTTTTTGGCTTCTGCTAATTGTTGCTGAGTGGTCATTCTCCCCACCGCCAGTCATGCACAACCAGGTATACACCAGGGTGGACAGCAGGTGAACTGGGATGAGTTTTACATGCGGCAATATCGTGCTGACAATTGGGTTTGGTGATTTAAAAACAACGATGACAACAATAACAAAGCAGCAACTAGGGATCATTTCCTGTAAACAAAGTTCTGAAAAAGTAAAAATGGCAAAAGTAAGGTGTTAATGTCGCCAAAGAATGGGGGGTCCTCAGAAAGGCCTCCTCTGTCTTGAAAACATTGGCATCTGCACAAAGATCAAACCCTACTCTTCTCCAAAGTGTTTAAAGCAGACAACAACACAGCCAAGTCGTTCAGGAACAGAAAAGAAAGATCTTCAGAGGAAACAGACTTCGTAGACAAGCGCAAATTCAGTGGGGAGAACAAATGGAAGCAAACTCTGAAATTAAGTGGAAGTAAGAGTGCCTACCTCAAGGGACTTGGGCTCATTCCAGTGGACGAAGAATGGGTGCCAGACAGCTTTGTGGCATTGCTGGGTCCACCACGATTTAGGAAATAAATCTGTGAAATACACCAGGATTGTTCCTTCCCAAATCCACTCACTGTCCTCAAGGAGCCCAGATGTGATTATATCTAAGGTTTCTTTGATTGGGGTAACAAATTTGGTAGGAAGAGATGAAATTCAGAGGCCTTTTCTAAGCCTCACATTAAAAATTCTGGAGAGCTCCAGATAAGCCGTGGAACCTGGTCGCCACTCTGTTTTAGGCATTCCAAAGGTGTCCATGATTCCAAATTAATCACAGATATCAAGAGTCAATGTCTATAAGCAAGTTATATTACCAAGGTCCAAATATTGGTGCAAAGGACTCGCATGAAAATTTAGTGCAAATATTTGAGGGTGAGAACCTTGAACAATATAAGGAAATTATGAACACAGAGTAAACAGTTACCCAGGAACTTCCCTGACACTATGTATGTTTGTGAAAATAAGGAGATTGGATTTGATTTTTCCCTCCCTCCAAATCCCTGTTTTGTCTGTCAATTCTTGCAGAATAGGTCATTGCAAGCTGTGCTACCCCATCCAAATCATGAAAAATATAGAGTAAGGCAGGGGAAAAATGATAGAGTGTGGAAGGGCACTGGAGAGGCAACTATGAGATGGCAACACCCAACATCAGCCCCATCCTTGTGGAGTTGAGTAATCTAGTAGAGGAAGCAGGTCGGTGCATGAAGAAAAGCAAGATAAAATTTGATATGAATGCCAACAAAGCATGCCAAAAAGGAGTTCCAGAAAATGTGTTGTGGGACCCAAAGGAAGCCCTGGTCCATTCAGAAAGTTAGGAAAATTTAGCCAATGAGTTTCTTTCCTGATATGTGTCCCTTGCTATCTTAAGAGATAAATGTAGAACACTGTTTCCATGTGGACACATTGATACGTGAAAGAAAAGGGCATTATTTTCCCTATAAGAAACCCTCGACTTACTAGTATGAGACTCATGTTAAGTCTATAACTTCCTCAAAAGTCTTGGTTAATAACAATATATTTTTAAGGGTTGCTTTTAAAATTTTATTTAGGCACTATTTGATTCACTTTAACTTCTCTTCAATTTGGTTCTCTGTAACATTTATCCAATAGTGTTTCAGAATCCTAAAGACGTGAATACATGAAAGCTCTTCCCTAATGTCCAGGAAACCATTGAGAATATAAAAGGAGCAAAAAATAAAAAAATTATCCTAGGGTTTAAGGACGTTTTGAAACTTCAAAGAGATTCGAACGAAATCTGCACCTATTTTGCCCAATCTGAAATTGCACGCGGCAGGAAGAAGCACTTCTCCCCATGCAGAAATCTGAAAATGCATTTGAAAAAATAGATCCATATTTTAATTAAAAGGGGCCATTCTGAGCCCAGCATGTGGAAGCACCGCATTAATATTTGTGACACTAACCATGGGGGACAGAGAGGCCAAGAGGGTCTTCCATCAGCAGCAGGAGGTCAAGGTTGATCTTTCTTGAAATCCAGATTCTCACAGACATGAAGGGGTCTGTTTATGCTTCAAAGCACTACCCAAGGACAAGGCACACTGATGGCAGGTCTGGAGACCTGCCAGGGGAGCTGTGGCAGGATCAGAGTTTAATCAGGGGAGTGTTTCTGATGAAGAGAAATGCTCATGACTGTAGATGAGTGCAGCAGTGTGGGTGAGGGACAGCCGGCGATGACCCCACCCATCACAAACACACTAATAACCCACAATCCTCCGTTACACAAATTTTAAAATGAGTGTCATTTGCTCCACAGACTCCAGAAAGTCTTATGGACTACTGAATATCAATGACATTTATTGGCATTATCTGTTTGATGGAGTACAACAGTCATCAAACCGCCCCATATTTGGCATTTAACAAAAATGAACACGTGGAGTCAGCTCGTGGCAGCCCCTCCTTGATGCCACAAAGTGGACACCAGCTTATGGCCGGCAGCCAGTCTTGGCATACTCAGTACTGCCAGGTTGATAGACATGTATATTTAAAACATAGCAGGTTGAAAAAATCACATGTGTGTGCAAGTCAATTTTTCTATGTCAAATGGATTATTTCCTTCTCGTAAAGAAAATGTTGGTTGTTCTGCAAGAAAACTTTTTTTTTTTTTTTTTTGAGATGGAGTCTCACTCTGTCGCCCAGCCTGGAGTGCAGTGGCGTGATCTTAGCTCACTGCAAGCTCCGCCTCCTGGGTTCACGCCATTCTCCGGCCTCAGTCTCCCGAGTAGCTGGGACTACAGGCGCCCGCCACCACGCCCAGCTAATTTTTTGTATTTTTTAGTAGAGACAGGGTTTCACCGTGGTAGCCAGGATGGTCCCGATCTCCTGACTTCGTGATCCACCCGCCTCGGCCTCCCAAAGTGCTGGGGTTACAGGCGTGAGCCACCGCGCCCGGCCCAAGAAAACGTTTTTTAAAAACATAATCTTCTTCCTAAAGGTTGGGTTACATACTGCCTTAATTTGTTTCTTAACTGAATGCCATAAGCGAGCCCTGATATTTGGGTTCTGAGCACCACAGAGTAGAAAAGCAGGGAGTCAGAAGGAGAGCACAGTATTTAGGAGTCCTGTAGCCCAGCCCCTTCTCTGGCCAGGGAGGAAAAGGCCAAGAGAGGCAAGTACAGGACAACTCAGTCTAAGTTACATTCGAGCTATGCTGTCCATTACACCAGCCAGCAGCCACACGTGGCCATGAGCACTTGAAATGTGACTAGTGCCACTGAAGAACCGAATTTAAAATTTTAGTTCATTTTAACTCTTGTAAAGTTAAATTTAAAAACGGAAACAGCTCAAAATACTTTTCCACCAAGCATGACTTTATGGTGTCGGTAAGATGACATTTCCATTTAACTATTTCATCACATAAGATGCTATTGTCATTTTGCAGTGAGTGTGTTGAATACACACATGCTTTGTATTATTATACATAAACACATCATGCCAATGTAAGTTTAGTCCCTGTCAACAGATTGATTCAGCGTGATTTTTTTTCTTTGTACCATATAACATTGTAATGTGCTTCCTTTAATATTTGATGAAAACAGCATAACTTATGAGGATATCTATGTAAATCATAATTGATACTTAAATTAAAATTATTGTTTTAATTATAAATTATTAACTTAAGTTCTAACAAGTAAGTATAGACATGTTTTGAAATTTGATGCTGTTGAAAAATTGAGGTGAGAATCACAAGCCTGTTCTAGAACTGAGAAAATTAAGGTAAAACAGATTAGAGGAAGGAATATCACAAAATTCAGTAGGAATGTCAACTGCAATTTCCTGCAGAAGAACACAACAAAGCTGTTTGTTGGGTTGAAACATTTAAAGGTAATGAAGCGGACAATATAAGTAGATATTTTCAACAGAAACAGCACATTTGAAAAGATGTTTCTTCTCAACACTCAACACAAAAAGGTTGTTACTGGGAAATGTGGTTCCTAAAATGTGGTTACTAAAAAATTTAAAATTATACATGTGGTTGGCATTATCTATCTGTTGGATAGTGCCATAATGCCAATCAATACTCAAGCTTCGAATATGTCCAGAATCAGTTCCATCATCATTATTACCGTATGGTCATTACCTATCACCTCTCACTTGCTCTGTCACCACCTAATTGGTCGTCATGAACTAAAATGTAAAATTCACCAGTCACCACCTAACTGGTCTCCTGGATTCGATCCTGCCTCCTTGTCATCCATTCTCTATGCAGAGCCAGCATGATCTTTGAGAAATGGAAATCAGATCTTATTTTCATAAAACTTGGAAAATACACCAAGTCTGCCACAAAGCCTAAAAGGCCCTGCATTATCTAACCACTGTTGTAATGTCTAATCACTTTTTCACTCTGTCCCCACAACCGCCCTGGCTTTCCTTCTGTTTCTTGGACCATATCAAGCTTATTCCCACCTCAGGGCCTTCGGACTCGCTGTCCCCTGTGCCTGGAACACCTTTCCCCAGTTCCTTATATATTTGTTGATTAAATGAATTAATGGATGTAGACGGAGGGGTGAATTAGATTAGACATTTGAGTGTCATCTAATATTCATCCATTCATCCATTTATTTCAGTGAACACACATTACTCCCACTATTTGGGAGTTGAGAAGCCACATATGTTTTAAAAACCTTCTCTCTACAAAAAAATAAGAAGGACACGTTTCTGTTCGTGTGCTCTTCTCCAAAATTTTAAGAAGACTAAATTTATCTGCAAATAAGTCACTGTCACAACTTTATGTTTCAAGTATATTGAAAACAAAACAAAACAAAAACTAGGGCTCAACTTGATGATGTTGCAAGCATAATATAAAAAGTTAATGATATTAGGAGTTTCAACCTGGGTTGGAAACAGAAGGACAGAAATTCCAATTCAATCAATAGGATGGAAGAGGTCACTAAGGCAGATTCCTCTTGGGCAGGGGCTGTATCTTATTAAGTTTTCTATTCTCAGTGCCAAGTCCACAGTAAGGATTCAATAAATTCCTGCTAAATTGAAATCATCGCTTACAATAAGCCCTTAATAAGACTGTGAATTCCTTGAAGGCAGGTCTACACTGGTAGGTCTCTGCATCCTTGAGGCCTCTCTCATACCAGTGTCTCCATAATAGTTTATGTGCATCGTGGCTAAAACCTTAAGCCCCAAACCTATCAGGAAAGTAACATAAGTAAGTGAAGTAGACCAGATGCAGACATCAGGGAGTGATGGAGTTTGGAGGACTCAGGAGAACACACTCCATCTACAGGGACAAAATGTTTCTAGATCTGATTTTTTTTTTTTTCCCTAAAGCCTGAAATTTTAGACTTTATATGAAACCTCCCAATTTTTAAATATTGGCAGTTAATTCAGAATGTTTAAAAACACATTTCAGGACAAACAAATATGCAGGCCACATTTGGCCCACAGGGTGGTCAGATTGTGACCTCAGTGTTAAGAAAAGGAAGCAGGAATAAAAACTTCTTAAGCATCTACCCATGTAGCCCACACTGTCTAGGTGTTTTCCATGTTCCATGTCCTTGCATTGGCCTAACCTCCCTGAGTGGTGTATCTTTAGCTTCATTTACAGAGGAGGACAATAGGGCTCAGAAGGGTTAAGTAGTTTGCCCAAGGTCTCATAACCTAAGGACTGAAAGTCAAAGCAGGAGATCTTTTTACTATATTGTGCTGTCTTTTAATTACAGATACTAGGTCAAGTCTTAAGCAAGAAATAAACAATCAAACAAATAAGCAAACAAACAAAACAATTTATTTACTAAGAGACCCACCAACTGAGCCTGATTTTAAGGTTGGGGTCCTCTTTGAAACACGAATACGAGCACCACCTGGGGAATGTTCTCCAAAGACAGACACGTTCTTACATATATGAAGGTTCTGTTCCACTTTCCTGGAGTGTACAAAGACCAAGACTGTCCTTAAATATGAAATTGCATGTGTGGAAAAGACCTGAGATGTACTTGGCAGCTTGATCTTTCTGTATTTGGTTTGCAAAGTCTCATTTTCCAGACATGTGTTTTTGCTTAGAAACACACAGAGGTGGATAAATCCCTGGTCGGCGTCCCCGGAGCCGCTCCATTAACTTTCTTGGCATGGCCTCACCACTGAAGTCAACATGACTTAAGAGTTTATATAATATTTTATTAGGCTTTAATTCCATACTTTTCCTGAAGTTCAGTGTTCATGTGTTGGGTAGAAAATAAATGTTGCTCATAACTCAAAGACCAAAGTTTTCTAACTTTTAATTTGTTTTAAATTAACTTACTCAGCTAATTGTAATTTTAAGCAGGCAGGAGGGAGTTTTGAACACTCCTGAAGGAAAAAAAATCTAATATATATAAACTACACACACACACACACACATACATGGTTTGTATATATACACACACACACGAGTGTATATATGTATTTTTTATATATGTATATGTATATATATGTAACAAGGTAATCAGCCTTCTGAGAAAAGTAAGTGGACAGATTTCCAAAGTTCAAT